>NW_020454092.1:16090865-16158175 GCF_003342845.1 Nothoprocta perdicaria | reverse complement strand
ATTTCTGGCATTCTTGCTGAGGCTACATGATAGTGCTGTTTTTAGTCATTTTGTTCCTTAAACATCCTAATTGCACTACAAAATTTCTGATGGTTTCTGATGCTTTCCACACTTAAATGTGTGTGCTATCTAATTGATCAACTATTACTATTATTATTAAATATTAAATAGTACCATGTATACAGATATAAAAACTTGCATTTTGTTTTCTCCAAGTTTTTCATATTTTAGGCAGATTTCTGCAATCTTATTGCAAAAATAAATGATCTATTTTGCTAGAATTKTTTGGTGTTGTGACTGTGTCATTCACAGCACTGTTAACCATTAATATTGCTTTAATATTCAATCTGTAGCTGGAATGGTAGCATGGAGACTCTGTGGTTTTAATGTTCTTTGCATCAATGTTAACTTTGTGTGCGTCTATGTGAAAATTCCCTAAACCTCTTACTGCAAAATAATTTTATTTGCAGATATGAAGGAGCTAAACTTTATTTCCCTTACAGTTTTCATTAGATAGAGGCTTACTTGTACCACTTCAGAATGCTCAAATAAGCATTCTAATGTTAAATAAAGGTCAACACACCGGAATTTGAAACCATTAATCCCTTTGCTCTTAAAGCAGCCAGAACTTTAACGGGCTAAATAACACATTAAAAAAATAGACTCTGAAAATTCTGAAGWGTAAAAATACTGTGAAATTCTCAATTCAAATTTCTTAGATCTTTTAAGCATCTGCCAATTTAAGAAACACAAGATTTTTTTTTTTTTTTTTTAAATCATTCTATAGTTTTGATGGTATAAGATGCTTCTGAGTTAATGGAGTTCTGGAAAATGCAACCCCAATGTATGAAAAGACCATCTGCAAGGGAGATATTGCTATTGCTTTCAGACTGCAATAATTGCATTGGTCTATAGATGCTGAGGTCCTCCAGTTCACAGGGAAATAAGTTCAGGCTCATTCTAAATTAATTTCCAGACTTGGAGCTGTTGAGAMAACCCTCTAGGACATTATAAGTGGKTAAAYTCAACCTGTGTTGCCTTGAGCTGAACTTTTAACCTATGTAAGACTGAAGTCTGTCTTTTGGGAAGGCATTCAGTCTTGATTTCAAGGCATCAGGAAACAGAGTATCTACTGCTTCCTTTGGTAATTTGTTCCAGCAGCTGATTAATCTCACTGTCAGAAATGTAAATTTAATTTTTGGTTTGAATTAATCCTGATTTATTTATTTATTTTCCTTTGAGAGATATTCTTTTGCTATTAGGTTACTAAGTCATTTCCAGTCTTTGGAAGGGTTTTCAGGAGTGGAGTAGGAAAAGTGTTTGATGATAATGCAACAATTGCAGTAGCTGGTTTTCATTTCAATGTATTTTCTCCAGCCCTTGCATAATTGCTATGGCTTTTTGCTGCATCCACTTCAATTTTTCAATATCCTTTTAGAAATACATATTCAAGGCTTTCCTCTCTTTCTCTTTCTCTTTCTCTTTCTCTTTCTCTTTCTCTTTCTCTTTCTCTTTCTCTTTCTCTTTCTCTTTCTCTTTCTCTTTCTTTTCAGATTCACAAATGCCATATTTGGAAAACAAAAGCAGCTTTTTAATCTTTGTCACTGTGCCCTAGGAAGGATATTCAGGGATGTCCTTGCTGTACAAGTTCAGTGGGTCTTACAGATTCACAGGATAGGGAAAGACTTTGCAGTAGTTATTCCTGGCAGATTTCTGTGGTTTTTTTGTGACAGATCCTTGTCTATTCTGTTCTGAAAAATCTCAGGAATATTCCAAAACTTCCCCAAGCAATCTATCTTCTCTATGCTTTACTGTTTCTTACTACTTGAGAACCTTTTTCCCTAAAACCTAACCTGAATCTCCCTAGCTGTTAAGTCCCTCGTGTCTTGCCCTATCTAGCATCAGCACAAAGACCAGATAATTTTTTCTTCCCAGCAACCTTTTATTTATTTAAAGGATTTTCTTTTTATTATATCCATGTATCTTTTTCTTCTTTAACAAGCCTAATTCATTCACTTTTTACTTAGAGTAATGTTTTTTAGACTTATGGTCTTCTCACTGATTTTTTTCTGGACTCTTCCCAGCTGGTCCTCATGTTTGGAGGTGCAGTTTCTCAGCTTGGATGAAATAAAGCAGCTGTAGCTTTACCAGTGCTGAGCTGAGCAGAAGGATTATTTTGTGACTTGCAAGCTGTATTTAATTTGTGCATTGCAGTAGGACATTTGTCTTTTTTGGAACAGAATGATATTGTTGATTGATTATCCAGCTTGCGATCCACAACAACTTCTTGTTTTCTGTGGCATGGCTACCAAGCCAGTTGTTCTCCATCCTGAGCAGTTAATTATTCTTGGCTAAATACAGTACTTTGCATTTATCTCTACTCAACAAACTTATGGGTCCAAACATATCTTTAAATTCACCAAGATTATTCTGGATTCTTATCTGTTGCCCARTGTATTTATAATGCCTCAAAGGAGGATGCTCTCTTTAGAAGTATATATTTTAATGCTATTTTCTAGGTCTTTAATYAAAATACTAAATGATACTAGACCTGGAAGAGATGCATACAGATCCTCACTTTGAGATTTATTTTCGTGTTGATAGGGATCGATTGATAACTACTCCTTGAGTATGGCTTTCTAAATCAGTGTGGCACCCACTTTGTACTATTTTCATCTGCTCCATACTTCCCTTGTTTTCTTAGGGGAATATTAGGTGGAAGAGGGTCAAACATGCACAAATGTTCCTAAATACATATGACATCTGTTGCTTTTTCTCTGTCCACAAGGCCTGTTACCCGATCAGGGAAGAAAATTAGATTGCTTTGACATGATTGTACTTGACAAATGCATGTGGGATGTTATACATGTCCTCATTATCTTCCAGGTTCTTACAGACAGTTTGGCTATTTGTTTCAGTATTTTTCCATGAATTTGTTAACTATTTGGTCCACAATTTTAAGGCATTGTTTTTTATCTCTTTTTAGAGATAAACATTACCTACTGCCACCTTCCAGTCTTTCAGTACTTCTGTTGTCCTTTATAGATTCTCAAAAGGTAAGTTCTAATAGCTTTGAGATTCTTAGTTAGCCCTTTAAGTTCTGTATGATGAAGTTCATTACCCAGTTTAAAACAACTGCCTCACCTAAGTACGTCAAAAATCATGCCTTCACTGTTGGAAGCTCAAGTCTGGCCCTTTCGTCAGCCACATTAATTGTGATAGCTATGTGACTGCAGCTGAGGTGAAACACTAARGTGAGAAAAGATATTCCTTTTTTGACTAGCCTTTTTGACAGCATCTGTCTTGTTCCARTCCTTTTTTAAAGAGTATCCCAAAATTTTTTTTGATCTTCCTCTTACTGAAGTATTTATACAGTGATTTTATTACCCCTCATATCTTTTGCAGCTGGCATGTAATCTTATATGTACTCATTTGATTTTTTTTCCCAAGCTAGAATGGAGAGTTTCTTCTCCACCTCTGTCAGTTGTTGTGCTGTAGTCATAGATTCTGCTTTTATTTCTAAATGAGTCATTTTCTATTTGATTGCATCTATATTGTACAGAGGTTGAACTGGTCCAATTATCACAATGTCCCAGTTTGTATGATTAACCTGCCCTCATCACCATACAACACAAGGTTGAGCAGTGTTAAGGTAATGCCTATTTTTGTGAATTTCCACTGAAAACATCAGCATTACATGCTAACTCCTAAATTACCAGTTCTGAGGAGTTTTCTTTAGTTAGTTCATCCATTTGACATATGTTTCATTGAATTTAAGGAAATCTCAGTAACAATTTTGAATGTCAAAAGCTTCAGAAGTCAAAACTGGCAAAAATGTGTTGCATTTGTTGACCATACAGTGGATATAATTTCGTACAAAAGCAAATTGCCTCTCCAGAAGCAAACAGAAGGTATAGCAAAGAGGCTGCACTAGGATGAGTAAATGACTAAAGCTATAGCGATACACATTTTTTTTTTATCCAGAAAAGAATATAGGACTTGTGGAATGGAAGAGGAGGGGGAAAGATAGGACGTACATATACGTCCAGCTTCCATTCAGGATTCTGTTTCCTTGAGATTTGTTCTTATGGATTTTTTATTCTCTTCAACTTATCTGGTACAGACTCTGATATGTAGAAATCTCCCTTAAATTAACGTCCCCATCTAACAATTGTAGCTTGTCCCAGGAAAGCCCTCTGCGATCCTCTGCTTCCCGGTCTTCTGCTCAGTGCTTTGGATGGTGACTTCCATTGTTTCAGTGATCACACTTTATAAAGCAATGCTATTGCTTTTGATATTTGTATGAATGAGAGGTAGCTTCTGCGAGGTCTGTAATTGCCCATAGATCAAAGATAGATTTGCTTGCAGTCACTAGCCCTGTCCATATAATGATATGCATTGACAATTATGATGCTAAGTGCATTGTGATTGTATATAGATCATTTCTTGATTTAACCAATTGAGGTGGCTATAATATCACTSGCTATACAGCAAGTATAAAGAGGGAATAAAACACGATTAATATTGTGAACTAATGAGATAGGCCATTTGTTTACAAGGAAACCTGAAGGTTAATCATTTATAATTTAACATAAAATAATACTTGGTGAGATCATATTGCAGTTAATTGAAGAAGGCAAATTCTTAGTATGAGAGCCATCCATTACTTATGTGTAGTTGTGCTTATTACATGGCTAGATCTGACTTGCCATGTAGAAATATATTTCTTTCCGTATTTGGAGGATGACAGTGAATGTGGCTCTGTCATGTTTCATTACTCTAGACTTTGCTCTGTTTCAGTTCACTCTGCAGTAGGACTACTTCCAAAATGGTATTTTGACCCCCTACCCATTGATCACGCTGCCCTTGTGCATGTGTGTGTGTGCGTGCGTATGTATGCGTGCATGTGTGCACTTAGTACTGCTATCAAAATGTCAACATCTGAAGGTTAAAACAATACGTTATCTGCTGTTTAAGTTAAGTGAATCTTTCTTTTTTCTTTCTTTCTTTCTTTTTTATCCACCTTTTTTTTTTTTCTGAGGCTAACTTAGTCCGTCAGTAGGATGAAAGGAAAAATTGCYACACTTGTGCTAAATTTCCCCTGGGAAAGTAAATTATGGACAAGCCTCCAAGGACAACCCAGAAAGAAAGGGATAAGATATTGATGCTCACTGTACCTCTCACTCTTTCTTCCTTGCCCCACAATTGAGCACTCCTTCAATGAAAAGTTACGAGTTCCTTGTTAAATTGAATTTCTCTCCTCCGTGTCTCACTATTTATTGTGATGCTGAAAATTTTATAACTTGGTAAAAACTGGCAGCAGCCTCATTTGTCCCCACAAAAGACTCTCTAGGTTTGAATAGGTTTTGAAGCAGAGTTATGAATGCCCATGCTTAAAGATAGATAGTTGTGTCAGCTCCCAGTTTATAGGAACTTTTTTAGTTACTGTATTTTTTCATCCATTTTAACCATAATGTTCTTTTGGAGGTGGAAGGAAAATTGGTGGGCAAGGGAAAACTCTAACAGATGAGCATTGCACCAGGTCTCTCTATGCACTGCCTTCTGTTTTGTTTGAAGAAGTACTGACAAACCTCACCTCTTAAATTTCATGCTGCAACATGTTGTCAGACACAAGGATCTCAAGGGACCAAGAGTTTTGGAGAGCTCTTGTGGATCTAGTCGTGAATGTGTTGATGAAAGATTTGGTTGCTGGTTCTCATGTTGATAAAAAGGTACTTTTTGCTTTTACTCCAAACCCTGTTGCTAATGGCATCCCAASTAAGAATCAGCTAGCTGTGATGGGAATGTGGGAATGTGTTCTGCAGTAGGTTGCAGACTGGACACTCTGGGGCTCATTGGGAGACCCTTCAGAGAAGAATTGAGTCACTGCATAAAGTCAAAAACCGATAAAAGCTGGTGTTGGTAGTGTTGTGGCAATGTCCATGCTATACACCTAGCGAGCCCGCTAAGGATGTGCAATTCTTTTCGCTCTACATATACACTTTAACAGTGGACAGGAAGKGTTAGGTCTGAATTCTGTTGGATTTGATACTGGTCTTTTTCTAAGTGTGATAATGTGGGAAGAGGAGATAAACAGTGGAAGAAATAAACTGGAGCCGCTAAACCTGAAGTGCTGAAATTGTTCCACTTCAAAACATAGTGAGGGGAGGAGAGCAGATTATCCTCATATACTGTGATCTGCGATGTTTTGTCTCCTTGATGTCCCATAACCTCCCTTGYAGCATGGCCTCTGCTCTCCCAAGGGCTGCTGATATTGACACTGCTTCCAGGCTTCCTCACAGTTCCCAATTCTTTTCTTGGGGAAGAATTTAGTGAGAAAACTCTCTATGCTAGTTGTCTACTACACTTTCTATCTGTCTTTAAAAAGATATGTTTGTGGTCCTGATGGGCCACACCTTTTGTGATCTCTTGAAGGTGTGGCAGGCAGCGTGTRCAATTTGGAAGAGAGTGCAAGGAAGGAACCGCTCTCTTTGCTGTTCAAGAAGAGGCAACAGGAAGAGATTTCCTCATACTGATGAGGCTTGATACCATGAGTGACCAGGAAACACAATTAGTAGACTAATTGGCCATTAGAAACAATTTCTGATCTCTCAGAATGGACAGAGCTATTGAGATTGACATCTGATAGTCCTTTGTGCAGTTCCTGTGCATTACCCTGCAAGTCACAGCAGGCATTTTAATGGCAAAAGAGCTTCTAATATTTGTTAATATGCACAGTGAATGGCACCTCTTGCATTAAATCTAAATGTTGGAAAAAAAATACATTGTAGAGGATTTTTTTTTCACAAAAGTACGAGCTTTAACTGAAGTAATGTTTTTCTTGCCTTTTTTCCCYTTTTCCTGATGGCTGCCTCTCTTGCCATGCAGGATGCTTAATTYCAGTGAAAGGAAAGGCAGAAAGATTGACACGCCACATGACGTTCCAGTTATGGGAAAAAAAAGATGTATCAGATTGACAGGCCAATAAAAATACGCAGAAGGTTTTTCTCCATTCCAAAGATATGTGTGTGGGAATGGGGGAGAGGAAAGGTCTAGTGAAAGTGGAATACATTTATGAGTGCCTCTATAAAAACATATATGTACATGCATATATATTTAGGTGCACAGACAAATCTTAATTCAGCAGGTTAAATGTAAGTTCAGGATGTTCTTTTTTGTTTTGTTAGTTGAGATGGCAGACTTTCCGCTGTTTACCATCAAACCTTAAGCTGGACCAAGTGAAGCAGAATTTCTTTGGGTGTGAGGTCTGTGAAGGGTGCATAAAATGTGCGTTTTTTCGTTKGGTAATATGAATGGCTGACGTCAAGGTACTTGTATGCCCCGTGGCTATTGCTGAGGTCAAAGACTTAGCTGCTTTCCAGTGCCTGAGCATATGCACCCTTGTAGTACGGGGTGTGCGTGAATGCTAMACCTCAGTGAAGAGCACTTCAGATAAACAAGACTGCTTTTTTCATCTCTCTYGCATCTTTGAAAGGAATAAAATTTTGTCATTGACTTCCAAAGGAGAAAGGTAAGATGGTAGGCAGGAGTTTCAAGACTTGTGCWTGGATGTGGATGATATGATTTATTTTTGTTTGTCTCCACTCTATTGTTTTGTCACAATGACTATGGATATTTAATAACATCAGAGCAGGTGTCCGATCAGCTCCCAAAAAGGGAAAAAATAGAGGCATATTTTGAATTCTTTGATTCACAGTTATATCTGACAAAATATGTACGCACAAACACTTATTTAGACTTTGTGCATTGCATTAGTGTGTTCCAGAAAATGGACAGATGCCAGTATTGTGTCATTCTGGGCTACTTTAGCATAGCAGCCTGTGTCTGGTATGTGCACATGCAAAAGCCAGTCTTTAGTGCAACAGTCAAACTCTTTTGTACCTCTGCTGATTATTAGAATTCATCTATTTCAGCAAATAAAAAATCATTTTGTTTCCCCAAAACTATTTTCTTTCAAGCCTCCTTTTGCCTGATCAGGTGAAGAGCCGAGCTGCTCAGCTCTGTCAAAASGGAGGCAACTCCATGCGGGTGTCAAAGCAGCACTTGCTAGGCTGCAGTCAGCTCTRCAGCCACAAAGCAGATGAAAGAGCGGGATACAAGTGCAGCTGATCTTCACAAATCAGGATCATGGCTCTGGGCTCATGTACCAAAATTCCACCTGATTTCAATTTTATGCAYTTAAGTGCCTTTTTAGACTCAAGCAAGGTAGCTGACATGGGTGGTTTACTGGCTTGTGCCTTCTAGTGCTGCATGGAGTTAAGGAAAAGGGGGTCTGACAAAAACCTTTTATACAATGAATATTTCCCATACTTTCAGTGGCTTGGTAGTCTCCTCTATGACTGAATATATGACTGAAGTTGAGCCAGACCCGCGGTGTGTCCTAGGATGGTGGTTGTAAGACCTAAGAAGCCAGCAGAAAGAAGAATCTTCTCTTCTTCTATTCTAGTTTCCTTCTCAGGTGAATTGTTTATGGCACCACCAGCATCTTGAAAACAGTCCATTTAAATCCGAGTTGCCAAATCGGGTGGGTGTCACTGCGATCGGCTCTATGTTTACCCAAAGCAGTGTGTGTCCTTATTAGCACCTTTTCAGTCCCCTCAGACATATTGCTATTGACTGGATAAACACAAACGATAATCTCAGTCAGCAGTCAGACATGCTACTCTCACATCCCGTGACCTCAGCGCTGCTGTCAGTCATGCTGGGGGATTTCACCTGCGTTCCTGTGTCCCTTTGTGTTCCATTCCCATTTGCATTCCCATTTGCGTTCCTGTTGTCCCTTTCACAAAGTCTCCCGGAGCAATTGATAAATGTTAATCATGGGAGCAGCCGTTTCGGCGCGCACGGCAACGCTGCTCTGCTGAGGACAAAATGTGCAGCGTATCTGGTGTCCAAATGCAGAGGAGGAGGTGGAGAAAGCAGAAGCTACCAGAGTGGGAGTTTGGCCAGGATGTTTTTCAGGTCCAAAAGTGGACGAGGCATCTTTAATTACAGGAATGGTCAGGACTGTGATTCTTGCATCGCAGATTAAAGATGTCTTGTATTTTCTAACACCGTTTCAGAAGCTCAGTTCTGACTCATAATAGTGATTGGAAAACTGTAACCCGCTGAGTCATAARCGTCTTTAAAGAAACATTTATTTACTTGTGTTTTCAATTCCACAATGTTTATATCAGTAGGCAGCATGCAAATGAATGAGAGGATTTCAGGCTTGGTCAAAAATGTTAAAAATCAGAGGAGTGGCTCAGATAAGATGTCTCCATGTTTGTTTTCCTTAAAACATCTTTTTTTCTCTCTCTTTTTGGTAGAATGATACATAAAACACCCCCAGTTGATATCCTGCACTGTATTAGAGCATGTAAGTTCTGTTCACTTCTTTCTTCCATAGGAATGGCCTGCACATACATACCAACTATATAACTATATAATAAAAGCAAGAAGACAGAGCAAACATGATCTGTTCTCCTTGACTGTAGCATTTGCTATCTGCCTGCYGTTCATGGTTTCTTTATGCAAGTAAAAATATTTTGTGAAGCATGAAGCCCTGTGGCAAATGCTAATCTAACCAACAATCAGGAGAATAATTGTTTTGCAGGGAATATTCCCATTCTGTAATAGAGAAGAAAAGCATTGCAATTAAGACAACAGAACATTAATAACACACATTTATCATTCTATATGAGCTTATTATTTCCAGCCTTTTGCAAATAGTTCTAATTTATATACCATTCCTCRCAAAACTGTATGTTAATGGGGTCTGCATTGCTGTGTGAGTATCTAGAAATGTTTAGGCATTGCGAGCTATTAACTTCTCTGGATTTGTGAAGGGCAGAACGTAACCTTGAAGTACGTGCAGCATGCTCCTAAATCAGTCTTTCCAGCTTGATACTCTGTGTCATCCTCTTTCTTGACTCAAAGCAGTGCACTCCAGTTGCCTTTTAAAGCAAATCAAATCCTTGTGTTAATGCCTCACTGTTCCACAGCTCCTTTGGGAGAATCTACACCTTTTCCCACAGCGCCCTGTATATTGGCTCTGGGTTTCCCTTCGTGGTCCATGCAGCTGAGTTTCCTCTCATTTGGGTACTTGGTGTACTTAGTGTGGGCACATAATTCTTACCAAAAAAAAGGTGTTTTTTTTTTTTTTTTTTTTTTTTGTGTGTGTGATATTTTTTTCTGTTTCAGCTACATTTAGTACTCTGTGCTTGAATATCAAGCTTGTGAAGTTATCACAGTTCCCCAATACGTAGCCTGTGCATGGAGAGCTGAAATCCAGTGGAATGGTTCAAACACTGCTGGATTATTCTCCTTCTATAGCAATATATCATTTGTGTTTTGTAAATATTGAAGGTTTGGGTGTCAAGGGATTACTTGAAAATATTGCAAATCAAATATAAGAATGTGGCTAACTTGTTACTAATTTTTGTCTCACTTCGGCTGTTGCAGTCTGATGCGATATTTTGGCTGAGATTAAGGGAATGAGCCTGTGAATAAATTACTGATATTTAAACAGAGGTGTTAATTTGCATTGCATGAGCTGCTCCATAGTAACTACTCATGTGCTTGCTCTGGCCYGGTGATGAATGGAAGATACTGACAGCTAGTTTACCCCATTTAAAGTTTGTATGTCCAGAGAGAACAACTCTTCTTCCAAATGATTTGTTTCCTTCCCTCCTAGAGATTGTTTGCATTAAACTACCCATGTTGAAATACTGTTAGGAAAAATACAAAAGTAATCATAAGCAAAAAATGGAATTAGAAGTTTGAGAAAAATATTTGTTTATTGGATATAGAATCACAGTCTTCATGAGATGAGTGAGATAATTTTCCTAATGTGGTTTTATTTTCTGAGTATAAAAACAAGACATATGGGAGCTCAAGCCCTTCTGTTGGATCTTTTCTCCACTAATGTAGGAAATTAACCACAGGCTGAATTGGTTAATATAAGATTCAAATGCCCCAAGTGCTATTGTTGCCTATTGCTATTTTGCACACCCTTGAGTCTCTGAGACACTCACATTGGGCTAACATGACCCAGGACACTTCCCAAACAGCAGTGGGAGGCAATTGCAGCTGTACCAATTCCCATYGTTTGGGCATTAAAATTAACCCAGGCCTGAAACGATGGTCATTTCCCCCACCTCTCTCTTAATCTTTTAACTTTGGCGAGAAACACRGATAATTCTGCAGCTTTGACATTGGTTGTTCTTTCGTATCAAAACAAAAAAAAAAATTTGAAATATATGAACTTGTGTCCCAGAAAAACTGGGAAAGTTTCCTCYGCTTTTGCTCAGTCTACTTATCAGTGAATCTGAAGAGTTTACTTGTTCTTTCAACCAGTATGTGTCAGTTCTCTAAAGGCACAATGTTGATAGAGGCAACAACCTTTTAGAAACAGTTCCTGACATGAGAAGGATCTTTTAACAATTGTTAATAAGCACTTTTAAAAGATTTAGTGTTCTAACAGATTCCAGGACSAGTTTTATCTAATTTCAGTCTCTATGGAAACCCTCTTAGCTTTGCCATGGGCAGTGTGAGTTATGGGTAGGTCACCAGACCTTCCTTTGCAATTAGTATTATTTATCCAGGTGTCCTGCCCTGGATTTTATCACTCATCACCAAATGTATTCATATTCCTTATTTCACATATTCTTGCGGTAGAAGAACGTGCAGGTCTGATATGGTCCCACAACAGAAATTGTAAAGGRCTTCAGAACATGATATTAAATTTTTATCAGTATAGCCACTTGCAAAAAAAAAATTAACTCAAAGAATAATGGGCTATATTGCTAGGGACACAAGTGCTTCAGCAACATGAGAAATGAAGGCAGAGGAAAGAAGGATAGATATATTTTTGTTTYGTTTAGTGTTGTTTTGGCACCTTGGGAGCCTACGTCCAAATTTGGGTTTGACAGTGGGATAAATATAGCAAATACATTTTCCACTGTTCTTTTCCCAAACCAAACCAAATGTTTTGCTTCAGGGTGTTCTTGTATGTACAATAAATCAGTTATAAAAAGAAAAAAATACTTAAACATTACAGAAGTGTTCTTAAATATCTATTGCCATTGCATAAGGTTATTTTAATACTGCCATGTGATGTGGAAGGAAAACAGAACACTCACAGTGAAAGTAGCTTCTGAGATAAGTTTGGCACATCTATTTAGGAGAGAGGGAGATGAAAGAGGATCTTAAAATATTGTTTTATTTTAATTATTTGAGTCTTAATATGAAGTGAAATAAGTGAAACAATTATTTCCTGTGCCTCTGTGAAGTACACAGTGAAATTTGTGCAGAGCCAGATCCTTCCTCCATTGAAGCTATGGGATTTTTGGTGTTAATTTTTTATTAGAGCTGCTTTGAGGGCTTACTAGACAACTGCATGTCATTGCATTCAATCCAAGGCAAGTCCAACTAGAATGCATGATAGAAGTTGCTTTGGACAGTGTGTTTATCCATTTGTCTTTCATCTGAGTGGCTGAAGGTTTGTTGATATTGCAGGCACATCCTTAATTAGACTTGTTCTCATATCCACCACATTTCTGGCTAAGGAAGACAGAATAGGCTTCTGTAGGAACTCACCATATTGGTAGGATCAGGAATCATTGCAAATTAAATGGCACTATATAAGTTTGCCCTTCAGAAATTTGCTTTGGGAATTTCTAAATCCAAATAAAAAAGAGTTTTGTTGCCAGTTAATGGAAGAGTTGCCACCAAATGCTGTAAAGTACATGCTGTTGGGTATTAGTGCACAGGCTCCACAGTGTTACTAGGGGGCTCGGGAAGCTGGATTAGCTATCTTTGGGGAATTAATTTGTTTATATCACTAAATACGTGGTCAACCATACAGCCATGTGATTAGCTGCCATGGATTTCTGTTGGCACAGTATTGCTTTTGGTCTGTAATGAAATTATTGTATTTTAGACAGGTTAGCAAAGAAAAAAAATGATTTCTTAGCTTGTAGTTACTTATTCTCCGCTATCTTTTGGAAAAATAAAGCCTCTCAACACTTTGTATAATCCCCCATTACTGAGAGTGTTTTCTATCTCAGAAAATACATAAAGACCAGATTTTGCCCTCTGGACACCTGCAACTTATTGGTCAATCTGTAAAGCCTCAGTCAAACAATAGTGACTTCTCAGTGTTTCTTTGTCCTTCGTCTCTGTTCCGTTTTAAGGAGCATAAATATCTGAGCAGAAGCAAAATGAGCCACGGCCAATACTTTTGTTCTCTGAAGTCTGCATTAATATAACTTTGTTTGGTTTTCCCACGTATTATGGGCAATTTATCAAGTAGATAACATTAGCAGAATTGTAGTTTTAAAACACTTCTGATGGCAATCTATTTGGCTGCAGCAGGAATATGAAAAAATTGTAAATTGGTTATTACCCTGAGAGCAATTTCAATGCAAAAAAAATCCTTTTAAAGTGAGACAGAAAGATGAGAACTTAAATCAATGAGAAGGTGTGTGCTGACTGTACAAACATGAGGTCTCATCGGTTTCTGTGATATTTTCCGTGGAGGGTAAGAAGGATCATAGCACATTCTCTTGCAAAATAATTTGCTCCAAATTGCAGAAACTGCTCTGTCCCAGCACATGAACTTTCTGCACGCTGCTGAGGCAGGAGCAGGGAAAGGAAGGGCAAAATGCTTGTTTTTCTCCTCTATTCTGGTAGTGGCCCTGCTCCTATCCCTAATGACGCAGTGTCAGGAGGACAACAGGGGAGAGGACAGATTTATATCTATGTGTTTTGACCTTGCCACCTGTGCTGCACAGGGCGACGTCCTCCTGGGTGGGAATTGCAGCCCTCTTTCAAAGAACAGGGCGGTGTTTGTGGAGCAGAGACATTACTSTGGGCCTTGTGTGGCCTGATCCCGTCGGAGGCGGTGGCGCATCCGGATGAGGCGGTGTCCGGGAGGGCCCGGATCGCGCAGCATATTGTGTGTACGACGCAGCCTGGCAAATGGCACCGGATTCAGCAGCGCTTCTGCGGTGGCAGTGACACGGAGCCATCTGTGGTTTCACACCTGCTGGAGCCTGTGTCAGCTGCTGAAGTTCAGCAGCCCTGGCTTTTCAAGAACTTAGTGCCAAAAAATCACTCAGTTCCCAGCCGTGGAGTCCAGGTAACCCTTTCTGTGGACTCAGAGGTGTTAGGTTTTATCCCAGTATAACAGCACTCTGGACAGAATTTCCCTCCACCAGATGCCTTTCTTATTAAATACGGTTTGTGCAATATAATGCTTTTCAATATTTAGTAAGAGGTTCGTATGGATGCAGGAGCACTCCTGGGGCCAGGACACTGCTTAGTGCTCCCCAGGCATCGCGGCCTTTGCAATTTTCCTCCTCAATGTAAGCAAGGCAGAGAGAGGCCTGGAGTGGTAACCTGGCTCTGCAGGCTGAACTGCAGCTTTGGGAAGCCAAGAGTAAAATCTTTCTCTTGATTTTCCCACCAGTGCTTTAAACATTGCCTTGTACCATCTGTCATGGAAATGAGCAGGAGCTTTCGGCTTGCGTCCTCCTGCCTCTGCTAGCAGACCCTCTGATTAAATGATTTTATATAACTAACCTCAGAATAAATGCAAACTTTGTTTATTCTGCTAACAAGAGAAGTAATTCTATTAAGCGGGAACAGATCTCAGCTGTTTCTTAACAGAATGTGTGCGGAGCTGGGTGCGTCTCACATGACCACTCTGATTCATCACAGATGTCCTTGCATTGTTTTCTGTGCCCTTTGACAAAAGACTTTTTTTGSTTTTCAGTCAAGTCCTACTGGACAGGCAAAACATGCTATAAGGAAATGAAAAGGGCTGTGAGACCTTGCAGCATGTGATCTAGAACTCATTCAGTCTCTATGGCATAAATATTTGATATTATATAGCTACTTTCTGTGGATAGATACTTTTTTTTTTAATTTTCTAATAAAAACTATGATTTCATTGGTCACTCATTTACTTCTTGTCCACAGGTCAAGTGCTTTAGATTATTATGTGAACAAAGAAGCAAAAATGCTTTGAAGACCTTGCTAACATTTCCAGTCCTAAAAACACTACCAAAGTGTAATAAAAAAAAATGTCTAGGGAAACTTTGGCCAGGAGGAGAAGAAATAACAGGTCATTTTCCCCCTGAAATTTCCCATACTGTCACAAGATATCCCACATATTAAATTAATAAGCTCACATTAGATAAAATCCAAAGATTTTTTTCATCGCTTGTTTTTCTTTTCAGTGGGATGATCAGAAAAGTTCAGAGAGTTTGTTTTTTTGTTTCTTTTTCTTTTTGTGCAGTAAATGAATCAAAAAGTATTAGTTACAAAAACTGGCTTAATGTAATCAGAGCTTCCTACACAAAGATGGCATGACAAATGTGATAGCTTCGCCCAACTTACTGACATCAGATAAATTATCTTTTTTCCCTTATTCTTGCGATGATGTGATGTAAAGAAGTAACATACACTGTCAAGAATGAAAAAAATGAATGAATGTTTTTTTTTTTTTTAAATAATGCTAGCTGGGGGAAATCAATTTATTTAATAATAGTTTGGTTAAAAATGGTAATAGCTTAGATGATGGTAGAGGTAGATTTCAAAGCAGAGCCCTTTCATGTCAGGAGATGGTCTTCAGCTTTTGGAGAAGCCATCAAAGTGGAAAGGAAGAGAGTGACAAAAAGGCACTTGTGCTGTGAAAACTCAAACAGATTTCTGAAGGAAATTAATTATAAGGAATTCATACCTATATCTCTGTTTCTTTAGCCCTGTTTATGTTGTTTGCAGTGCAGGATATTAGATATTAAGCTAGTAAATATAATAAGAAATTTGTACATCCAGCAAAAAATGAATAAATCCTTAATCTCTAGAGTGAGAACAAGTCCTTCCTTATTTTTGCGTGCTGAAGTATCTGTGCACTTTTATAGAGTACATGTATAGACTCACTGAGTTCAAGGCTTAATTAGCAGTTAACGAAAGCAATAAGAGAAACCACCAGCACCGAAGAACTGGATTCTAATGATGGCTTGTTTTTAGCATCATAACTCATAACAACAAATTTTTGGGTGTATTTATTAGACAGCTCCTTCTCTGGCTTCTACAAGCTCATTCAAAGCAAAGATCTTAATGGATGTAACGGGTATTTATAGCTTAGACAATAATAGTCCATAACYTCCAAGATCAATGTAATTAGGGAAAATCAGTAACAATAGCAAAATGTCAATATGTCAGCATTCAAATGGTAGCTGCTAGGGCCAGTGTCTACCACATGAAATGCCTTCAAGCTCAGATAGAAGKTTTTTTTCTATGCTTATGATATGTGTGCCATTTAATGACAAGTGTTTATAGGAAATCTGCTTATAGGATAAAATAAAAACCATACTATGGTATTGTAAGTTTTTTTTTGTCAAGAATAATATTATGACTTTAGATWCTACCTTGCTTGAGGAGGTTGTGTGCAGAACTTAGCTTATTGAAACTATGTGCAAAAGCATAAGAAAGGTAATACTAAGGGAGAAAAGCCAAAGGTCTTTTTGATCCCCACTCTGCTTCCACAATTTCTTTCTGAGGAAGGCTGCAACAAATGGCATTCAATAACTGAACTTTGCTGGTGTTTGTTGCTCTTGGTTGTTCCATATGCAGTAGTGCAGCAGGATTTTTTTAATCTATTTTTTTTATTGTTAGTGAAGTTAGAATTCGGGTTTTTATTACAGCTTTCTGGACTTGTCTCGCACTTGGTGTCTGCATTTGTGTTTGTTTGTTTTCCTCCCTCATGCCATGCTTTAATAATTGCCTTTTGTAATCTGATGCACTTTCCGTGTTTCATATCATTTCTTACTGTGCTTCAAGTCATGGAAGAGCTTGTGATTTAGTCAAGTTTGTCTCTTACTAAAATGAATATATTTCTTTCATGCTGAGAAAAATTGTACTTAATGTTTTTTCAATTCCCTTGAATGTCTTCCCTCTTTACATTCGTTTCCTGTGGTATCTAGTCTTGATGTTTGCTGGATTTATTGGCCTGCAGATTGGGTCTTTGTATTTATTTTACTATTCTCTGCCGTTCTCCTTTTTTCTTTTTCTTTTCTTTTTTTTTTTTTTTTTACATTAACTGTCTAGGTCTTCTGGTTCTTCTGCCTTATTTCCTGTATCTCCTACACCAGAACACAGATTTCCCCTGCTGACTCTAAGATACTTGGCACCATTACATTATTTCCATAGGCTAGAAGAAAAGGTAGCTTTGAGAGGGGTTGTTTTTCATAATGATTGTGTGCGGCAACTGAAAAAAACTTAGTGAAATTTATTGAAAAGAGATTAGTCGTTATTTTTTTAGTGACAGGAAAAACTTAGCTGCTATTTCCAGCAAAACATTGTATTCCTGAGGTGATTCTGTTCTACATAACAATTTTGTCCCTTCATCCTCCTGTAGTTGCATGTGTGTAACAACAGGGTCAAGTTGAATCAGTTACAATCAATCTTTTTTTCCTTCCCTAAATACTTCTCAGACACTTGGTCTGAAAAGTAAGCCAAGAGGCAAGTAGTTGAATTTATTCCTAGATGCCATGTAGCGGCTGAAGGGTAAATCCCTTGCTCGTGTTTTAAGCTTTCTCAGTCCCCTACCACAGGACATCATTATGGTTATTCTCTGAGTCATAGTTATTTTAKATGAATAGTGCTCAAATAGGGTATAAAAATAACACTCTAGTGGATAATGAGGTAATTGGAAAAAAGTTAATGCAATGTAGTTGAAATAAGTGATCCACAAAATTTGGACAAAATTACTTCTTGACATGAATCGTGTAACTCATCAAACAACTGCTGAGTATCTAGGTTTCCTCTTAAGTATGTCTAGTATTTACCAAAACAAAATTATTATACCTTTAACCAGTACATATGCATCATTACTACAATAYGAATCTTCCAAACTATATTCAGATGACCGATTGCAGGGTAGGATCACAAAGTTGCCTCTACAGTTTCTTAGCACATCTGCTACATAATGTTGTCTCAAGTTTTCAGCAAGAAGGTATGATTAGAAGAGGCTGAGAGATATGCTCCAGAAAAATGCTTTCTTCCATAACACTGTCAACATGCACTCCCAATGAACACCAAAATAAATAGTTTTATGAAACCTTTCAATTTTTTAATAAGTCAAAATACACTTTTCTGACAGCATAATTGCTTTTCATAGTGGGTCTTAAATCTGCACCACTATAAAAGAATAATGCTACAGTAGATCATTTGTGAAAACTTAATGAAAACTGAGTTAGTGAACCTCGGAGTCAGTAGACCTTGAAATTCACTTTCAAAAACTAATTTGCAGTAAATGTATGAGAAACATATTTAGACATGATAAACTTTCAGTTCTCTGTTAGCTAGGTGCAGAAGTTTATCTCGATTAACTGTTTTTTTGTTTAATTAATCTTTCATGCAACTACCTCAAGATGTTGTGAGTTACACTTCCGTTAGTGACATTCATCCAACAAGAGGAAAATTACTTATTTTTTTTTTCTTAGCTTGCACAAATAATGTAATATGTCAGATTATAGTATTTCTTTGTATAGCCTTACTTTGTGTGTCTTATCTATTACTGAAGATCCATTGACTAGTCTGAATATCATTAGGGGAAGAAAAAGAAATGTAGATTGTGTTGGCAAACAATAACTTTTCAGAGGCACTAAGCATTTAATTTAATGTGAACATAAATGCCTCACATAACTATCATTTAGTGCATATATGAAACTAGTGAACACAGTAAAGAGATCTCCTACAGTCTTGCTGTAGTCCCTCCTACTTGCAGGGTATAACTCATGTAGATGCGAGCTCGCAGCAATGGCATAGCCATTAAATGGAAAGGAGGAAGGAGTTGCCCTGATCTCAGTGGAAGAAAAGCCTATGATTGGAAGAAATCTATTTTCCATTAAATACGAATAGGCTGGCCTAGAAGTGTTTGAGCGCATGAATTCTGCAACCTCTTAAATGATGTTTCTCCCCTGGAAAGTGAAAGACATTCTATTTAAAGATAAATATACAATTTATCTTGTTTTTAAAAGAAGATTAAAATTGTATAAGGTTTTATAAATATACGTATTTATAAAATTTGTAAATATATTATATTTACATAATATGTATACATATTATAAAATTGTAAAATATACAATTTCAGTTCTTTGATCTCAACTTTCTGTTTGAAATGTTCTGGTCTTGATGTACTTGTCCCTCTTAGWAATCAGCTACTGGGCATAAGTCTTCTGTGTTTGCATCTAGCTGCTAATTCTGCGTTTTTCTTCCAGTACTTGCATCAGTTGCCCCTTCAAATTGCAAGGGATTGATTGAAAAGTTTTCTATTGTCAGTGAGATTTCGCCTTGGTTCACTGTGAACGGGTTTCTGATCGGTTATGTGGGTTTTAACAGGACAAAGTCTCTGTTCTTGAAATGAGGATCATGTGTAAAATATACCAAGCTGATTGTCTATTTATTTCAGTTCTCAATAACCCTTTTGCAGTCTATATTAGATATTAAAGCTTATGATATGCTGGAACTTCAGGTTTACAGTCCAGTAGTTTTCCATGGCAAACATTCCGCACATTCTCAATAGCTTTTCTTAAATGTAGGTGGGTACAATTATTGGATTACCAAAGAAAGAAAGGGAGGGAAGGCACAGATATGCTAGTTCTGTTACAAGAAAATCAAGTTCAGTTTAGCTTGCCTCAGTGATAAACAGAAATGATTAGATTTTGTTTTATTATCAGATCCATTGCAAAGCTTTCACTTCTGATAATAATAAATAATGGTGAACAGTTACATAGCCATTGTCATCAATAACTCTGAGCTCCACTCAAAGATGAGTAATATATTTAGTTGGATTTTAAAGATAGAGTAAATAAGATGAATGCCTTTCCCATAGTCACAAAGGAAGATAGTATAAAGATTAGGTTGTTTCTCAAAAACATCTTTCATCCACAAAATCTTGAATGTCTTGRGGGGGAAAACAAATGAAATAGGTTCTGTGATCCTCTAGTTTATACTGATGCAACAGGTAATTTTCTGTTCTGCTTTTATTCCATGTATTTGGATCAGTTCATCCGGTTCACTTGAAAACTGCTGGCAGGACCTAAACTTTTGAGAACCATCTTTCACTTAATATTGTCTCTTAAATCACAACCATCTTTCACTTAATACCGTCTCCTAAACTTCCACTTGAAAATTTATTCTTTAGTACATCTGGGATGGCATTCTTCCAGGAGGGCAAATTGTAGGACCCATCCTTATCTCACTGAAGTCGCTGGCAAAGTTCCCTGGTCCAGATGAGATTAGGCAGTAAGACTGGACTGCTGGGTCAGGGCTTGAGGAAGTGCTTACCTTTATGTGGGCAAATACCAGCTAGTTTAGTGAAGTGAGAATGAGTCAACACCGTGCCCTTTAATATTTTCAGAGGTAAAGTGTTACACATGCAGATTCAAATCATTGCTTTGTAATAATACAGAAAAAATCTGTACACAGATTTTACTCGCCAAATTATTACTAGCCAATTATTCAAGAGTTGAATTTTTCTTGTGAATTTGATGGATAATGCTCTAATCTGTTCASTGTTGTTTCACTTCTTTCTATCTGTCCTTTAAAAATACTGAAATAAGGTTATCGCAGAACTGCAGATCTGCGCAGCTTTGTAGTCCAAATGCAAATCATTTAATGAGAGTGCTCTTCTAGTCATTGTGCTTTAATTGGTTCAAGAGGAAATAAATGACTCATGTCAGTCGCAGTCTTTGTAAAACTTTCCGGTGTAAGGTATGACAAAGTGATAAAGTGTTTATTATTGAGCAAGATATGTTTTAAGTATTAAGTTGCTGTTGAAGACTAAAGATGGGATCCCTTCGATGCTCTTCATGGCCTGCTATGGAGACCTTCTAACAGCACCCACTGTTGCTTACAATTACCGGGAAGAACTAAAAATATTTTTCCCATAAAATTCTTTTTTGGGGGGAATATCAGAGCTTTTTTAGTTTATTCAGGACTCTAGTAAATTAAAAGAAAACTGATAAATTTTTTTTATAAGAAATGTGATCCGAGAAAAAAAGTTCCACTTCATAAACTGGAAGTAAGAAAAAGAAAACTTTTTCACCTTTGAGAAAAAATGCAGTTACTTTATAATCTATATGAGCAATATAAAAGAACTGTAATGCTTCAATATTATAAATAATTTGCAATAACTGCTTAAGAAAATAAAAAAAAAAGAGGTTAGCATAGTCTKTTACTAACTTGGATCCATGTATGTTGAGACAGCATGCCATGCCACTATAGCCCAACGACAACAGACTGAAAACATATATTTTGCCAAATTTTATATAATTAAACACAGATTCAGAATAATAAAAAAAAAAGTAGTTCAATTATTGGGTCATTGATAGATACATCATAGTAGAGAGGTAGAGTTGTATGCTTTCTTATACTGCTGTCTGCTCTCATGGGCAGGGATATGTTGCAGAATGCGAGGTGCAGGGGTTTCTCTCAGGCATGTTGGTTGGCAGCTTTCTTGGAGATATAGGGGAGGGATAACACAATATATATTGATTTTTAACCTTTTCATTAAAAGAACAACAATTCTGGGATTTATACAGTATCACTAAATTGCAGTTGCAAAGTGCATGCAAGAGGTGATTGTAAAAAGCCTCCTTTTTACTGCTGCTTTCATCTCCTGCTCTCCTAGGTTTCGAAGYGGCTGCAGAGAACCCTGCAGCACAGGACGTTTTTACTGGCTTCTCTGACACATGTAATACTGACGTGCCTTGAAATTCCTTCTGGACTACGTCCGCCACAAAATGCAAAGCTGGCCTTTAGCTGGTTTCYCTTGCTATTTGACTTGGGATTCGAAGCCTTTACATGTGGCATGTGTTCGATTTACAGTAAGGGAGCGGGGTAGCGCTCGGAGGGACTGGCAGCAGGGAGCAATCAGAGGGAACCGAGCAGCAGCGTGTGCACTGGCAGCCAAATTATGCCACCATGCTTCTGGATAAAACAAAACAAAACAAAGCAAAAACAAACTTTCAGACCTAACTTAAGCTGTCTGATTCATCGGTCTCGATCCAGGCGCCTTGGTTGCAGGTGTGTGAATTAAGAAGCTCTAGTCTTAAAATAGGTTATGTGAATATGGCCTAAGTGCCTTAAAGGCAACTCATTTTTGTTCATCACTGCTAATTGCTAAGTGAATTTTAAGGTTCTTCAGTGTGTTAATTACAGGATACTAAGAAATCCCAGAACGAATCTCTGTGAATTCAGAGCACACTGCTATCAGTGCGTGCCTCGGTCTTTAATTACCATAAAATGACAATGGGATTGCCTCATTTCCACACTAAATTGTAAGGGGGTAACAAAGTAGGGCCAGCTCAGTCCTTTACGCTGCACTAAAGAAAGCTCTTGCTGTAGGCCAGCATCACCGCCTGACTCATCCTTCAGACGATGGGCTTGGTTACGGATGAGGACAGAAGAACGCAGAGCAGGGGCGGTGTTTGGCTCATGTAAAATTCCCACCGCTCTGTAAATCTTCCTCTCTCTGTGGCCCCGATTCACTGAGGAACACAAATAGATGGTTAAATGTTGTTGCAGCATGAGCTTCACTGAAGCTGAGGGACACAGAAGYCCTCAGCTTTCCCTGCTGCAAGAACCAGATGCCGCAGAAGAGAGTTTTGCAGGGGTATCTGGTCTGCTCTGGGGTGGAGGGAGCTGCCGTGAGGCACTGGCATCTCCAAGAATTCACAGAAATGCTCTGTGGCCATTAGTCCTTACAGGAAAATGTACAAATAGAATTAATTAGGGTAAATAAAATGGTGACTAGCTGTATTACTGACCTTGCAATTTTTCTCCTAAGTAGTGCGGGGATCTTTCATATGCAGAAGTTCCCCACTATATTTCTTGATAAGTCTGTAGCCCTGTGGGTCAATTAAAATCATGTCATTAAGTTAATGTGGCAAAGATAAAGGATAGCTGCAAAATATAGCAGATTCTAGCATATTCCATGATAATAATGAGGCCTGATCTTTCTTCCCTGTTTTGAACAGCAGAGTAATAAACCTTGTTGAGACTTCACTTGATTGATAGATGGCTTCTATCCAGTGACTCCARATAAGGCAGTAGGGAAAAGGCAGCACAAATGCAAAAGGGAAAAAAAAAATAAAACTGATCTCAGGCTGTTATGGTCTGATGGCTCAACGTGCTGCTCTGTGTCTGCCAGCATATTGATTCTTTGCATTTGATAGCATGGAGCTGGCACTTGTACCAGCTGGAAGAGTTAGGATCAGGAACGGCGGAGCAGAGGGAGCCCGCGCCTGGTTTCTGTGGCTCCAAGGCAGACAAATAGCATGGCAATGATTTACTGTTGAAAGAGATAAAAGAAACTTGTGAAGCTGACCGTTGGCTACCAAACTCCAGTTTTACAGGAAAACCTTTGAATGATTTTCTACTTATTGTTTTCATTCGGCTTTGCAGAGATACTRTAATGAAGAACGAACTCACTCATCTTTCTGCATGAGCCTTATCAACAAATTTGCCAAAGACRTGTGCGTGCCTGTGGTGATGCAAGGGCAACCAGAGAGCTGAAAATTAATATTTTTGTGTAAAAATACAGTGCAGTTTACAATATATGCTTGGCAAATTAGTGACTGGGTTTGAAAGGACAAAGACTAGGATACAAATGCTCAATGATTCACTGAGTTAAGCTTGCAGATGATTTACGGAGTTTTGTTCCAAATTCTGCATGATTTATTTGGGTTCTGCCTCCCTGTGAGTACAAACTCCTCATCAAACCTCTAGGTGTCCTGTGCATGGCGAGAAAGCAGCATATTACTGAAAGCATTTGCCATATAAATGGCACAGTGTTTTGTGTTCAGAAAGTATAGTAGAAATTAGTAAAACAGGTCAGTTTATGTAGTGTGGGTCTTTTTTTTTTCTTTTCTTTTTTTTTTGACTGGGTGAATGTTGCCTGGAAATTTGCTAGGATGACTTATCTTACATGTAACACTCTATTACTTGCAAGGGGTCTTTATTTTTATTATTATTATTATTATTTATTTATTTATTTTTTAGTCTGGGTTTTATAAGATGTCTTTATCCTTCAGTTACATATAATGATCGACATCCCCTGTGCAGATCTTTGAATTCTTCCCAGCTTTTGCCATAAATAGCTTAGTTTGGTGCTTAGAAATGCATTATACTATTGGACATACATTGTGGAAGATGCAGTCARAGCAGAGATGCATACACATGTCTGAAAAACACCATTTGGACAACATAACATTCCTCAGATGTTGCCCATAGTCAGATTTTTACTACAAATGAACAGGATCTAGCAGTGYGCAGGGAGTAATGTGGAAACATTACAGAGGGCTACATTTCCTGTGTGGGGGTTAGTTAAAGATTTAATTCTTTATGTAAGATGAAAGGCACTGTGGGTTTCTGAAAGTGTGTATGTATTCACTGAGCCAGGGAATAATTATAGCACAGTGAGTTATAAAATTGATGTTTCTATGTTCAGTTCATTGTCTTGTTGTAGCCTGTGTCTTAATGGATTAATTAGCCCTCCATTAGCGTGTTTACTCTGGGAGGTTGAGTAGTACCTGCTTTCATTTATCTGACTTGTTTTTTAACTATTTTATGAAACTGAATGCAATCATTTGATTGCAAATCTCATTCCTAAATGGAGAAAAAGGTGACAGGAGAGGGTACAAGTGTGTCATGGTATTTTAAATTAGGTTTGTATCCTGTCCACATCCGGTCTATTGAGTAGTGACATTTTTGTAAAGCTGCATATTCAGGTATTTAAGGACTAGCTTGTATTTTAGCACAAGAAATCAATACATGTGACTTGGTTTACATTTTGTTACAAATGCTACTTTGGTTATTCTTTCTCTTACCATATTAATTCCCTCTCTGATTCAAAAGTCACTGTGTTTTGATCAAGGGAAACGACCACCCACTGCTGGGTGCCCTGGCAGTGCTCTCAGCAAACTGTTGTCTGATGCTTCAGGGAGCTGCTTTCTTAGAAGCCTTTGAGGAATTTGGACTTTGTTGACATGGTTGTTTTTTCCCCTTCGTCAGTCCTGCCAGGAGAAATGCTAGCAGAGTAAAATTGTCAAAACAGCTGCCGGAGTATTGATTCAACACAACCAAGGCTTCAAATGGGCTGTAAAGAGCAGGAGAGCTAAAAGACCTGAGCATTAGTCTGCTTAGGCAGCACCAGCCCTACTCCTCTCGCTCTGTAGATAAGCTTGGTAAAGAGATGCAAAGTGTTGTATTTCCCTTCCAGCTTGTTCGTACCTTTTTCCTTCATTTCTTTGCACCTGCTCTTTGTTTTTCCTGTTTCTGGTAGTTGATATATTTAGTGTTGATGTCAAAGCCAGTGTGTGAATTGTACAGCAGCTGAATTTTGTCTTCTCTGGATGGGATGAAAATAGGGCCCTCACTGAACCAGTTACTCTGAACCAGCTCTAGGTTTTCATAGCATGCTGGACTGACAACTTCAATAATATTGGCATTAATTTTATAGATTTAGTAGTGAATGCTAAAATTGGATTCTTTGTGTGAGGCTGGATCCTGAAAGGGCTGATTAAGGAAGGGGGAGCAGTGATTGCTCTCACAAGCTGTAAGGAGCACCTTGCCCTTGCTATACCTCAGAGGCAGCAGGACCTGTCCTGTGGGTGGGTTAYGGCCACAATGTGACATTACCATGTAGCTGGTAGAACAGAAATGGGCGATGCCTCTTGCCTTTTTCACAGTGCTCCTTGGATTTAAACCCAGGATTAGCTGGCCTCCTTCCTGGGACTGCAATGTCTCTCCCCTCCTTCTTTGCCCATGTCACCCTTTTGCAGACACAGCCAGCACACAGTGTGAAATTGGTTATAATACTCCATTCGTTTTAATCATACATCAATATTCCTCCGCTAAAACGGGCAGGCTGTTGATAAAGAAAGACACACACATTCCATTATTTCCTTAAATAACAAGAATGAACTCTTCAGTGCAAGTGAAAGCAGACCATATGCCTTCCCATTGGGTATCCCTTGGCACGGAGGTTCTGGCATCACRCTCCTCCGTGTGGAAGCCAGCGAAAGATGTTTAATGGCTTTCAGACTCCGAAATGAGTTCTGCGGCCATGTGTGTCCCTCTCCAGTTGTCTGAGGAGATGAGCTTGAATTACAGCTCAGCCACTGCTGCCAAGCACTCTCCATTATTCCAGCAGACCAGGTTGCCAAGCAGGATTTATGGTCCTTTTAACTCAATATCGGGCGACGGAGCGGCATTGTGTGATACAGACTGTATACCAGAGATCCTTATCAATGGAACAGGGCTCTCTAAAATCAGGGAGATAATCAAGTCTGCAGCTCTCACATTGGTAATTGGCACCACTCAGAACACAGTTAAACATAAAAATGTAACTAGAAACGCAGAAGAAATGACTTTGTTTTCAGTGCAGATTAACGYACCTTGCAGATCATATAAATTTTGCTTGCACATTAAGATTTTTTAACCTCCTATTCCTGCCCTCTATCCATGAGGTTTTAAGTATGTCTGCAATACAGTAGYTCTGGTGATTGGGTACAATCTTGATAATTACAATTGAATATTACTTTTGATCAGTTGCTATCTGAGGCAAAGCAGGCTTGTCTGTTGCTAATAGCAATGAAGCTCTGAATACATTAAGCTTTATTTTTCATTCCTACGAACAAAGAGGTAGTTATGCTATAGAAGTAAACATTGTCATTCAGATGTAAAAGAACAATTGATTTTCTCTGTGACATTCACAGTTTAAGACTCATTTTTAGCATGAACCAGAAGTGGATGTTTCCAGTTATTTATAGTCAAGAAAATTAAGGCAAATCACCGTACAGTGGTATAAATACATATATTTGCAAGAAAGATACCTGCCTATGCTGTTGTATCTCTACTAATTTGGATATAATGAGTAAACTCTCACCTTGGAAGGCTGGGTCCTGAGGGTTAACATATTAGCTCTTTATCTACAGTGCTGTAAAAATGTCATTGCCATTCAGCTAATTATATTACATAGTTGCACATATAAAATACATGGAAATAGTTGTTTAATAAGGCAGGCAAAAATAAATGGCATAGCTATAATTTTTTTGATTCTGTTTTTTGAAAATATTACCAATGTTTGAGATTCTTTTGAATGCTATTGCCAGTGACCTTTAGCATAAGCACAAAAACAGCCCTTGTAAAATACAGGTAAATTAGAACACGGCTTATGTCAGTTACAGTGTATTTGGAGAACCCAACAGAAATAAGAAACAACAAAACACAGAACATTTGTTCCTTACGTATCATCATATAGTGCAAAAATACTAAAGCAAATTATTCACCTGTGATAAATAACTGCCAGTGCATTTTCCTGGGTGTTTGACTAAGCTTCAGAAATCAGTTTATCCAGGAAATCCTTTAAAAATGGGCTGCTTTTCCTGTGACTTTGCTATTCCCAAATGCTGGATAGCTTTATGCTGCATATGAACATGCCCACATTTTTGGTATAACTTCCTTTTAGCTGCAAATCTAGTCCTGACTATCAGGAATACGTGTGTTTTCTTCCCTCTACTTCCACTTCATCTTCTTGCTTGAGAACAAAGGCATTGCATTTAGGTTATGAGGCAATCTAACTAATGACTAAATTAGAGGTATTCAGAGGACACCAACTAAAGCTAAATTTGTATTGATGTTTACAGTTTCCATTAGATTTCTGGATGACTAAAGAAACCAATTATCAAGCTGAAATAATGAGGCCTGATATTCTCATGACATTATACCAGTCAAGACTGCGCTGGGAGAAGCACTATAGAAGTCATCCCAGATTATTAAAATCAAACAAGCAACAAAAGGAAGAAAAAACTCAAACCTATGGAAAATAAACCCCCAACAGTATAACCTCTTAGATAGATGAAACGTGACTTGAACAAAACCTATATTTGAAGCTCAACTACTTTCTCACAGTGGTGTCAGGCTGTTCATAACGTGTTTGTGTTTTGCTAGTAACTCCATTATTAAATTGGTTTCTTCAGGTAGTTTTAGTTGGTTTTAACTTAAACCCTATGAGAAAGGAAGACCATGATTTTCTTTCATTTATTAGAAAGGGTCTCAGAGTTGCTCCTTTCTTTCTGCATCATTCTCTGAGCYGCTGATTAGCTAGCATCTGCTAGGCTCAATTAGGTCTTTCCCACTGTGTCTGTAGGGAGTGGGGGACTTGGACACTTTCAGTGGAGAGTCTTTGTCCTTCCTAAATTGGATCCATTTGAGTTATTTGTTGGTATTTTTCTTTGAAGGAATGGAAAAATGAGRCTCTAGCAGTGGCTCAAAATGAATGCTTTCCCCCAGGAAGTCTTTCTGAATTTTTCCTATTGCGAGG
Organism: Nothoprocta perdicaria; assembly: GCF_003342845.1. Lineage (NCBI taxonomy): Eukaryota > Metazoa > Chordata > Aves > Tinamiformes > Tinamidae > Nothoprocta > Nothoprocta perdicaria. The sequence continues at coordinate 16,129,773 of NW_020454092.1, read as the reverse complement.
AAGCGGGGTTTGTGCCAGTATGGCCATTATAAGTGACATACGCACATATCACACGTTATAGGCAAACAGGCTGAGCTTATATCACCTGCCTGCAGATTTTGGAAAGGGAGTGAATGAATTCCCACCCGGTGGTTTTCCTTTCACTCCTCATCCCTCTCTCCTCCAGCATTTGGGTGCTAACTGGAGGGTGTCCCATGTGGGCAGTGATGCGGTGGGAAATCTCAGTGCCCTCGTGCCCATTCCCTTGCAGAGCATCCCACACACAAGTATTCCCATCAGTGCCACGGGCTTGTCTGTGGGAACCATTACGCCTGYGGAAATCTCCAGCTTTGTGCACACTATTCATTGTGCTCCTTTGACTTAAAGGCTGCTGTGGTTTGTGTAATTTTACAAGCTACTGAACCAGGACCTATTGATATTTAAAAAATAATTAAAACAGTCAGAATATCGAGTATTAAAATTCTGCCTTTATGCAGTATCTACTTTTCATATTACAGTGTAAGATTTTCACTCTACTTTTGCTATTATGAATCCATTACATGTAAATGAATGAATACTATTGTTAATAACCATTTACAGCATACAGTGTAACAGCTCCAAAGGAGCTATTAGAGTTTACTGTATGCTGTGAATATATATGAAGAACAATACACAGACCTCAGCTAAACTGTAATGAGTGCATTGACATAACGTCAGCTCTGAATGAAGCTCAGGCTCCATAGCATGCGAATGGCAAGACAAAGAAACTCCAAGTCCAGAGTCTTCTCCATTAAATCACCCAGCTACAGTGTTGTGTGCTGGGCATCATTACGGGTAACTGTTCTGCAGCGTTGCTTGTAAAGGAGTGGGCAGTGATTACCTCCCCGCTGCCACGGATGGTGTTTGGTTTGCAGTGTTACCTACCAAAGTGCTGGACTGGCCCTAGGATTTGGGCTACCTTGTGTAGGAGCATATGGTTCCCATGCAGAAGAATTAAAACAAAAGTTGATTACAGACAGAATTATAACTTCATATATTTGACTTAGTGTATGTTAGATAGACAAGAGATTTCATAAAGGTAGGTGCATTTGTGCCAGAATGGTGTTATGAGAAAGTGCTATCTATGTGTGCATGTCTATGCTTTAATTTTACGACACCCTCAACAGAGATGTAGTTCTGAAAAAGACAAAGATGATTTTTAATCCAAACAACTGCAGTGTAAATTTCCGCTTGCCGCTAATATGCACCCAGACATAATTTCTTCAGAAGTAAGATACATTTTGTCTCCTTGCTAATTTGATTCTAACGCTCCTTTGACAAACGTTATGGTCTGATGCTTAGTCATCAGCACGGTAGTGGACTGTTCAGAGGGAACTCAACAAGTGCTCAGAAATTGCTTCACTKGCTACATCCATTAGGCTGACCGAGGACTTACGATTCCGACTTTTTCAATTATATTTTCTGTTTTACTTGATTGCCTTTGGTTGTAGCCTTAATATGTTCTGGAAGAGATGTACTGAAATTCTCCATGTTCATTAACCACACTTAGGAATTAGTGGAAATTGAAAATGAAACGGCTATCCAAACTGGATGCTGGCTATATATTTTCCTTTTTAGGGCACTTATTCTTAGTGATGATCCCAAACATGACCTGTATTACTGCTAGTTCTCTTAAAGCTGCCCGAGCAAGGTCACCAAGGACATCGTCCTCCTTTGGTTTCCTCACAACCTGCTGCAGGTCCTGAAGCACTGCTGGCTCCAAGGCATRCTCTCTAACAAGCAGCCCTTACAGTGCTTGCTTTTCTTTCTAGAAAGCAAGGTTGTCATCTTTGGAGTTCAGCCTTGCCAAAAAGGTAGTTGGCTCCAGAGAAGTAATGCTTCCCAGAGTTTTCTTACTGTCTGGAGCTGTATATCCTCCAGAAGACAGCTCACAGCTGGTGGCTCATTGAAACCTTGGGAAAAATAACATTTAGAATTTTGGGTAGAGATAATTTTCTCTCAGACAGGAAGGGTAAAATTCTCTAGTGAATCACCACATGAATTAAACAGTTTAAGACAAAGAAAGGAATATACAAAGTAAATATAAAGTTTATTAAAATGAGAAAGCATCAGAAGTTAGACTGAACTGTTGCAATTTACACTCCTGACTCCTGGCTTTAAATAACCAGGCATTGAATGCAGGAAGGAACTAAAAAGAGGAAATATTTTTCTACTTTTGAGCTAGTGTGAGGAAGAGTGCTACTTCTTTTGAAGGCTGAMTGTCTTTCCTTCTTGCCCTGGTCATTCTCTCCAGATGGGCTGCCCTTCTGCAGCACATAGTGCACAGGCTGAGCTAGACCCTGTGCAGCACAGGACTGTTATCTTTATAATATATTATTGCTAATGATAAATAAAGGTGTATATGTAAGAGAAATTGAAATATAAATTAATAATACTAGTGAAAAAGAACCCCAAATACACAGGGAATTGGTAGTGAAATACAGTATAGTTGTTTCATTTATTCCCTTTCAAAAGTTGCACATGAACTATGCAGAGCAATTTGGTCCTGGTCCTCAACCTAAGGACACAAAAGAGTAAATTTACCAAAGATAAAGATTACTGCTCATACAAATCATGCTGGCTTCAGCGAATAGCCCTGTAGATTTCTGTTTTTTCATGCTGTAAGGCAACTTCCCACCTACATATTTTTGCTGAAGATGTGCACCTGGTGGCAGGGATTGACATGCGATTGAAGTGGTCCAGCCATGTGGCCAAGGTTCTCAAGAAGCATAAACATGCCTCATACAAAACATGCCTCTTAGGTTGGGTGTTGACTGAAAATAAAGGATAATAAATGTGCAAACAAGCTTGCCACTTTCAGTTTTCATTTTTATATTCCTGGGAGGTATCAAGAACAGGTCTAAAGAATTAAGTACACAGTGGATCTGCTCTGTGCTGGGTTTTTTTTTGTTTGCTTGTTTGTTTTTTGCTCAGGTTTTTTGAAGGTGATAATTAAGGGTTCTCCTCTTTTTAGCAGGTATTGCTGGTGGAAAGGTGTGAGGTCATACCTACATGCAATGTTTGTAAAGTTTACTTTTTTGACATATGCTTAGGGCTCATCGAGTAAGCACACTGCCGAATTCCAAAAGCACCCAGGTTTATTGAATAGCAGTATGGTCTGCATGGCTCCCTAATCACTGCTAGTATTTTACCCGGCTGGCAGCAAGCAAGTTTTAGCAAAATGGGCTATCTGGCAACATGAGCCAATCAACATCCTAAAACTTAGACTCTGCCTTCACTGTTTTTCATTTCTAATCCCAAACAAGTGGATTGTAATTTTAAAATCTGTTTTCTAAGCACATCTCCGTTAGGTAGGTCCTGTACACTTTTTTTTTTTTTTTTTTTCAATATTAAACTGTTTTCTGTATAGCAAGCAGTTTCCAAAGCAGATGCCCAATTATTTTGACTTTTACTTACTTGAATTTTACTTACTGTTAACAAATTTATTACTYCTTTCAAGCATACATAGAGATAGACTGTGATACACTGAGTATCTGTAAGAGCATATCAACATGAGAGGACCTCAGAAGAAGCATTAGTTGTAAGAATTTTGTCTGTACAACATTTCCAGGCATTTTACTTCAGGCTTCTAATCCTTGATCTCTTGCATTTCTTTGGCCTAGAATCTGGATGAAGCATAAGCTTAACTTTGTTATATGCATCTCATTCAGAAAGGTCTGAAGAAAATTGGTCTGGAGGCTCCTCAAACAAGGAAAACACCCATAGTTTAGACTAAAGTTACAAATACTTAAATATATCAAGTTCTGGGATATCAAGTTTTAGTCAAGAATTGTATCAGATTCTTGTACTAACCTGTCCCAGGTGTTTTCTGCTTTGTTTCTCAGACAGTTTGGTTGTGCTCAGTAGATGAGGGGAATGAGCCTAGGTGAGTAGAGTCAGACTCTGGATTATTATTCTGCTGTCCCTAAGTAAGAACTTCTAAAGCAAAATCCTGCAAATTAGTTTCTAATTCTTTTTGAAGCTAGGGTAATCTTAAGAGAGGTGTTCCCCGAGGTCTGGGTCTTACTACTACAATTTCAGAAAGTCTCCAAAGATCCATCAGTCACTGTTGTAATTGTCACCTGTCTGTGACAATTTGACCACATTATAAGGTCAAATTCTATGTCCTTTGTAAAAGGTATATGAGAAATAGTTTTGAACTATTTTTAGAGCACTACTACTTTTCTAATTACCTATGACTGTGAAAATGTTTTGCACATATACTGCATAAATATATGCACATATATATATGCAGTCTATCATATACATATACAGTACATATATATATATATGCATATATACTAGGTCTAAAGTGTCAGACTAAATGTGCAAGCAAATAGTAATTTATGRCACAATTGGACTGGTTTTATCCAGAGCTGGAGAGACACCTCCTCTCCATTCAATGCCATTCCCAGGGCTCTCAACTCTCTGAGGCTGCTTGAAGCTCTCAATGTGCAAATACACACATGCATGCATAAATTCATACATTACACATGGAGTGAGTATCTGCTGTGTTAGGCCCATACCGAGCCCAGCCAGGTTGTGTTGCTATCAAACAATTAACACTTCAAAAGAAATTAAAAATAGAAAAAAATAAACGTGCCACATGGATCATTCTGTGTGTCACGTATAAATATCAGAAAGGAGGACACAGCACATGCTCTTTACAGTTACGAAGAGCATTTGTCTGTTTTCTCAACTGTCCCTCTTAAGACACTCTCAACGTGCCAGAGCTGAGAACCTTTAATTTATCATCTTCCTGAGCTTGGGGCTTTTTTGCACTCATTGCTTAAGCAAATGGAGGTGCCTTGCTTTGCAGATGGTTGTGCTSTTTCTGATGGTTGTAGTTTACGTTTTTCACCTCTACCCTTATTTCTTAGACCTGTAAATTGTTGCTTCCATTTATTTCATTTGCATTTATCAGTCCTGTATCATTTTATTGCTGCTTCTGTGCTGTGGTTCTAAAGGAAGGAAGACATTTATCTCCCTGTCYCAGCAAGCTTTAAAACTGATTTTCAGTATGAAATTGTTCTTTGTTTCTTTATAATGCAACATTGTCTGTTGTTTAGAATACGTTTATGAGCAACAGAGACTTCATGCCTTCCAGAGCAAAATGCCTTCACTTCTTCTGAAAGTCTCTTTATGTATCTACAAAACACTCAGTATCCTGGTGGCATTCGGAAAAGGAACACAATTAGGACAGCCCAATGGAGAAAGCCGTCAATCTAAAAAYGGTTCCTCTTACTCAGCAAATCCTCTCTGTATCTTGAATCATGACAGTGACACGGAAAGCTTTCAGTGATCTATACCATACCTGTTAGCACTGCAGAGTCAATGTAACTCTGACAGCATAAGCTGGATTTTACTTTGACTCAGACATTTTGATATCTAGAGTTTAAATCTGGAAAGAAACTTCCACATGAAGGGYAGAGTTGTAAGTATCAATTAAATGATTTAGGGCCTATGTTCTATTTTCAGGCACCTTAGGAAAAAAAWTTCTTGGTATTTTCAAATCAATAAGACCATACAGATTTTTTTTTCCTTTTAAGACAGTGGTCATATAGCTGAATGGTGAATGTATGCTGTTTAAAATTAAATCCCACAGTGCTGTGGCCAGGATTTGGGGTCTCATTGAGCGTGTGTAGTAAGCATTAGCAGAACTACTGTGTAGATTCATGTTGTTTCTTTATTCATTGAGTAAAACCATTCTCATACAAATACATGGAGGAGAAAATTAAAATTTTACTGCAAACAATATGCTAATATGGAAATTAAGGTCATAAAAGGAAAGGGAGTATGAAGAAACAAAACAATCAACTTGATATTAATTTTTTTAATACYAAAAGTTACAGCTTGAAGACTCAAAGGGCCTTTCAGAGCTGGAATGTGAGMTGCTTGCATTTTCATGAGGCCAACTTTAAAATAATGTCCTTCCTGATTAGCACAGTGAGCATCATTGCATTTAATTGGGTAATGACCTCTGCTTAGTGAATGTTATAAACTGGAGTGAAATTTGAAAAGAAGTACAATAGCAAGCTGCAGTAATCATGTTTCTATTGGTATTGCCAATTGAAGATCATGAATGATAAACATTAAACTGCAACATGTAAACAGTTTTTTCCCTGCAGAATTTAGGCTCAGACTGATCACTTGTCTCTGTTAATATGATTTGTCCTGACTATTGAAAACAGGGACTCCTCCCTCCCCCGATATCTCTTCTAATGTAATTAGCATCTAGTCAATAATGTTCAGCATTTCATTTTACCGCTTTAATTAACAAATTCAATTTGTTCAAACCGCTGTGAAAACAAATTAAAAGCCCAGTGAATAAAAACCTCTAGTGCCAGAGATATGTCTAAGGTGTTCACCAGCTCTTCCACTATTAAGAAATCTTCCCATTTAATTTTTCACCCCCCTTGAAAATGACTCTGATTTTTRCTCCACGACAGGAATCCCAGATTAGTTGTGGTAGGGTGTGCCTGGGTTTGCAGTGGTGAAGGAGATGGTTTCACACCTGAAACCCAAGCCTTGTGAGTGAAGCCAGGTACTCCTGTGAACATCCAATATTTGTTTTTAAGCCTTTCCAAAGGTTCTTCAGTGTTCTTCACATTTGTGTGCCTCTCTCCCAGTCTGTCCCCGCAAGTCGCAGCAGGGTTTTGGTGGGAACAGGACTGTCYCACCATGGCCACCTCTGGACTTCCTGGTGAGAGATGAGCAGCCTGCATGGAGCAGCTGCCCTTGGAGCCTACAGGCCCCAGGTGCCCATATTTCACATGTGAGGTGCTCCCAGCGGCGTCGGGATCACCCACACAGGGCCACGTGCCTGGGGCCTGCTCTCCATGCACCTCCTTGCCTGTGGTTGGGTTTCCACCACCCCGTGTAGGGCCTGCTACTCCGATTCTGTTGTGAAGAGGCGTTTTTATTTTCCTCCTCCTTTCCCTTTGTAGATGAGAACATTTACTGTACAAACATTGGCAGAGCCCTGGAAAGGTTGAAACAATACAGATCGGGTTTAATAACTACTGTAAATGTCCCGCAAACTCGGTCAACAGAGCGACGTGTATTTATATGCATGATAAACACAAACATGCACGACCCCTGCGCCGCTGTTTGGAGGTCGGCCTTCGCTTCCCGGGGAAGGTCACCGGCAACCGTAGGCTTTCTGCCAACCTGCAGCGTTTAGCTTTGCAATATTCATGCAATGGGTTTTTAATATTTACAGCTTAAGATTTGACACAGCTCTCCTTACATATTCTGATTGCTTTGGCTTTTTCCGAGACCTTCCCGAGGTGGCTGCTGGAGKAGCACATTTAAGAGAGTAAATGTTAGTTACTGAGCAGAGCCGAGGCTTCCGGGGCTGCCTTCCCACCCCGGCCAACAAGGACACGAGCAAGGTGGCTGGTTCAGATTTGTGTTCAGACAGTTGCCTAAGATGTACACCGGGCCCCTGTGGCCTTGCTTCGTGTGAATGCTGTGGTGTCCACCAACGCTGACAAGGTCAGGTTTAGGCCGGGGACTAGGCCTAGTGTCACTGCTCTATCTATTGACTTGAGTCAATACTCAGTATTGTTAGATGTTCTGAAATGCTTAAAAGATGAGTGTCTCATATGAAAAATCTGCGATATGATCAAGGCTATTATCCTTCACCTGTTCACCTTCACCTGTTCACTTCACCTGTTTCTTCACCATATAAGTAAAACAGTAGAAAATTAGTGCCACAGAGGCTAAAGTCACTGAAAATTAAAATCCAATGATGAAAGAGAATATGAGATGAAAAGCACAATCATGTATTAATGTAAATAAATTTCTACAAGTACTTTCTGAGATCCTCAAACGGGGGTGTTTATAATATTAATGTTCACATTGTCCACTTTAATTTCTCTGCAAAGGAGTTGCCAGTCCCTATAGTTGACCTAAAATTACCATTATAATGTCTAGTGACAGATACTGGTGGCATTGCCTGAGCAAATCTGTGTCTAAAATCATTGCAGCTCTGCTCAGATATGTATAGCTCATGTCTGTCTCTCCCGGTTTCTTTTCTGCCCCCTCGCCCCTCCCAAAATGCAACCACATGCCAAATGGTATAAATTATCCAACCATCTGTCCCCCTTCTTCAAAACCCTGAGGGAAAATAGATCTGAAGTGTAGCTCATTTTCACCAAAAATGTTAGTTGTAATAGATCTCCGCTTTTGCATCCACTCAGCTTGTAACGGTCGGGAAATCCCATAGCCTTAAAATCCTGAGGCTTTAATTAGCAGGTGGCAAGTCTTCCCTCTGTTTGGTGATGATAGCAGTTCCTGAACCTTCTGGAATTTTTTTTTTTCACACCTTTGACCAGTAGAGGAGCTCCCTCTGGCTGTTAGTTCCACACTGCTTTTTAAAAGCTCCTGAACCACTTATATTTTCCTGATTTTTAATAAGGTGTAAATAGCTTTATCTAATTATATACCCCCCTCCTTAACTTTCTGTCCAATAAAATGACAGAGAGGAAATTTATTTGTTGCATTGGTCAATCTGCAAATCAAATAGCCTTATTTCCCTGTGTTATTTCCCTGTCCATTGAGTATCTGAGTATTACTGGCTTGTGTCTTTGTGTCCCCCGCTCTGCCTTGCTAATGCTGAAGCTGAAAAGCAAATTGAAATCAAATCACCTTGTCAGTGTGTTGTGCTGCTCTCGCTYTGGTCTTCTTACCTGGTGTGATCTCTGGCTGGGAGTAAGGAGCTTTTACACTGAGGCATTAAAGGGCAGGTGGGATATTCTCTTACCACTGCTATCAGATCACAGAAGGAGCAAAACTTGTTGCACCTCATGCTCCTCTATAGACGCGCAGTGAAGACATCTTCCAAAGCTGTGTCTGTAAATCGCTCTTCTGCTTTACTGCTTCCAAACGTGGAGGATCAGCGTAAGTGAAGCCAGCTGACTTTCGAATAGTTCTGAATCCTGAAAATTTCATTTTTTTAGCTCTTGTTATTCTTAAATGGGGAACTCATCAGCTAGGCTTCCAGATTGCTCTCTAAAATAGTGCAGGCTCTTCAGGTTTGAATAGCTCGGTAGAATCAGATTTGATATAGAAGAGCTTCAGATACAAAGATCCTTCAACGATGTCTAGGTCTGGTGGCATGATGAATATATATATATATATACACACACACGCATATATATAAATATATATATATATATATATATATATAGTATCCCTAGAGCTTAGCAGTTGAGGTGAAATGAATAACGTAGTATTCTGCACAACTTATATAAAACTTTTTTTTAAATCTTTTCTTTTAAATCTTTTAAAGAAATCCACATGACTCTCATACTAGTCTTTAAAAAAATCTATAGAGGGTTGAAAGCTTTAAGTGTTGTATTTGGGAACTCCAATATACCTCTTGTGTAATTTAGTAAGGTAGTGTTTCTTCATTGTTGTATTAATTTTGTGCTTTATTATATGAATAATAATCTTGTAACTGTATGCTCCAAGAATTTGTTTTGTGCCATAACTCTGCCTTGGGTAAATACAATATCTTAACGAACCACATAATTATGGTTCATCCCCAGGACCTGAATCCAGCTAGATTTTCATCAGCATGAAAATATATCATATATATCATTTATACCAATAGTCAGTGAGTGTGAGTGAGCTGTTGTTGTACTGATGCATAGACATGTACACTTAGATTTTTAAATTTCACTTGATTAAATTGGCACATAGGAGCCCAGTCATTAAAATGACATATATATATGTAGGTGTAGATAAATTCATATATATTTGGGTGTATCAACCTCTGTTTTCCTTTGAAAATATTTCCATTTGCTCTATAGAAAGTAGGTTATCTGGCATTGTTTACCTTGCTACAGAAAGAATTTCCAGATAATATTTTTTAGTAAAATTGCGGTCTTTTAGCTTATCTCAGTGTGACAGCTTTTCCGGTTCAGGCAGATTAAGATCTTTCCAAAGTACGCTGAATTGATGACTATCCAAGCACGTCATTAGGCAGAAATGAAGGACAGATACTGAAAGGTGCATTTTGACACTTTTTTTTTTTTTTTTCCCTAGGGGATTGGTCCTGAAATAAATTTTGGATATTAATTAAGCACATATAATTATTCTATGACTTGATTTTTTTATAGCTGATATCTTTTCTGTGACCTACCTCCCCTGACCCCATCAAGATAACTTGGGTTCTTTTCTCCCTCCCCTAGACAAGCTTCATGGGACCCACTAGGCAGAAGAAATCAAACTATGTCTTTTCTTGAGCTATATGTTCAGGATGGTTATCCTGCACTGTTGACAACCAGAAAATATGGAAGATGTAGAAATTGATATTGGAAGAATACTGAGCTGAATCTTGGCCTTATGTAGCTTTGTTTTCAGAACAAAAGCAGTAGTTGTTGACACATTTTTCTTTCAAGTGACCATTAAAAGCTATTTTGTGGATTCTAGCTTGCACTGACAAGAGGAAGGGATTGTCCATCCCTTATTTCCTCAGAAGGATGGCATTTTCTGCAAGGACAGTATATGAAACTTTCTTCTAGTGTTAGTCTGGCAAGAAATGCACAATCTGTTTGCCTTAGGTTTGCTATCTGTAAAACAAAGATAATAGTACACCTCCAAGGTATGTTATCAGGCTTAATGCATTAATTTTTATAAAGTTACTTTGAGCTCCCAAGATAGAAGGCACTGAAACAATGCAAAATATTATTCATACTATTACTGTTTTATGAGTCATGCCATTCCTCTTCATAAGAATTCCAATAAGATCTCATTTCTTTATTGCATGGAGATGTTTTAAGCTTTTCATATTTCCTTGGGAGCACATTACAGTTGTCAGAGTGGCCAGTTCATTTTTCAGACTTATTCAATGCCCAATTCTGTTTTGTTTTTTGCCATGTTGATATATAACTCTCTAATTTGACAGATGGCACAAAAGATTGATACCTTCCAATTAGCAGTGGTTTGTAATGTTAACTTGATGATTTTGCATTTCCACAAGCACAGGTTAATAACCACTGCRTTGAAAGCTGAATAATTTATCTTTTTTTTTTTTTGTGAGGTTACAAATTTGAGGAGATCTTTAATAATACATTTTTAAAAAGGAGAACTGATTACCTGTAATGGCAGTYTTATGGGGGTATCCATTCTGGTAACCTCAATCTGGGTAGAGAACCAGACACAACAGGTGTATAAAATAGATAAACAGGGATGGATGTGAGGTTGCACAGGCAAGATGATAATTCTAAAATGAATGCATTAGCATAAAAGCAGAAATCTTAGCTTGCCACTTGCCTAACCAGTGCCAGATTGGAGTGACTTGTAGCTATCACTCAGAGGCAGAGGAAGGTGTTAAGAACATGTTTAAATGAGAAGACGGTGGCAGCTCTACAAATTTTGACAGTCAGTTTATCCTAGGCACAAGTTCCTTGCTCTTTGTTCTTCAGCAGCTCCCTAAGGGCTCGATTTTCAGAAGTGCTGAGCACTTTCAGCTTCTATTGACTTGGAGTGGGGTTTTAAGTGTTCTGCACTTGTGAAAATCATGCCCAACTGGATTAGCACAAAGAGGTTTTTCTTTCAACATCAGCCAGAAATCTCTTTTCTTCCTACCTGACATCTTTTTTTTTCAGCAAAATATAGTTACTGTTTCCCAACACAGACAAATTGTGTTTTTCTATTATGTATTTCAATTCCTTGGTGTCTTTAGTTGGTGACTRTGTGTTGGGCTTTATTATGCACTTCTATCATTTCTCATATAGTCAATGAAATGAGARAAGGAAAATACCTCCCAGGTCAGATTGTCCATGAATGTACATATTTGGACAGAAAAGACAGTAGTAAGAATATTTTTAATCTTCTCTCCAAATTAAAAAAAAAAATGCATACTATTCTACAGATAGTATTTCTGCCTTTCATAGCATCATCAGAGGTCCTGGAGGCAGCACCAGTCAGTTAAGACCCTGTCAGTAGGGATGTAAATGCACAGGTTTTGCAGATTATATTTTGATCTAAAAGATAGAAATGCATGATAAAGAGATTTTTTTTTTTTTTTTCCATGGCCGCTTTCTTGTGATTTCTGGACACTTCTCCAGTTTGGCATATGACCAGAGATGCAAAATACTCTAAAGAATCCATCCAACCGTGTGTTTTAGTTCCACATCCAAATATAGCTTTGGCCACCCTGTTCTGGAGAAGTCATTGCAATAGACATAATGGGCCGTAATTCTGCCATTAAATCCAGGCTGATGATAGGAAGAAGCATAGTCATTCCAGCAATAAAACTGATGGCCCAGTACAATATAGGCTTTCTCCCTCCCCCATCTGTATTAAAGATATTTTTTGGAAGAATGGTCTCTGGATACATTTTAATAAAATACTTTCCTRTAGCACCAGCTCTGGGGCAAAATAATTTGTTGTCCATTCAGATAGCCCTTATAACAACAGCTGTCCTCGGAAATCCTCATTATTTACGTGATGAATCTCTTTAAAATGTTCTCATAGAAAATTAATATTCATTTTCTTAAAATTTTCATCATTACATCTATTAAAGATATAGTACCTAAAGACTTTTGCTTTTATTATTATTAAAATGACTGACTAAAAGCTGGAGGAGGAAGGTAACCTTTAATTTATAATCTCCTGCTCAAGAAGAGGTCTTTTTATAGGTACATGCAGGTCATTTTTTTTTTCCTGTGGATCATCTATACTATTAAGTGGGTTTTTATTCCAATTTAGGAGACACCTCGTCTTTAAACCTGTACTTACATTAACTTTTGTACATGGTTGCCCAGGCAACAATGTAATTGCATGAAACAATGGCATTCTCCTATGTACCATTTATGGCAAGTTTGCATTTGAAAAAACTTCTTGTCTTATCATCAAAGCAGAATTTGTAACCTCCTGACAGCTGAAGGAATGTTCAGGGGCCTTGATTCATATTCATTTTCCCTTGTAATTTTAATAGGTACCGTCACCTTTCATTTTCAGGGTATTTCTTTTTTTTTTTTNTTTTTTTTTCCCTATGATAGTTACTGTTTTACATGAAAATCCTGGAGCAGGCAGAAGAAACTGATTAAAAAATAGCTCCAAGAAAAGGCTGCGAGCACCATTCTTCTCGCTTGTAGCCTGTGAAATTGCCACTGTTTAATTGATCCTCTATAAGCTTATCTTTCCAGCGAGATGTACCATTATTGTACATTAATCAGTGCCTCCAGACATTATCGCGGAGGTAACCAAGAGCTAATCAAGCACGAAGGGAGCCGGCAGGCGCCAAGATGCCACGTTTCCTTGCTGGGTACGAAGCCTGGAGTGCTCCGGCTTCCCGAGGCACCCGCTCGTGCCGAGGCCGAGCACCCTGACCGCCACGTGGGGTGGCAGACAGCAAAGAGACGCTGCAGTCATCAYAATAAATGACACTGTTTAAAAACAAGCAAAATGTTGACAGGTTGATTTAGTTTTGACTAAACCGTAGTTTCCGAGGGAGGAAAGTCAAGCAAAGCAAATRTACATGGGAAAATATTAAAATTGTGTTCATTGGGCATTGCAGACTGCCACTAGAAATTGCATTTCCTCCTATACATATATTCATATATTCTATTTTGTTTACATAGGTACATTTCTGTGATACATATACCCCAAAGAAAACACATCTTAATTTTCCTAGATGTTATTTCTAGCAGCTGGATACAATCTTAGAGGGGGAAAAAACCAACAACAAACAAAAAAAACAGAATAGAAAAGCAATAAAGAAGTGTATTGGATTCGTCTAATCATTTAACTAAAACTACACTTATTCTCCGCGAAAAAAAATAAAGAAAAGACAGTGACACTTCACTGTCAATTGACAGGATCCATAATTCGGGACAGAATGGAACCTGAATTGCGAAGGGGAACAGCTGAGGCTTTGTGCACTAGGTCTGACATGTGAGACTAGCTTCAACTGCTGGCATGCCTGCTCTTCTCCTCACTTGTTGGCATGTYGCTGCTCCATGGCATTCTTTAAATATTTCCTTCTAGCACGTGGTTGGTAGTCTTCGGGAAGCAGCTGGCACCAAGAGGAGGGCTTCTACCCTGTTTGCCAGCCTGCTAGCAGCACGTGCACCCACAGCTGRCCCAGGGGTACTGGAGAACTTGGGACCTGCACATAGACCTCTGTGGTAGCCTTTCTTGGAGCTCACATGCTATGCAATAGAGCAAGAGCAAGGATGTATCCCTTAAGTGAGGAGTAGAAAGGCAGCCAAAGGCTGGACCTGCAGCTCAGGTCAACCAGAGGCTCAAGGTTTGGTGTTTCTCATCTCACCTGCTTTGTGGCTTGCAGGAGCCACCATGCTGGCTTTTTCCCCATGCATCTATATGTCACTGATTCCCAGGAGTRTTGGAAGGAGAGTGTTACTGGTGGTGGACACAGGCAAACTCGCTCACAGAGCTTGACTTTGGAGGCTTTTTTCTTCAAATTTTTGAAAGTCAATATATTTTCTGTGCTGTGCTTTGTTGCCATTTATCAAGCAATTGTAAATCGAAGAAATAAACAGTGAAAGCATGAATAAGCAGATTCTACTTGTAGTTTTCACCTTCTAATTCTGCTACTTTCTGTCCACCTATTCCAAATATAAGCAGGTAACAGGGGCAGGATTTGCCCACTGAGTACATATACAGTGAATGTAAAACACAAAATGAAATTGCCTACTGGCTTATATCCATGGACAGAAAGGTGTTTTGCCACGTAAGGTAGTTTGACTCATTATAGTTGGTAATTTGGTTATTAGTATGTGGGAAAATATTGCTAAACATTTTGACCACATTCTCAAAACCTTATTATTTCCGTTCTGTGGATTTTGTTATACTCCTTTAAAATGCTGGTTTTTGTTTTCAATGAGAATTGTACATTCATTTTGGTTTGCAAGACCAAAGGCATGAATGAGGATTTTTTTGTTTGGGAAGGATTGTTTTTGTTTAATTAAGAAAAAAATAAAAAAATAGAAATACTGCAGTGGGATAAATGTTTCCCTTCCTGAATATAAACAATTTGGCATCACCTCACTTTTTATTTTCAGAAACTGCCTAAGTTTTGCTTCCGTATTTGTGCAGCAGCRGATAATTATCCTGTGACAAAGTTCTTCTGCTGACATTATCTCTTAATTAGGAATCAASCTTTCCCAGCTCCACGTGGGCAGCCCCCAGTTCCCCCACATCCCATGAAACATGGGCCTGCTCTAGAAGGAACAGAGAAGCATCATTGCATTTACATAGTTCATTACAGCAAACAGCACAGCAAACAGATATAAGTCTCTAGGAAAAGTAATAGTTAACCATGGTATGGCAAGAATACTTCCTGCTACTTGAATATATAGACTAGTGCACATAGAAAGAATCCAATGTGAAACTCCTGGCCGCTAAATGTGACTGAGACCAAAACTACAGAAAGATTCCCCATAAAATTACAGCCTTCTGTAAGTAAATCTAGCAAGACTGTGGAGTTATGGTCGTCTAACAAGTTTCAGATAACATTAAACCATATGCTTCAGCATTAAAATATTTCATTCGGGGAATTAGGAGGACACCAGAGGGAGGAACCTTACCTGAACATCTGTCTAAAATACGACTTTGGGGCTTCTTTGCATTTGCTTCCAAAATATGCTCTTGGACATAGTTAAGGAAAGAATAGTGGAAGAGTTTGGTCCATGAGATTCATTTACTGTGGCAATTCCTATGGTGGCACTGTTTTTTGAAATCGTTTCCTGATAATGTTTTGTTATGAAGTACCATGTGAGGATAAAAGAAAATTCCTTTCTAAGTCCGTAGTCTGTAAATTAGCCCATATATAATTTCACTTAATGTTTTAAAGTGATGTTCCCAGGGCTGCTTTTCACGTTCTTATCATCTCCACTTACACCCTGCAAATTTGTACAGATGTTCAAACCAGTCCTTTGTCCAGAGATGTGAAGAACCGTGAAAGATATAAAAGCAAACTATCAGCAAGTTTATTAAATCCAGAAAGTGGTGTCTAATTGAAAAGTTAGCCAAATTTATTTAATGATGTGGTGCTACTGAGAGCTGTTATAACTTTATTGTATTGAATTATGCAATATCATACTCCATTGTAGAATATTTCCTTGGTTCTCATTAATGGGATGATTCATACTAATATTATATCATTTAGACAGGTTCCTGAAGCTGTGTTTTATTATTATTTGTTAATTTATGAAGCATAGTTGCAGCGTCTCATGGAACTTTGCAATATTAAGGAAATATAGAATATTAGACAAGCAAAAAACACACAGATACTCAAGTATAAGTCAGCATCTGGGGCCCACTGTGCATAGGAAACAAGGAAGATAAATTRCATGCCTCTCAGGAACACTTGACAGTTTTCCTAAATGGTGTCTTCGCTCTTACAGGGATTCAAAGTCTTTACAGTTTTAGCTTGAATTTCAGTGGCTACTGTTGAATTTTAGCWCTTTTCTGTAACAAAACTATGTGAAACAGGCATTTTGGCTAACTTTATGTTACCACAATGTTTTTTTCTGAGCTGTAAGGTTTTTGATGCTTGTTCAAATTGTGAAATTTTCATATTTTATTTTATTATTATTATTATTTCTGGATTTAAAATATTTATTTTCTAATTGCCTGTCATTATAAGCCCTTTTGGAACACACAAGATATGCCACATGAATATGGCTGTATACTGTGTATTTACAGTGAAAGTTCATCTGCAGCCTTGCAGGTGGGAGCCTTGGCTATAGGCCTGTGCACACTTTTCCACATTTATCCAGTCTGGAGTTTGGGACCTGTGTACAGTATTCTTTTCACAGGCAGACTACAGAAACATCCTATATACCCGCTCTAACTTGTTGCTGTATCTCTGTGTGCTTCCCCTCCCTGCTTGTATTTCACTGCTCTGGAGGTTTCTCCTCACATAGCATGTCCAAAGCAATGCAGYGATTACCATTTCTCTCTCAAGTCATCTCACTTGCTAGAATTACAATATTTTATACAATATTTACTCTTCCTTCCCCAGGAGGAGAGGTGGATTTTTTGTTTGTTTTGTTTTGTTTGACATTTACACATGGTTGAGAGGTAGGGGAGAGTCTTGGGGCCAAGGAGATGCTCAAAGCTCTGTCAAGTGCTTAACGTATGAATGGAGACCAAAACCCACCTGCCACCTGGATATGTTATCGATACAATTAGTAGCCACATCCTGGTGTAACTGTCATGAGAGCCACTCTCCTTTTGCTCCCTTTGATTGCCGTGTTTGTGGCTACAGAAAATGATGCTTTTTTTTTTTTTTTTTTTTTCTTTTCCCAAACAAAGTGCTTGAGAGTGTAAAATTATGCAGGTAAATGTTACTATGACTCCTTTGCATTGGATTTTGAAGAGAGATATGAATTTCCAGATTTCAAACCAATAGGAAGTCATTTGCTCAACTCTGCACTTATCTTTTTCTATTTTCCCGCTGAATATAAATCAAGATGTATTTTTGATGAGGTGTAGTTACAGAAACAGCATGCAAATTGTTCAAGTTTTGGAAAGAAAATAAAAACTGGCGAGCAGGAGGAGCCTAATCATGAAAACCCTAATCACCTCAGTGTCCTAAAACTATTAGATTCAGAAATTCAGGAAGTTCWTTAAAATAATATATATACTAGTATCACACAAAAATAGTTTTCATGTATAGAAACTTAATACGTCTTCCAAAGGAAGCCCTCTACCGACYTTGATCTTGCATGGTGCATTTTGCTTCAATATAATGGAGGGAATGCTTAGCAAGCCTCYGAGATCTGTGACTGTGTATTCATCGCATAATGCCAAACAGCAAAGTGCTTACATGAAGTATTGCACTGGACATAGCAATGTTTGTCATCTTACATACATTGGCCATTCCTAAATTCTTTCAATTCCATTTGCTATGAAAGAGAAGTATTAAAAGCACAGATCTTTTTTTTTCTCTCTGTTTTCAAGTTCCCCATTAGTGGTCATTATTTTCCTGCTTTTGTCCTTTTTTTCCCCCTTGCAATTTTGCTGTGAGTGATTCTCTCTGTCATCTTGCCGTAAATTGATTAATACTGCCCACTGATGCAGTGCACCACATGGCTAATATATCAGTTAAATGGAAACAGCAAACACCACCTGCTCCTTCAGGCAAATGGCACTTTGGAAAATGGAATGTGTAATCAATAGAATTAAACCTTAAGCAAAGCACTGCAAACAAATCCAGGGGCAAGGTCTTTTTAACTCTGTGGTAGGAAAGATTTTTTTTTTTTTTTTTTTTTTTAAATGATCTGTTTGGCTTTCCCTCAGTATATCTATTATTTTGCTTGTGATATACAGTATTTACAGTATTCTCACTATCACAGTTCACAATACAAATCAAGATTGCTTTGATCAAAGCTCTATTTTTATATGAAAAGTTTTAGTTGGATCTGTTTCCCTTTGTATGCTGGAAATTTACAGGGCCAATTCTTGTCAATGGCAACGATAAGTAATAAGGTAAATCTTTCTCATTGGTGGCAAGATAAGTGCTGCTTGAATTTAACTCCCAAATCTGCCAGAGAATAGTTATCATTGAGACATTTGCCTTGTTTATGAGCACTTTCAAAGATTAAGACTTCAGAGAGCAGATGCAAAAGTCACGCAGAACTTCTAAGCTGATATAAGAAAGATCTTTCCCCAGTAAATATATATATTATTTTAACAGAACCGGTCAGCTTTAGTTCCCTGGTGAAAGAATAAAATTCTAGAGCAAGTTTTTATGGAGAAAGGAAGTAAGTATAAAACAGAGGAGATCTCTTGGAATTCGCCAGCAAAGAAAGAAGAATCTCTGTCAAAGATGACTTGAAAGTAATGCAGAGAACAGACAGAAAAGCAAGTCAGGGTCTGGGAGATGCCGGGCTACTCAGAGAGGATCTAGCAACTATTTTCAATCAGCAAGCAGGTCAGGAATAGGAGCTCTAGGTTTATAGACAGGTTCTGGGGCTGCAAAGGACGCTCTTGGAAACCTCCCCCAGCCAAAGACGGCTGATGGCTCCACACCCCTTGGAAACATGGAGATAAAAGTTGAGGGAAAGCCTTTCATACACCGCATTTCATCCCTGGGAACTGTTAGAAACCACTGCTCTCCTTGATTTGCTTTAGGCACATGTTTTGTCTCAGGTAAMTACAGTTAAAAAAAGAAGAAGGAGTGAATAAGGCCAATCATGAGCACATACCCACTGACAAACAAGTAGGCAGCTACGCTTACGTGAAAACAGCCCGTCTCGCTGTCGCTGTGGCTCTAACAGCTCTCAGCAGCCTCCTGTCTCCGTTTGCGGTGGGCTGGTCATCCCCYCCTCGCTGCCAGGGCCCAAGTGTTTTGGTAATGGACAAAGACGGTGATGAGCAGCAGCCTGAGCGCTCGCTGCACGAGCCAGCCTGGCGGGCACCGGGGGGTCCTGCCGGCACGYGCCGACGGGCAGCAGCAGCCCTGGGATAATTGATGGGAAAGGGCAATGGAAGGGAAGGAAGCGCAAGGGTGGCGGCGGGGGGAACGTGGGAGAGGAGGTTTAGAAAACAGACAAAGATTCTGACCTTAAAGCTAATAGACTACTTGGGATGTTATTTTGTAAAGAGCAGGAGAAAATGAGCTGGCAGCTGAATGTCGGTATAAAATAATCCTTGGTGCGCGCGCGCGAGGGGCTGGGATGTGCCTAGGGTTGGAGGAGATCCCCACGTGCACGGCTTAGATGGTTTCTAGGAAATAACAGAAAAGACAAAAACAGTTAACGTAAGTTGTGTAGCATTAGAGTGTTCTTCACCTGCACTGTTTTCTGAAACGCTTCAAGCGGGTCTGGAAGTCTGGTGCCTAGGGAGGAGAAATTCAAAGGCRAAGTAGAGGTATGACCTAGACAAGCTGATGGAGATACAGAAGGGTTTTATGCTCTGGAAAGCAGTCCTGATCTGAGACTTATTGAGTTCAATAGAACAACTGGTTTTTAARTTACAGTAATTTGATTAATCAGACTTTGAAAAACTAAGCTGTTATTTATCTTACYGTCATCAAAATTAGAAAATTCTCTGTAAAAATGGTATTTTCAGCTGTATGACTAGAAAYGAGGGAGATTATTAAGCATTTCAAATGAATTTGTATATGCTCTTCTTTGCAGGTGCGTCATTTTCTTAGTCTGAACTCCTGCAACATAAACATACTTATACCCTCCAGGCATGGAAAGCGAGGGGAAGAAATGTGTGGTCACAGAGTGCAAACTCCTCCCCAGACAAAATCATGGGTTTAGTTTCCCTTTTGCTTTGCATCCCACTGACACCAGACYTGCTTCTGCACAGGCTTCCTCGAGGGCAAAGGAAAGGATTAACTTTGCATTGCTCTTTCATTGGATTTTTTTTTCTCTTTTTAAGAATGACACAGGGGTCAGGGCACATATGTGGGAAGATGCTGACGTATGAAACACACAGAAATATTTTATACGTGGTGACAGGGTTTTGTTTAGGTCCTCTTCCATATTTTTAGGATACATTTTTGCATAATATTTTTTAAGCAAATTTATTTCTCAGAGCTAGGTTCATAAGGATTTTTCTTTGGCAGTCCATTTCCTTGTGTATTATTGTTTCATTTTTTAAAGTTTATTATCCATTTTACTACCTGTCCTCTTCCTCAGACTTTTAGGTATTAAGAAGGTTTCAGAAGTCTCTTTGGTAGATTACTGACTCTTCGGTAAGAGGAGCGTGTGGTTTGCTATGCCAGCAGGGCTGGGATAATTTCAGGACTCATAAGCCAAATAACCTTGGTCTAAGACAGTACATGTATAGGAAACCTCAGGATAGCACATGGATTTTGGATTGCCAAATCCTAGTGATYTGGTAATTAATGTTCCACGTCTGAGCTGATATGAAATGAGTTGATGCAAAATGGGCAGTAGTGCTAGAAGYCCTTGATTTGGGGCTATTGAAAATGTACTCTGCCGGCTTAGCCACAAACACATAGTTTTCTTGCTCAAAATTCAGCCAAAAAAAAAAAATGTTTGGTGGTATTCTTTACTTTCTGGGATTTTGACAAAATTTCATGCTCTGYTGCTGTGTAAAGTGCATTAGTACAATGCTTTCCCAGAAATACGGCAGCACATTAAAGATAAAAGAATGTAAGAATTACRAAGTGCTTTAGGATCCTCTGAGATAAAGGATGCTATAAAAGACATTATGATTGACACTAATTATTAATTAATTGTGACATTCCCAATCACTTTCATTTTGCTTGGAGTTGTCTTGGGAAACTCTCTTTTACCCAATTTACCATGCTGCCGATGTGACCTATCCTTCTTTCCAAGACCTTTTGAAATGTATTATAGATGCTCTCCAAGCTCTTTCCTAAAAGCTTTTTAATTGAAATGTTGCCATGCAGGTTCTGTATTTAAGATCACTTTGTACTTTGATGGTTTTCAAACGAGTTGAAAGTGTCTTACCAATATAGAGGAGGCCACCAGCCTGCTTTTCTTATGGGGCCAGCAGCAGAAAATGCTCCATCTAGTGTTTTTCTAGATGTGTCAGGATCCTGGAGGCTCTAAACTTATTTGAGTTTTTCAGTATTACAAAATAAATACCRAGGTGGTAATGACTTCCTGCAAGCATTATTGCCCAAATTATACACAGAGAAGGGATGACTTAACATAAAATATTAATCCAGCTTCTGCAGTACACTTCAATGGCAGGCTAGGCTCTGTTCTTGGGAATGTAGGAGAGGCTGTGACAGGAATTATTACTTCGATCATTACTTTTTTGGGGAGGAGATGGTCGCCTTGATCTGCGTCTGCGCAGTGCTTAGTGCTGCAGAGTCTCGTCTTCTCATTAGCTCAGAGCAGTCCTATGAATTATTATTATTAAAAATAGTAATATTTGTGACTTGGAAAAATGATTTCTACAACTTAATTAAAACTATTCTCTGAATGTTTTTATCTCTTTCACTGGATCCTTGTGTCGAGAATTTGTGGCTTTTGACATTCAGAAATACTTACGTTAAAAACTCATAAGCAGTAAGGTATTTCAAATATATTTTTGTGGGAATGTGGATCCAGATATATTAGTCAGAACTCCGGAATGGATAATTCAGCTTCAGATAGAGAAAGGAAAGATACATACTTAATAGTGACTTCATCTCAGAATAAATGTTCGAGCTATTTCCTTTTGCACATAACTCAGAGGACTGTAAAATTCAGCACAGTAAGTAGATGAGTTACAAAACCGATCGTGCCCTGTATTCTGATTTGTAAGTAGAAGCTTGTAACATAGTAAATTACAATATTTAAGACAATATRAAAGCTTCTTAATGACAAAAATCAAAGCCACTGAACTTAGAAGAGAAAGTTATTTATTATGCTGGGGCAAAATGCTGTATTACTGTCCAGTAGTGGATTTATTCATGCTTCAGCTTTCTGTTGTATATTCTTTGCACAAGGTTTCCACCAATTTCATCTTTTGACCTATGAAGAAGCACAGAATACGCAGCAAAGATCAGCCACTGCAGATAAAAAATCTGCAATGTTGATTACACAGGAGAATTATTCGTWGGGCCAGATTCTCTGTGGTGTAATTTGACTTATCTGTATTGAGTTCATTGACAGGTCTGTATTGACCTTATTTCTTTGACTTCATCAGCATATTCTGATTTACATCAGCTCAGGATCTGGCTCTCAGTATTTAATTTGCACAATAAATGATAGAAAGCCTTTAGAAATGGTATCTGCAGTGTAATTAATGAGAACTGATGCTTAACATTGGATCCTTTCCCAATAGCCTGTTATGCGGCACTAAACATTATGGGCCAAGTACTGATTTCACATTTTTATGCCAAACTCCTATTGACCTCAACAGGAGTTTCATGTGAGGAATGATGGCAGGATATATCCTATTATTTCTTGAAAAGGTCAGTGTTCAGATAAAAGTGGATGAAGCTGTCTTTTTCATAGCTGTCAAGCAACTTGGCTTAATATAGTCATGAAATCTCACCATGATAATAGAAATCTGGCATTCTTGCCTTGGTATACCATGTTGTAGCTAACCATGAACCCTTATCCTTGCTTATGTGATGGCTGAAATTCAGACTTTCTGAATTAGATATTAGCGACTGAAAGTGTGAGTAGCTCCAAGTTGGAGGAAAATGTGTGCATCTCTCACCAACACATACTCAAGGAAGGAAGGAAGGAAGGAAGGAAGGAAGGAAGGAAGGAAGGAAGGAAGGAAGGAAGGAAGGAAGGAAGAAAAGAAAAGGAGAAGCTTGTTTCATTGTGTTCCCATGATATCCATATCTCCAGCAGAATAGTGTGATCACTAACTTGCAAATCACACCTCCCAAAATATCAGTTTGCAATTCATAGATGAACAAATATGTATGGAAGTGGCTAAATTGAAAACATTCCTGTATTATTGTCATGTGGGAAGTGAAGAAGGAAGGTGAGTTTAGGTCTTTTTTTGTCTTGCTTTGTCACAGGGAGTCTGAGGTACTTTCTGCAGGTTGGCTTTCTTTATAGAACTGGCATTGGCTTAACAAGAAGGAGTACAGAGGATTAATGATACTTGGCAACTTTCTGGTTTGGATTATGATATCAGTCTGCTCTGTAAATGTCTCCTACCCTTACTGATCCTGGTTAAGCATTTTGCCAACATTTGTTCCAAGTTAGGAGCTTGGTCAAGGTTTTCTCATTATTTAGGGATTCTAGAGTGAATCTGGTCCTGTATTGGCTCAGATGTTTCTGGATATGTCTGTCTCTTCTTTTAACTTAACTCTAACCTCTTATATAAGATGTATCAGTATCCTAAGTYAAGTGACTGGAATGTGGACTTGAAAAGCGTAAATTTGCCTGTGCTGACAACAAAAAGTTTGTGTCCTCCTTAACCTTATCTTGGGACAAGTGGGTCTAAAGCATTTTAAGAGAGGGAGCTATTGGACAGATATCTTTGTGGAAAAGAACCCTAACATTGGAAAAGACTTCTGTCCTCTAAAGGACTAGGGATGTGCCGTATGACTSTATTTGTCCCCAGACTTTCTTAGGAAGACTGAAAGAATGAGGACTATTGTATATGTTTGAGGAGTGATATTGCTTGGCATAGTCTCGATTTCTGGCAAGCCACTACACTTACAGTTTGTATATCTTTACTATTATAAAAACAGCCTGTTGTAGTGAATAGCACAGAGACTTCCAYATGGATGTCCTTTCTGGGAAACAATGATGCCATCAAACTGCCAGTATGGCTCATGTTAGCATGTTTGAATCATTTTTACTGCCCTTCTGATGATGGCTGGAAAAGTCAAGTTTTGGTCATCAGTTTATTCTGCATTTTTTATATTGACTGACTCTTGTATATCAGTAACACAGCCAGTTAGACATTTTTATGAGTCCAAGGAAAGATGTTCTGTGTAAATAACATCTAGTCAAGAATGAAAAGCAAAATGTGCACATATAACCTGATAATGTTTAAGTGTGATGGTTTTAAAGCTGTATTTGGTTTGTAGTATACTAAATCAGAGAGCTGGATAAAGACTTTGCTCAGCTGACAGAAATACACCTAAAGAAGCAAAGACTGAAAAGTTTTGTTTTTGTACAGAGCTACCTAAATCCTGAAACCCTGCTGAGAATTAACTGTTCAGGAAAATATATTAAAAAATAAAAAGAAGAAGAAAGAAACAAAATTGCTCCACCTTTTTCTATATCTTTTCTATTGTGAATTTTGTTTTACAAACATTTCCATTTTGGTTATACAAAAAAAATAGAAAAGAATAAATATTTAATTAGATTATTTAAAAGTAACTTATTAGCCTGGCACTATATGCAGACTGCATCAATAGAACAGCTTTTTCCCATTTTTTTTTCTAAGTTCTATTCCTCACTCTTTGTTTTCTATTCCAACATTAGCACATCTGTCTGAAAGTGGACTTTTTAGGCTTTCTGATATCTTTTACAAGGCCTTAAATACACTTTACAGCATTGACTTTTTCATTTCCCTAAGTCTTGATTAAGAAGTTTCAAGAATATTAGATAAGAATATTGAGTTGGAAAGTTAGAGAAAAATAGTATGATTTCTTTTCCCTCAATATTTTGTTTTGCAGTCTCTAGTGTGAGCCTAGGGGCCTTGGTACGGGCTGAGCACTGGCTGGCGCTGAACAAAAGGAGGGACTAAAGACTAATTAGAGTGATTTTTGCGCAGATCTCTATCATAATCATCATTCTGATTTACAAATAATCCTGTTAAAAAGCATTAGGTGGCAAAATCGGTGGGTTTAGGCCTAAAAGTTCATAGAGATCCTTTAGCCAAAATATCCTAAAATAGATTGTGCTTAAACATTTGAACTCCTGATGTATAAATACTAGCTTCCAAATAGCTAGAARCAGTTGGTCCTTTTATCCCAGTGTAAGCTAAACATCATGTTGCCTGTGCTTTTCAATGAAGAAAGATTTTTCTATTTTTTTTCTTCACTCCAGTTGTATTTTAACCACTACATTAAACTGGGTTTGAAAAAAAATAAATAATATGCCTCATTAAAAGCCCAAAGAAAATAGTAGATTCTGGATATATTTATCTTATTTTATATTAGTTAAGGGGAAGGCTTGCATGTAGCCCCTTTATAATCAGTAGGACTGCTCCCATTAGTATKGCAAGCAGGATTTGGCCCTTTGTTTGTGATTACACGTTCTTTGCCTGGTCTGTTAGACTGAAGGGTATAATAAAATTAAACTATTGGATTAGAATGGTAATTTCCAAACACAAATCAGCRAGGGAGCATGATTGCATTTGCTGTTGGGGGATAAAGTAAAACATTCCTATTTCTCTCTTGGTATATCTAGGCTGCTTAATGGGGGAAAACAAATGTATGTATCTGGACAAAAATCTCCAAGAATGCAGAAATAGCAACAGAAAAAATGTGTTCTTAAAAATAAGATCCCACCCCACCCCTGCAGGTTTCTCTGATTCTCTCTGACATGTTTATCAGTAACCAAATCTAATCTACCAAAAATCATTAAGGCCTTCTCCTGAATAAATTTTCTCTGCACAGAACTAGCCACAGCCATAGCTATTCCGTATGACTAACTCTCCTTATGAACTCATGGAGTTCATCCATAACATCCATCACTCTAAACCATCAAATGATGATGAGAGAATGGTTTACAAAAGAAATGCTGTTATTGAGTATCACTACTGGAATCAGTATGCGGTGATAAGAGCGAAGGCTCTTTATAAGGCATGAACCAAACTTGTGGAAATTATTGGAAATTAGCATACTGACTTACGCACATTTTGGATCCATCTCACAGCAATTTGCATTTCAGCTTCTCAAAGATTCCTTGAAACATAACAAATTAAGCTTCTGTGTTTTCTGTCAGGGTAAATAGCATAAACCTCATTTAACAGACAAGCAGAACTGAGGCAACAAATGACTCATTCACGTCCATCTGCAATTGGATATCTACCACCCTTTTAGACCTTTGAAAAGCATTTCCCCACTGTATTTCAGTTTCCATTTCTCTCACTGCTGTTTCCTGACTTTACAAGGTCTTTTGCTCCAAACTGACTGCTGTATATTGCTTTCTAACCCCTGAGAACATGTCAGGAGACATTTCCTCCTCAGCATTTTGAACCTTGCCCTTACCTGCAGTCTGTTCCCCTCATAACTCTTGGCATCCACRCCTGGGTTAGGGATGTTAGAGAAGGTGTCCTTGCCCATTTCTGGTTGTGTTTGTTTGTGGACTTCTTGTCCATGAATTTCTCTAATCTCTTTTTGAACCTGCCAGTATTTCCTGCCTCCACAACCTCCTGTGGCAGCCAGTGGCAGAAGTTCAAGACCTGCTGTTTAGAAAGATACTTTTATCTGGTTTAAGCTTCTATCCCACTAGTTTTAGTAAGACCAGTGGCCCCTAGGTTAATAGCGTGAGTTGGTGAGTAATGCTTCTGTTATTCTGAATTTGGASTAGGAATTCATCTTACCCACTTTCAGGGTTTTGTAAGCGTCAATCGCATCCTCCCAYAGCTGTCTCCTGTCCAAACAGAAAAGTTGCAGCATTCAAGATCTGTTCATTAGTCAGTTTCTCTATCATCTTAATTGTTGCAAACACTTCTCTGTACTTTCTCTAACTCTGTCGTGTCCTTCTTGGGATGCAGGGACCAAACTCAGTACTCAAAATGCATGTTCACAAGGGTGTGCATAGCAGCAAAATCAGTTTGTCTTGTTTGCAATGGCTTTTCTGGTGGTTCCCTACATTCTGTTGGGGCTTTTTTGGCTGCCACCATCACCAATACAAGAGGGGAGTGAATGTTTTGACAGTTCTTCTTAACACGGATGGGGTGGAGTGGGGAGAAGTAGTTGACTTAAGCTGTAAATTTTTCAGGATGGAGTCATTAAATAATCATTTGAACACAAGCTGCAAACTGAGCTGACATTTTTCTTATTTTTTACAGGTCAGGGATTTTCTCTGTTCACAGTTTAAGCAAGCAACAGAAATGTAGYGCCAGGAGTGATTAGGATGGTTTATGGTTAATGCCAGTGGTTTATGGTTAGGAATGAACAATAGAGTATCCTAAAGGACTCTGCTTAAACCAACTTTTATCTAGGTTGCTTTTTGTTGTTGTTACTTGCTTTTCAAATTAATTGCTTCTGAAACTGCATCAAGATTTAGGACAGGGAACAGAGAGCAGACAGAAAATGTATGTTCCATTAAAACGTGACCCATGTGTGTTAAATGCTCTTGGTCCAGCTGCTTGTGGAGGGCATGTCAAACTCTGGAAGTCGGAAGCCAGTTGCATGACCCTTTGGGATTAGGTGTTGTACCGACCTGCAAACACAGACTGAAGGGCGTTCTTTGCTTCTCAGTAGTTTACAGTGTGCGTTAAATGGGATGACAGTATTTTTCAACCTCTCAAATGACTGTGAAGCCAGAATTATTGCCCAGGGATTTAGAGATCGCGTTAATTGAGCTGAATATATATGGAAAAGAATGGGTAGCTAGGTGGAAATTACTGTTCTCATCTCTGTTCAAAACTGAGTGAGCTAAATTCTATGAACATAAAGAATACAAAAGGTAGGTTTTAAAAAATCTAATATGTTGCTAAGAAAACAAGAGAGGACTATTCAAAAATAGATTTATTTTCATGGCAGCCCTTTTTAGATCATCAAGTGTCTTTGGGTAAAGCTGTGTAATAAATGCATACAATTTTCTCCTATGCTTGTTAATGATTCTCAGTGATAGTCATCCTTCAATTTCTTTGTCATTAAAAGAAGTAGGTAGTTAGTAATTAAATTCTTCTTTTAAAAAAGGAAAGAAAAACTAAGCAAATACTAATTAAGGATTAGATGAAGTTTGTTTAAGTGAACACTTGAGTAATACTATGGGAAGGAAGCAGGCCACATTTCCTGCACTTGCTGTGCAGGGAAGTAGCTAAAGTGTCTGCTTTGCAAAGACCCAACCTGCTGCAAGAGAGGGTGAAGAAGTTAATGGATATGCAATATCTTAGCAAGAACACGACTGAGAGCCTATAGAAACCAGTAGGGAACCCCCCACATATTTCAGTGATTTTTGTCCCTGTTAGGGGTTTGTATCCTTCTAAACACATACTGATGATACAGACTTGCCTATATTTCCATACGCTGTGTTATATAATTACACATGTAAAATGGAAAAGATGGCTTGAATGTCTTTTAAAAATAGAACAGGATGATATTTATATATCAGCAATTTAAGTAATGGCAGTAGTGGCAAGTAATAGCATAGAAACCAGTCCTCTGCTTGCTGCAACCTAGATATGCCTTGGATTCTTTTGAGAAGGGAACCACCAGTATTAGGGAAAATTTTTATTTTTATTTTATTTGTGGCATGTGATATAGAAAAGATCAGAAATCTCACCAAACAAAGCCTGTCACAAATGCCATGCCAATAAAATCTGAGGGAGGGAAGTACCTGCTCTTTGCTGTGTGTGAGTGTGTAATGGCATGCTGGAGCATTTTATTATGCTTGTCCACAGAAAAAGAATATTTGCACTGCTGTATCTGACAAGCAGGCACAGAAACGACAAGTACATGGTATTTCAGTTCAGCAAGGCATCAGTGGAGTTAATGTKTTTCAGCTGCATAAGCTGCATATGTGTATATGCATATATATATATATATATAAACATGGTCTGCATAGAAAGGCCACTGAATCTTTAAAGGGAAACAGGCAGAGCTAATAGGTTTCTTTGAATATAAACATCAGTATATATTTTTGTGACTCAACTCAGCATATTCTATATGGGTTGTAATTTTAAAATTAGTGGTTGGAGGGAGAGATAAGCACCATCAATAAATTAAACTGTAACCCAGCGGTTTAGTCATGAAAGGTTAAAATAAACTTGCTTGATTGATTATGAATTTTAAACAGTTTTTCTTCAATGTAATCAGTGCTCTACCAATGTCATTGCTCATTAAAGAAAAGATTTTCATTCCAACATTTGATTGAGGATGTTTTTTCTCATTTGCATTTTGCTTTCTACCGAGTAAGCATCTTGCCTTCAGAATTATTAGATTCCACCCCCCTCCCTCGTCTGGCCATAAAAGCCGTAAAGTGGGATGGAGCAGTGATTTAGAGGGATACTACATAAAGATTGAATGAAGATATTGACTGCCAGGCCCTAATGCAAACAGGCCCGTCTGATGGACTGCCTTTGACAGGATGATGGAAGGAGGCCTTGTGGCCTACTTAGCTGCCCTTCTAATTGGCCTTTATGAATATTTAATGAAATCAAGATGAAATTCAATCAGAGCTTTTACCTGCTGAATCTTAGGGAAAAAAAAAAAAAAAAAAAAAAAAGAGGCAGGATATTATTAGATTTTCCTAGCACTTGTATACAATAAAACTGTACTGAAATGTCTGTATGTTAGTCAGGTGGCTGAGATATGGTATTTTTTTTTTTTTTCCAGGGACTTGGTTTCTTCCAAAGGAATTAACCTTTTTACCACAAAAAGCAGCACGATTTTCCATTTGCATGCATCACTGGTATTTTATTACTGGCGTAGTATAATGTTTAAGCCATAAACAAGCAACAGCTATTCCCTTTGAAAACATACCCTTAGCAAATTCCTAGTCTATGCCAATTTGAAGCCTTTTAGGGAACTTTAAGGTCATATAATAGTTTCAGAACTACATAATGTTGTAGCCTAATATTTTGTGCCACATTGGTTGATATATGAGAGAAAATTTGCACAATCTCATTTCTCAAACATAATCTAGGTTGCATCAATAACATTATATTATAGCAATGAGGTATAAAACAGTCTGACAGGCTCCTGCTGTAGTACACTCTTACATTCATTTAAATGTAGATTTTGTTTTTCTGAGTGGAATGCCAGAAAAGCTTTTCATGGAAGCACAATGGACAGATTAATCTATAAATGGTAAATTCAGCAGTGAAGAAGGTTTTCCCCATTTTTAGTATTGTGAATTTTATCTTTCTCCCCCAAGATAAGCTGTTTATTCACAGTATGTTGCTTTTATGCATTTTCAATATCATTTTTTGGACAGAAAGGAGTTTGGTACTTGGAGATAAACACAGCATGTTAATACTAAGCAATGCAGGAGTGTGAAAACCTTTAGAGATGTGACTAAATAAGAGTTCAATATCGCTATTTAAAGGCTTGAATTCTTTTAAAAAATTACTTATGTGGGCACTGGTAATTCTCCCAGGGATCTCTAACACTCATGTTGTGGCATATATAATACTTACTTGATTAACAGACAGGTGTGTGCCGCTTCTTAGATGGGGCTTGGATGAGTACCTCGTTTACCTCAATTTTTGGATATCTGCAAATACTCCTTCCTTACCACATATATTAAATGCAAAGCTATTAGAATTATTTATAGAGAGCCGTGCATGAATGCTGATTCTGTAAGGAGCTGTTGGTCTGGTGTTCCTGGTCCTATGTCTCTC
This sequence comes from Nothoprocta perdicaria, assembly GCF_003342845.1. Lineage (NCBI taxonomy): Eukaryota > Metazoa > Chordata > Aves > Tinamiformes > Tinamidae > Nothoprocta > Nothoprocta perdicaria. Next base: position 16,098,834 of record NW_020454092.1, on the reverse strand, counting down.
AGCAAATATCAGCCGTCATATTAAATTATGTAGAAAGGTCCCCGGGATCTCGTGGCAGCAGAGCCCGGGGGCAAATACTCAAAGGAAAGGTTATCCTTCATTGGTGCCATCAGCTGCCTCTGATCATGGGCCCAGCTGGTGGTAGCCGTGAGCAAATGGTCGTAGCTGCTCTCATGGGCTCCCTGACTGCAGTTAGGTTCATCTTCTGTGCATGCAACTGGTCTCTGTACGATTTTTAAGAGCAAGCTTGGTAACGTAGTGAGCTGTCGCTTACCACCTATGGGCAAGTACATCATCATACCAGCAAGGGAGGGTGCAAAGAAAGGGATGGGAATAGAGGAAAAGAAAGGCTGCCCTGGATGGAGCATATGTCAAGCTCTAGCTGGCCTCCACCTTGTGGGCAAGTCCCCCAGGCAAGCTGTTCCAGTCCCTAGGGCCTCTACAGATTACTGAAGTAACTAGAAACAGACAGAACATACATGAAAAAAAAAAAAAAAAAAAAAAGCAAATACACAAAAAGCAATAAAGTTATGGTGAAACAGGAGGAAGTGGCAATGTTGATGTTTCTTCTGGTATTTCACTGGCCTATGAGTGCTGATGAGTGGCTCCCATTGCGCTGTGAAAGCCCAAGATGACCAGATGCAAAATGTACTCGGGCACAAAGAGCCCCAAGGCAGTGAGGAAGCCAAAGCACAAAAGATGCTTGTACCTTTTTGTCTGGCTCTCATATCCATGCACCAAGCATCATGCACACTTGATTTTCTAAGAAATTTTTTTCTGCTCAGCACCTTTCGTTGTGTGCAGTTTGGGAGTTGGGATTTCATAAGTAAAGACTGCATTCGCCTAGGAAGAGCAGTTCTCCCAAAAGCTCTATTCCTTGAGGTATCTCTTTACTCAAGGGACACACAGCTTGTGTAAATAGCAGCCTATTCCCTGTTCACTGCAACCATTTTAGAAGCAAACTAAATTAAGTTATTTGAGCATATTTTGGGTTTTTTTTTGCTTCTCTATGCATGGGCAAAATAAAAGGATGCGTGAGAGAGTGAAGAGGTGTGTGTATGTGCATGCATAAACACTGAACTAAGAAAATACCTGACAGTCTTCGAGGGGTTAAATACTTTAAATAAAGTCAGGTACAGAACTAGTAGGAAAAGTATAAGGTGGCTAATGTTCACCTTAATCTTGGCTTGAATGAGGTACATATATATATATACCTCATTCATGAGGTGTATATATATATAGATGAGATATTTCAGCCTCTCCTCAGTAATAATAGGGTATTCTTTGGATGTTATGGTCCAAAGCCTTTCATAGAGTATCCATATGGAAGGAACAGATAACATGCATATTTTTCTAAATCTGAGAAAATAATATGCACCAGACACCTTCTGAAATTCYGAGGTACCATTGTAGTGTTTCTTGCTAATCTGTTAACAGTATTTTGTGAAGCTTTGTTTAAATGGATAGAAAATATTAACATCACAGGACTGAGCAGATTGGATGAATGCATCAGTATGTCTTCACATCAAATAGATGTCCAGTGAATTGCCACACAGAGCCTGGTGTGCTTATTTAAACACAAACTTCAGAGACGATAATTGAAAAAGAAAAATCTGGATTTTCTGTAAGTGCTGTCAAAACAAATTAAATATTGATGCATATCCTGGACAGTTCTTAGAAGGGTAACCATGCTGGCTTTCTCAGAACCTATATACTAGATATTAGTAGCCTTTGTACAATGAAATCCATATCATAGGTAATATTTTTTTTGATGTTTAATAATTAATTCTGTTCATCAGTCTGTTAACTATCAAAATTTAATTGACATTCCGTTTAGTGTCTTTTTTGGCCTGCGTTGATGTCTTAGACTTTCGTCCAATTCCCAGTCTTGCCTGACCCCCTAGCAGTGACCTCGGTAGTACTAAGGTGGAATAGCTTGCCAAGTGAATGATAAGATAGAAGAGAATATGAGGCTGATAATGAAGTTTAAGCTTGAGTTAAACTCAGCTATTTACAGGGTTTCTGATGCTGATCAGAAAAGGGAATTTGTTTTCCAGGGCAGAAAGTAGCAAGAGGAGATGCAGAGGATGCAGGAGACAGCTTTTAAGAGCCACTGCAAGAACCAGGTGTGATTTTTAACAGCTTGTTTTACTGAGCCAGTCTGAGGCACTTCCAGCACAGCTTTGTCTGCAGAGCAGTTACCATACTAACTTGTTTCAACATATACTGTGGTATGCTGTCATCTTAGGTAAATCACTCGTACCTTGTTCTACCCATTTGTAAAACAATAGCCACACTAAATCAGATCAGCGGTTCAGGTAGTGCAGTGTCCTCTAATGAACAGCAACAGATACTTCAGGGAGAGCTCCCACAAAGAACAGTTGTGAGATAACGTATCTACAACCAAATTTCTTCCTAAAATCATCAAAGAATAGTTTAAATCTTACTTGAAGCATAGAAGCCTATTTCTCTACTTCTTTCTGTATGAAAGAAAATATAAATTTTCTCATTGGATGTATAAAAATAAAGTCATCCTTAAAACATACTCATTGGATGTATAAAGTCGTCCTTAAAACATACTAAGCTTTTCTCTACTAACTTATGTCAGTGAGCTCCACAGATTATAATTATTGTGCATATTATAAGAATTATTTATGTATCTTTTAAATGTATATTGAGCCCCTCTGTTACAGTGAAATGCTGTTCTCTCACAATTCAGTAGAGGGAAATGACAATCATCTTCCTTGCTTTTTACCATTACTTATTTCCTATGTGTTTTTTTCACCCCCAAAATAGGAGGCCTCAGCCTTTGGTATATGTTCTGTAGATACAGAGCTTCCTTTATGCCCACAATACATCTCCCATGTTTCATCTGTTTCAAACAGTGAACACTTGGAGATACAGTGACCAGAACTGAATACAGCCTTCCCAATATTTATAATCTCTTGAGTATTTTTCCTATCTGATAATCAACTCATACCCTTAAGCTTTACAGAATTGCTGTGAAGTTCACTCTATGTAATACATTTTCAGATCATTTGAGGATAAATATCACCTAGAAGCAAAGTACTGTGACAGTATTATCCTGTGCTGTGTGTGCCAAAGAAGTGAATTCCATTTCCTGGGTAAGACAGAAATGAAACCGATATCTGAGTTTATGTATTATCTATATACAAATCCCAAATACTTTGATCTCTCGCCCTCAGAACATTGCAAATGAACTATCTTCAACAGATGTGGTATTAGTTGATTGGAGCTATCTTATCTAAGCATGTCTTTGGACTCTAAAGCTCAGCCTGCTAGCTTCTGCTGAATTTGATTTAGTTTAATTTTGTTGCACTAGTGGAACTTAACCAGAAGTTCTTCTTTTCTTCATGTTCTATAGAAGCCAGAGCTGAAAGAAGATGTGAAACAAAACTCAGTGATGCAATCCCAGATCCAAATTCATTTGATTCCAATCAGACCAGACAACAATTGATAGACATTTCACAAATATGCCATTATGTAAATAAAGAAGATRCTTATACTGTACATCAGTTCAGAAATATTTATATAACTAAATTTTCCAGATGAACTATATATCTTCAGGAAACTGGGGAAACAAAAGTATGTCCACCCAAATGAAATTGGTGAAGTTAACAAATTATCTCAAGAGTCTGCTAACTGAAGTTAAATACAGTGAGGAACAAGATATGAGACCTTCAGATGATGTAGATCTGTTCTTTTTATAACACCTGGTGTAAATCAGCTCATTTTATAACATCTGAAGATTTGGCCCAATCTCCTTGGATTGGAATAGGACAAAATATTTTTTTCAGCATTTCCAGCAGATTGGATTCTTTCACAATAGTTATTATTATGCAGAGAAAAGGATAATTAAAGGGGTGGAGTAGCATGTTAATATTAATAATATAATAATATTATATGAAACAACCAATATAAATTAACTCCAGAATACAGGGTGTACATTTTTCATTGTTGTTGATCTAGGAAGTAGGATGCATTTCAACTAGAATGCATAGGAAAAACAATTATACAGATGCATGTACATTATTGCATTGCAAAGAAATAAATTAAAACCTTAAATTATTACTAAATAGCTACAATTCTTTCTCCCTTTTTTTCTGTTTTGTCAGGAATAATGACTATGTTTATGTGCCAAAAGAAGGCAAATATGTATTAGTCAGACTGCTGGTTCAAGACTGAAGCCTATGACAGTATCTTTAATAACATACAGTCTATTTAATATCCGCTTTTTTTGTGTCCTGCATAACTTATAATTATTGCCAGCAGGCATTAAAAAAAAAAAAAAAAAAAGGAGCAGTAGGGAAAAGAATACAGTGGAAAAATCTTTCTTGATCAATAACAAATGGTATGAAAAAGATAGGCAGAGCGGCAGAGTATATTAGAGACAGTATTTGGATTCAAGTGAGTGGAAGGAATTGTACATGTAGTGTGAGGCAGTTAAATCTTATAAAAGCTCCATTTCATCACTTGAGATGGAGCATTTATAAGATCTCAAAACCTAAAGCAAAACCAGTTTCAGCTTGCAGGGCCACACTGGAGTCTGGGCTGTGCAACTACAGGTGCTGCAGATGGTGGAAAGCTGGAAGTGCTATTTATTTTTTGGTGGCAGACCAAAGGTATTCATAGAGATTTAAAATAATGCTTCTTATTTGGTTTACTCTCTATGTGTCCTCAGCAGTACATTCTGTGGCTGCTTGGAATCGGACAGGTTTTTAGAAAACTGACGCCAAGTTCAAGGGCCAAATTATCTGCTGGCAATACTCCATCAACACTAATAGTGTTAAACCAGCAGAAAACGTACCTTCAAATGCTGTCAGGTTGGATAATCTATCCACAGATTCCAAAAAGTCCAGAAATTTTCAATGCAGTTTCTATCAGGGTAGTTAAAGTAGTGTCTGAGTAAAGGCTCTGCTTTTTGCAGTTAAATAAGAAAGGGAAATGCTCTGGAGTGTGGAGCAGAAATGCAACTTTTCATTTGACTTGGATTTGTAGAAGGCTTTGAATTAGGAGTTTCAAAGGCAAGTTTTTTTCCTGTTCTTTTAATGTAGACCTCAGGAAATCACCATACTGCTCAATACCCCTACTCATAATTCCACTGTAAGTATCTTTTCAGATTACATGGCTAAGGTGGTCAAAAACAAGACATATTGATCATGTTTATAAGTGGGGAGGGCAATCTGCATTAACAGTCCTTTCATTCCTGATTATATATCCATACTTTGTTTTTTTCAGAAACGTAGTTACTCTTTTTTTCTAGAATTTAAGWCTGTGAATAAGAATTATGTATGTTGGCTCTCGGTGCATTTAGATACTTCAGCCCCAGATGTTTGTAATTTTTGTATGCATTTTGCTTCCTTCCTGGGATGCAGACGTTTGTAGGAATCATAAATAGTATTTTTAAATGTCCAACTGAGCTAAAGGACTGAAATCTCACTTAATAAAGGTCCAAGTCACTTAATAAAGACTTCAGCTTCTATGCCAGTTCAGCAATTTTTCTGAAAAAAAATGCTTTATTAGCTTTTTTATTAATGTGATGTTGTTAAAATGCATTTCTTGCAGACTTWAAAATTGACAGAGAGCTTCAAATATAAGCATTTGCGCATTTATGTACAATAACTGCAACCAGTCTCACTGGCTGCCGTTGCCTCTATTAGTTTGCTGGATGCAAGTGGATGGGAACCTCTTTAGTGTAGAGCTAATGTGTCCTCTACTAGAGCTGACAGTGAATTTTTACATAATGTTGTTGAAAGCGATATCCTGCTTCCAAAATTAAATTCTACAAACAGTTTTGTCTAGATAACTGAAGGTGTGAACCATCACCAGTAAAGTTAATGCAGTACTGCATTAATATGTGGCCCCAGCTAGAGTGATAATCTGGGATGAGAACATATAGTGAAATTCTGTTTCTTTCTCTGTCTTTGTGCCATACAGCTTTCCAGTTCTATCTACTACTTGTATGAAATCACTGCAAAACAGTGAATTTTTGTTGCTATCTTTATTTCTTCACTGCTACAAGAGCACACTCAGAAAATAATTGTTAGAAACATGGTATCCCTCTCCCCAAATAAAAATAGAGCCTGCTTCTCTGTCTATCTTCATACATCAGTAGATGTAAACTCCAAAGACTTTTTTAGTGAAAGGACAGAGTGAGGAAAGGAAGCTGAGTAGTTTGCATGAGGAAGTCAGGACTCACTGACACACACACTGAGTTCAATTTCTGATACCATTTCTGATACCAGACAATTCAGGTTTCACAAATGGGGCAAGACTGGCATTCAGCTTTCTCACAGGACGAGCAACTAGGCCAAGACCAGTACCAGCACTGAGCATTACTCAGTGCAGCATTACCCAGTGCTAGATTTATTGGCACCATATCTTTTAGAGTAACAAGAGGTAGCTCAAAGCCATACGCTCCAACAGCTGTTTAATAGAACTTCTTTTCTAGCTTTCATATTTTAATCCCAAATGAACCAGATCAGGGAGAAAAAGGAGAAGGAGTACTTCAGGGAACAGAGCGTTGCATAGACAGCAATGATATGTACAGCTGATTTAATGTCTTTGAGCTGTAGCCAAAGTATTGACCCTGTGTCTAGCTCTGTAGGGTTCCAATTCTCCCTGTCCTTCGCTAGCCAAGTCTGGTCTACATTTTTCAAATGTGAGTCAAGAAGAATGAGCATTTCTGTTGTCTTACTGGAAGGAGTTCTTCTCACCTAACTTTATTATTTAGAAGTTAGGCATCTAATCCAGGCTCATTGCCTTGATCCTCTGAGTAATGGATGGATGGAGAAGAGCACATCTACAGGACAATTTATTCCATCCTGACATAGGTGTCTAGGATAGATAAGACTAATTGTCCTCTGGAGTTGCCTGTTTCTCTTATTTTAAAAGAAGCCTAGTTGACCAGCTTAGCTTTGATGCCTGCCCTTTAAAGAGAGTTGAATCTCATCTACTGTAATTTGAAATACATTTAAAAAAAAATCTGCAAAGAAAAATTTCTCCTTAAAGCTTATTATTGGAGAGGCTGTAGATGGCCTAGTAAGGCTTGAATCCTAGAGACTTCATCACAGCACAGACTGTGAATTTGTATGGTTATCCATAGGACATTTATCTATCCATGCTGCTATCTACATAAATAACCATTATTTTTTTCTACCATTTCTATTTTACTTATATCTAATATTACTTCATTTACATTGTTAGCATTTCTCCTTCAGCTAATAATTTGATAGATGTTAATATCAGTTCTTACCTAAAACTGCATGATGCACTACACAACTTTTGCTTGAAAATGGAGGAATGCTTTTTCAAGCAGTTATATGAAAGATTGGAATAATGCTTGGAGTAATGTAGTCTCTTCATCCTTTCCATTTCTTGTGGCGGCTTCACTATCAACGAGGTTTTTCCTATCCCAATAATTAATAGGTATAATTAATATTGTCACTCTTATTTGTCATAATAGGTGCTTCGGTATACATGGGCTCTTCATGCACATATGCAAGTGCAATTTGAGCTATAGTTGATTCTATTACAGTCTAGCAACATTTTTGCTTTACCTGTCTCTAGTAGCTGAAGATATAAATATATATATGCATATATATGTATGTATATGGTGTAGTTGTCCCTCAAGGGTCAATTTTGACTGGTTCAGTATGGTGTAGTTATTTACTTTTACCTTCTGTGTACATGTTCTTGTGAAATCAGAAAAATATCTGTCAGGAATGGATATAATAGCAATTTGAGGATGCATGCACTTCATGACTAGAAGGTTATAGCTCATTCTGTCTGAACTTACTTCTCCTTTTCTTGTCCTCCACCTTGGTTGTGTGTCTTTCCTCCCATCCTGTAAAAGCATGACAACAAAATTATCTGCATACATCTTTGCATCTTTGCCAGAATTTTTTCCAGTTCCTGACAGACTTTGGGAAGGATATTCTGGAAACAG
>NW_020454092.1:16030241-16090814 GCF_003342845.1 Nothoprocta perdicaria | reverse complement strand
TTTTTTTTTTATTATTATTTTTATTTTATTTTTTTTGTCTTGGCTGTGAAAGACTTCTTCATGCAGTTCATTCTGCTTGACTACACAGCCAGGTCATTCCCATCCTTAGTGGTGAGCAGATATTTTTGAGCAGATATCTATTTCTTTCATGATTAATTCAAAGAATTTGCCCAATTGGATGTGTGATAAAAAAGAAATAATAATAATAATAATAACAACAACAACAACAACAATAAAATCAAGAGCTCTTCCTGTTCTCTCTTGTGTCTAGATCGCTTACATTTCTTCAGATGTGTTCTTTGAGTTTTGTCTTCTCAAATAGCTAAAGTTAATTGGATTTCAGAGAATAAACCGAATGAAATGTGCTCAACCCTTAACCTTCTTTCCCTTTCCTACCTCTCATATAGGTTATGCCCATTATTGTTAACTGGCTTTTAGAGAAACATCCCCTCAGAAATGGAATTACATACCGGGTTCTTTTCAGTGTCATTTGCAATTCATCTGGCTTGTTTTACTTGTTATTTGTGCCTGTGTGATGTGATTTAAGTATTTCAAAATTCCTTTCCCTATTTTTAGATTTTTCTTATTCTATAACATCTCAGAAAGACATAAACTCGAAATGAAAGTTTCTGCCTCCCTTTCTTTATTCTCCATTCTCTTATGGAGACTCTTCCCATCAAGATTAATCTCAAAATACCTAGTCAAGAAAGAAGTGTCAGTCAACAGAAACTTCAGCTGTGATGGCAAGAGGCTCCTTTCTCTGCTTACAGACATTATTGAGAATCTTTTCATTTGATAGTAAGCCAAAGTCAAGGCCCAGTTGAAGGTGGTCATTTGGGTTCTCTTTTTAATGCCTTCTGTATGCAAAGTAGATGCCTGGAGGACAATTTTCTCCCTTCCAAGACTTTTTTTTTTTTTTTTTTTTTGAGAAGTCACATGATTTACTCCATGGAATTAAGTGCTTTTATCCCTCCCTCCCTATAGGAAAGATATCTAGCTTAATACCTTTTAAAAATCCAAGACTGTGAAATCAGCTATAGTCTTACATTACATGGAATGCATACTTACACATTATGAACTTACATACACCCTTACACAAATTGCTGCACCAAATGATTTCTGAGCAATATATATTGCTAAACTTGATCTGAGCTGCAATGATACTTTAAATTGTCAGCAACTCTGGTATAGCAGCAGCTGTTTGAGTGCAAAGGCCAAGTGATACCCTCATCTTAGGAGTTTTAGCCCCCAAAGAATATTCATCACTTCTAGATATACTATAATATGCTCACTGTAAAGACTGAGGAAAAGAAAGGTATGTAAAGGAAAATCTGATCTCCTGAGGATCCATGCCATGCAGGGACAAAGGGACATGGAAAAAGAGTTGTCTAGAGAAAGAGCCTCATGTGTATGTCTGAATTGCCCTCTGGATCAATCTCACTCTACACTACTAAAAACAGAGACTAGCCAGCTAAAAAAAGCCCCTAAATTGAGTGCCTAAATTTAGATACTGTCAATACAGCAGCACAGCTGAACTTAAGTTTCAACAGTGAATGGATTCATCAATTTGTGTTTCCGTTCTGAAATTGCTCCTGATTTACGATCTGGAGATACAAACATTGTGATTACGTGGGCCTTCCTTCTGATCCCTGCTTGCCTGAAGATGCTGATCTAGAATCATTTACGTCAAGTGAGAATTTTGCCTGCAGTCTTTAAAGAAACATAAAGACTATTTATGAAAAAAATATTTAAAATAGTCTTTTTTTCCCTTCCGTTTTTATGCCTAAGAAAATTCTTACTCTTCAAGAGTATTTTAAAAACAGCCTGGTGGCAATATATTCCATGTGTACTTGGGATCAAATGCAATTTCTTCTTGGAGATTTAGAAGCAATTATTTTATCGAGGCTCTTTCCCCCTTTAGCTGTCTTAACAATGCCCAAGGTTACTTTAGACCAACATTGATAAAATTCATTCTCTGATTAAAAAATAAAGTCTGATATCAAAACTCTATGTACACTGTAGGCTTCCATTGTTATAGAGTCCTTATTGTTTTGAGTTCATAGGCTGGGGTCTCTTCAATATTAAATTACACTGCAGCTTGGTATGCACTTTTCCTCTCTGCATTTTAAAAAGTATTCATATGTGATCATTTTGTAGATGCCATTTGAATACCAACTTGTTTCAAATTCCTATGAGAGAAGTGGATGCCAGGTATACAATTATTGACCAAAGACTTCTTTTAAGATTTTGAGACTGTTAGGAAATAAAACAGTAATTGCTATGGAATCATCTCTACTTTAAAATATCTAAAGATATACCACTATCAATTATTGTTGTTATATTTATAAAGGAAGCCATATAATGTCTAGAACCAGCTAGACATTATATAGAGAGTCACAGAGCACAGCAGCTTTACTCTGAAGTTGATTTCTGTAGATGGGAAATGAAGACTACACTTTGCTGAAGATTATGCGGGAAGTTAATGGCAGAACTGATAACAGAGCTCTGATATTTTAGACATGCTATTATCTACTTTTGACATAATAATCTGACCTAAACTATGCTGCAGCAAATATATGTAAGTTTTGTGCATCAAAGGTGCAATTCTTTTTACTGTTATTTCAGATGTGAGTACATCAAAGTCTGAATATACAAAAGAATAATACTAATCCAAAGAAACCAAAGGACCAAAGAAAAATTAACAAATAGGAGGAAGGGTCTAAAGTTGCCCTCCTGCCTGCTGGGCCGGGTGCTACTTGTCTGATTGGGCAGCAGGAGCCTGCAGAAAGCCCAGGGGAACAAAGTGCTCATTAGGGAAGGAGGATAGGCGATGGGTGAGCTGGATGCTGGAGAAACACAAGCAGCAGTTTTCACTGCAAAAGAGCAGAGGAAAGCAAGCGACTATTGTTAGAGAAAGGAGCAGTGACAGCAGGAGACTGAGAAGCACTAATCACTGCTAAATCACTAGAAGATGTCCCCACTAAGCAGAATTGCCACCCCTGCTAACCAGCAACCATTGACATTAAATATTGTAGAGCTGAGCTCGGTTCTCTCGGAGGCATGCTGATTAAAAATGCCCTGATGAAATGGTGTGTTCTGCAAGAAGTGGTACTTAGTATTTTGTCTTCATAATACTTTAAATTGCACTGTATCCCCACAAGGTATATTGCCATTCTCCATTAAAAACTGGGCATCTGACTTTCAGAAGTGTAGAACAGCTGCAATACTCAACTGACTTCTGTTTGCATCTGTAGATGTGCAGAAATTCAGAAAAGAGACCCTGAGTTTTCATTACTTGCTAGGTAATAACAAATTGCTTTTCCCTACTCCACCTGTTTTTGAACCCTGCCAGTGTGTCYAAGTCACTCTTAATACTTCTTGCCTAACATACATTAAAGTTATATGATAGGCTAGAAAGTGTTCCTCCCTCATCAGTGTAGGATATTATGGTTCATTTTTTTTGATCATACTGATTTATGATTTCACAGCAGTAGCTCCATTAAAGTCTGGAATGGGATTCAACATCATAAAAGCAGAGTGTTTACAATTTCTTTTACTTTAGRATGGTTTATAAAGCAGTAGGATTGAAAATATGTTCTTCAGTCAAGGAAAAATATCTGGTCAAATATCGAAAAAATTGTATCAGAAAAAGACTCRTTGGTAATTTTAGAAACATACTTCTGAAGAGCGGAGAGGAGTTAGAGAGTTTTCCTTTTCCTTCCCTGCTGCCCAAAATGACCGTGATAAGCCCTACACATCTACAGGCATCACATAGCCTATCCTGTTCTGATTTTTTTTTAGGCACTGTTGGCACAGCATCCAACATCCAGCCATTAAATAACTACAAGACCACCCTCCAAAATAGAAAAGAAATTGTCATATAACTGGCTTTACCCCCAGACTTACTTGCTTATACTAGTTAGTTTGAAGGGTTGTCCTGATCTCTCCTTGCAAACATTGTCAAGTCAGTGCATTTGTGGAGCCTTTCTAGCAGATTAGATGGATCCCAGGAAAGAGACAGTGGGGACAAACAGATTTAGGTGGATAATGCTCTTGATAAAGAAGCTTTACTGTTCAGTAAATTATCCTATAGCTAAGGAAATGTTGGACCACATGGGTTTCCCCATGGAAAAGGAATTTTTGCCCGAGCAGAGAAGATCCTCTCTGCTTGTGGTATCCTTTGCTGCTTGTGTAGAGTGACCATTTCTTCCCTAGTGTCCTCTAACAGTAGTTATGAAGGTGGCTGATGCTTCATTCTTCTGGGCTTTGATYAGATTTCATCTCAGCCTTTCTTTTAAGCTGCAGATCTTTGGAATGGGAATTTGTGTTGTCTTTTTCAGCCCCAGAGATACTCTCCTTTCTTACCARTTCAGATGAGGCTTATATGCTGTGCTGTCAGCAAAGCGAATGAGACATATTGGCCTCTCCTGCCCTTGAGGAATTCCTGGAGATGAGGGGATATTTGCCCTGCTGTCGCCTTGCAAGCCTTGCAATCTTCTGTGATGTGCAGGAGGGAGAGAATAAGAGGGTGGAAGGGTGGGAAAAGTAATTTATGAGGGCGTTAGGCAGGATTTACCCATGAAACTGGCTATAGAGGTGCTAAAGGACATCCAGGCTGGTAATGCCATTCAATTGGTACAAAACTCCTCCCCTAAATAAGCCAAGAGAAAATGCACAAACCTGAAGCTGTATTAGCAGCCCTAAGAAAGAGCTTTCTCCGAAGCTATATGTTTTGTTCCTCTTGAATCCATAGAAATCCCCCTGAGGCTTCAAAAGAGAGAGGGCACTGCCACAGCAGTGGAAAACATCCCTCATCCTCCCCTTGGCTTGCTGTCGTTTGACTAAACCACAGTGTTACACAGGGAAAGAAGGCTGCTGCAGGAAGAGGAGTGCTGGAAATCAATATTTGATCAGATCTCTTTGTGTTTATTGACATAAAAGAATATTTCATAGAATCATTGAGGTTGGAACAGACTTTGGGAGATCATCTAATGGCAGCTTAATGTCAGTAAGTGTTTTCTAATCCGATTGGCCCTTTTTCATATACAGAGACGGTCAAAAGGTACTTCTGCCTCCAGGCAATGATGCCAGCTACAGAGAAATCCGTGAGAGCTGCTTTTAGTGATAGCTGACCGGAATGCTCCCTAGTCCAGCTAGAGCCTACTGGCTGACTGGTTGCCACACGGTATCCAAACTGGTTTGATAGCTCCATTTCTGGGATGTTACGTGATATCCCTGTATGGTACAGAGCTGACCTTAAGTTTGGAGTTTGTCTGTTAGTGATGCAGAGAACAATTGCTTGCCCAATGAATCAAAGTAAAATAAGAGGTTTTCTCTGTGATATTGGTAAAATGGGCACTAGCTTCAAGGTGGCTCTTATCACATTAATTTACTAACACTTTTCTTCATCTCTGGAATTCTTCATCTCTGGAATAAGCAGTCAGTGTTGACAGGTTACAAATGCTCAGTTCAGTTCGTGGATGTTTGATAAACACATTCTACTCTTGCAAGGAATGATTTTCATTATTTATTTATCCCAGTCAGCTGGAGATCCTACTCCACAAGAGAGCGAYGTGCTGCTCCCCCACCACGCTTTTGCTATTTTGAGGATTTATTGATATGCAGAGTTTGCAGGTGGCCAAGAAGGTGACTCATGTAGAATGGGACTTGCACCTCCAGTGAAGCCTGATGGCTCCGAAACTGTCTTTGATGGTGTCTGCTTGTAGGCTTGCTAGACCCCATAGTTGTTGTTGTTGCATTATGGCCTTGAATATGCTGATATTCAAACTGACAACAATTTGAATTTCTGTCACTCTTGCAAACCCCTTCATGACTACCGTGCTCCAATTTGGAGCAATGATCTCTATTTTGAGATCGGATATTTGTGGGCAATAAAAAAAAATCATTAGGTAAATTTTTCTTTTTATGGATGTGTAGAGTTTCTCCTCAGTGTGATACTCATGTGCTTATATGTAATAGACAATTATAACAGCTAGTCCTGCTGTAATACTTAGCCATATTCTAGATATATTTCTCTGTAAATATATTACCCATTTTTCTCTGAATGCATCTTCTCTGCAGTCAAAGAGGCACTGCCAAATTAGCTAGAAAGATCCAATCTAGTTTTAAACGTTCTGGAGTACCTATCAATAAGAGATTGGCTGCAGCAGAACAGGTCTCGGAGTGAGCTGGAAAACTTGCTTACGCCAGTATGTTTCCTCCAGCATGTAACGAATTATACTGTTCTTATGCCATTGCGAAAGGGGAAGAATACCTCTCTGCTTGCTATCCCTGCGTGTTTGCTATCGAGCATTGCTATAGATAGGCAATTTACATAACCCCATTCACACCCCAYGGAGCTGAAAACTAGTTTATCATTGCATCTGTAATAGCAATGTGAATGCTGGGGAGAGCGGGGAAGGGGCCGGCGCTGGAAACAAAGGGAAAGGCGACAAATAGTCTAAGCTTTGAATGGTAAAATGCCAARCGATAAGGGAATATTATAAGTTTTGTTAACACTACTTTTTTGCTGCTTGTTTAATATYGGTGAATGGAATAGATAAGCACATGTGGCAGAGCAGAGAGGAGAAGAAGTAGGAAGGGAAAAGTGCAGGTTTGAGGAAGCAGAAAGCTGAGATTTTATAACATATAGATACACTTTGAAAGACCACAGTGGTTACTGAAAACCACCCTGTGTGCAGATTTTTTTTTGTTTGTTTGTTTTTGTTTTTGTTTTTGTTTTGTTTTCCCTCCTGCGCCATCACTCTGTGCAGGCTCTTGAGCGTCCGTGGCTGCTGTGCATTCACAGAACATCCAAAATGTCTGACACACTGCACAGAGATAACTGCGCGCTACGGGCTGCTTCGGAGAAGGAGGCTCTTTTTTTTTCAATTCTAAAAATTGAACTAAAATGTGATGGTTTTGTGTTGCACCAAAACTGCAGGGAAATCACGTTTTTCCCCCCTTTCATGTCATCAGAACGTTTGCTTTATTCGTGTAACAGTAGGTGTCATTTTTCTTTAATTATGCCCAGCTATCATATGTTGCCTTTATTTGTTGAGGATGTTAGTTTCAGGGAAAATAATTTAGATCATTCAATTTTTCAAGCAACGATACACTAAATCCTGTGCTTACAAATTGCAATTAGATAAGAATTCTTCTTTCTACAATCAAGTGTGGCAGTTTCTTACTGGAAAGTAGTGATGAATCAAACTTACAGTGTAAAATGGGAAGATCAAAGCAGTCAAAGAAAATGTAATGAAGAAAATACACTTTYATGGCTTGGCATTTTAAATGTCCTCTGTTATATATCACCGTGGCAGCATACAATAGTGTATGTCTGTCTTTGGCAATGAATACAGATTAATGCAGCCTCATTTCTGTGTCAGAATTTACTTCTCACCATGTTGATATTTCTTCCCACACCCCCTACATATTCCTCTCCTCCCACTCCCAGAACTTAAAAGTACTTTAAACATGTTTGGCCTGTCAACAAGCTTTTGCTAAAGGGTTTTGTAGCCTTTAGTAATGACTTCTAATTTACGTGACTAATTATTAATTACGGGATAAATAGAGATGAGGTGCTTTAGGATAAGTCTAATCTGCATGTCTGCTGGAAGCTTGAATAGTGCATTTTATAAAGATACAAAACTCAGGAATTCAGTGAAATTAAGGTTGTGACAAAAACCAGGCATATTCAAAAGGAAGGCAAATACTTCTCTTCCTAGGCTGCTGCAGTTGGATGCAAGGCAGAGGTGGAAGGCACAGCACGGAAAGAAGTTTCAGCCAGGAGACTCTTGAGTTTACTTGGTTCTATACAGAAGTTCAAACAGATTTTACTTGTATTGTTTGCATACATATATTGAAATTCATGATCTGCCTGTCTTTATCATCCTTCTTGTCCCAGTTGTATCGTCCTACTCGTTAGGACACAGTGATTAGCTACATCTCACCCTCTCGCTCCATATTAGGCTACAGAATATATGAAATTACATAAATGACATGTTATCCAGTATAGGACAACCTCAACGCAATGAACATGTGGTCTAAGTTCTCAAGTCTGCAATATGATACCCTGCGCAGAACAAACTTATATCACCGATAGAGCAAAAAAATTAAAAAAARAGATGGGAGTTGGCTGAGCTGAGGGGCCAGTTTTCAGAAGAGCTTACAAATTTACAGCTTGATCTCTACAGCTCTCTGCACAGCAATAGGTAGATAACTTAGGATGTTTAGTTTCATGTTCAAAAGTGATTTGATGTGTCATACTTYTAAGAAGGTTTCTTTTGTGAAGTTTTTTATAAAGTCAGGTGCAGAGAGGTCTACTGCTGTTCTAAGCTAGAAGGACTCAATTCAGCTTGTTTGCTTCACATTTTGTAAATATGCTGTTAATTACATTCCATGGTAACTTCTCTCAACAATTTTGCAACCACAGTTGGGTCTCACCAGCCAGCTCAGAGCTGGGCAACACTCACTTGTCTGGACTGTATCTGAGCATGTGGACATGCCTCTAACTCCTCCTGAGGTGGCTACTACAGTGACTATCTTCAAAAGTGATCTACTCTTTTAAGCATCTTATTTCTCAGTCTGAGATGCTAAAAAAGATTAAACTTCCAGGTTCTACAAAATGGAAAAATCAGACTGGTATTTAGGTGTATACCCAAAACATCACTGCTTGCATTAATTGCCTTTGAACACATGATGTCTAACTCTTTCAGGAGCTTATAGTGCAGTGCTTAAGACATCTCAAGCTAACTTGCCCAGAGCAGGGAGAATGACAGATTACTCAATTCCCATTTCAATTACTTAACCACAGGATCATCATTCTACTTCAGTCAAATTGTGGTATATTGATTTCTGTTATGACTCAAAAGATTTTAATTTTTAATAAAAAGTTAGCATGATATTCTCTTTATGTATATAAATCTAGAATAATCTGCCTTTTGCAGACAGGGTGGTTAAATTGAAAGACCCCACAATACCTGTAATGTTTATAAAGAGCTTTGAGTTCATGTAACTGGTACACCCTTGTTTAGCTTCCCCACGGGACAGCAGTAATGCAAAAGCCTTTGGGGCAGAGATGAGAGAATTGTAACATAATGAACTTTTAAATTTCAATAACCTTCAGCAAAAACTGCTAAAAAGCTCCCACGATATAGAGTCAGAGTTTCCAAATATCAGCTGGTGTATATTACAAAGAAGTAGAAGAAACAAGTATACCAAATCTTTTCACTCTTTCTAGACAAATTAATGTTAATATAATAGGTTTTTATACTGGTAAGTACTAAGGAACTTGCCTTAAATAAATTGTCAGGTCAGCTTATTGGTCCCAGATTCCATTTTTTTCTGAGATATTGAGAGACAAAAACTTGGGTGAAGAGGTTTCCCATGCAAATCTCAACCCTGGTGCCAGTTGAGACCCCATTTACTGAGTTTACTAATGCAATCAGTGTTTGGGACAGCACTGCATGCCAGGTGATTAGCATCACTTAGAAACCCTGGGTCCAGCTACAAGATTTTATAGCAGCAAATCCAATAGTGAAACAGTTTTCTCGGTGCTTCTCCATCTGATGGCTTGACTCTAACACTGAGCATTCTTGGAAGAGCTGCAAAATCTAAACTAGTCTTTGTATTAAAGGGAAATTTCTTGTGGACCCTCTGGACTCTCTGGGGCACTTCCTAAGGAACTGACAGTGAAAAAACACGCTCCATGCTTGTGCTCTGTCCAATCCTATGTGACCTATTTCTTAACTAATCCTTTGATTTTTATTCAAGCTCATTCCAAGTTGTCTCTGTTGCTGGCTACTCTTGGTCAGTCCTGTAACTCTTAGCACCAGCAAATTCCTGGGGGAATTTGGAGATTTGAGTTGCCCTCTTGCTCAAAAGTCTCTGCAGAAACAAAAAAATCATGTCAGCAGCACTGAAACACAAGAGGATCAGCCTGTTCTATATCAATAAATTAAGTCGTTTGTGCAGGTGAGTTGTTCCTTAAAATAATATAAAATAAGGCCAGTCTGGCTTATTGGCGTTGAGGTTTGCAGCTCTGAAAGCAAAGAACCTTGTGACAAGCTTTATAGTGATGATCTGTGAAGCTTATTTTTGTTGCCAAAAGAGGGAGCCCTCACAGAATTATAGATGCTGTTAGCCACGTTATTGCTTCTGTCATCTGCTCTTAAAAAAAAAAATCTGAATTTAGGAGAGCGTGGTTTTCTTACAAAACTTAGAGCCTCACTGGTTTAGTAAAAAGGAAGTTTGTAGCCCAAGCAATAAGAATGAGTTTTCTGATATGCTGTCCTCCTTGGGGTAAGAGGGAAATGAAGTAAGATTTTCTTTTTAGAGTCATAAACCTGACTGATCTTATTGAGCCCGTGATGTATTGTTCATTAAAACTCATATTTTATCCTTTCAGAGCTGGAAATAGCAATCCTGCCAAATTGGACATGGGCAGGGTACTGGGTATTTAAAAATACATCATTTTGTCAGTTATGTTTGTTATATAATTTGGGTAGTGTGTTGCCTTCTGGAAGTAGTCAGCAGCAAAATCTTGCTTATTTGTGGTATTCAGTTCAGCTCTTGACCACCTCAGATTTTTTTGTTTGTTTGTTTTGTTTTATTTTTTCCAAAAAGACAGTGTTTGATAAGGATAAGTAGTGTCGCCAGTTTGTCTGGTGCTGTAGAGGTAAATTAGTGCTGATCTGATTTGTGATCACTGGTATGAAGTCCGTCAGTGGCTGTTGGAGGTGCTTTGAAAATTATGCAGCTTTTCACTGATTTTAGTATGGCTGGATTAGGTTCAAAGCAGTGAGAAAATGGAGGGGCTTCTGTTGCTTCTTATCTTTGGGGAAAAGCCTTTGTCACGGTGCTTTTCCAGRAGAGACTGCCACATATAATAAGTTTATGGTAGAGACTCGGTAAGGGTTGATTCAGAGTTCACCCTTGCCACTTGCTGAGCCTGAGCTGGCTGGAAGAAATTCTGGACAAGAGAAATTGCAGGTGTTTTAGCTGATCTCTCCCATCTTTCCTGAACCTGTACCATTTCCTAGACTATTAGTTATCTTCTAAAGCGTTTCTTTTCAGCCTAATGGTTTCTATCACTCTATGTCTCAAAATATTCCATTTGGAATTTTCTTTGTTTTTCAACATAGCGCTCTTGGCCATTGGGAAGTAGTGTGAGTGACTATAACAGCCTGGCATTTCTTATCTCCCCCAACTCAAACTTACAAAATAACTTAACTTTGTGGGAGTTCAAAGCCAGTAATTGGGCAGTGGGATTTAATAAAAAAACTACTTCTGTTTGATCATTTGAATTCTTTTGCCTTATTATTTTAAATGTAAATTCTGAAGCTCTGGCATGACTTTTTTTCTAAGGACTTCGATACCTTGGGCCAGATCCTCAAAAATACGTTAGCACTTAAAAGGCAGCTGGGTGCCTAATTCACTCCTAGGTCAGCTGTTCTTGAAAATGTCACTTTATATTCATAGCTCTTGGCACGACTGGAGCTTTATATAGCAGAACTGATGCATCAGAGTGAAAATCAGTTTAGAAGCACATATTGATGATTCGCTGTTAATAGGTGTTGTGTGAAGATTGCTATGTGATTATTATATCATAATAGCAGGAAGATTCAGAATATATGCAAGGAGTAGATTGGCTAAGACAGGAAAGATCCCATTTAGATGATAGCTTTTCTTCCTTTTTTTACATTATGTTCTTGTTGTCTTTTTGAGCACTATTAGTATTCTCAGTGCTCTGCAGA
This sequence comes from Nothoprocta perdicaria, assembly GCF_003342845.1. Taxonomy (NCBI): domain Eukaryota; kingdom Metazoa; phylum Chordata; class Aves; order Tinamiformes; family Tinamidae; genus Nothoprocta; species Nothoprocta perdicaria. Next base: position 16,079,058 of record NW_020454092.1, on the reverse strand, counting down.
AACATATGGGAGACTTAGGGCAAGAGCTAAGCTGGTTGCAATCAAAGAATAAGGTAAAAAAGAAAAACCAACCCTAAAATAATTCTATGCATTTATTTAAAAGAAAAACATTCAGAGTTAAGACTAAAATGGCAAAAAAAAATGGGTGTTTCTGACATTTTATGGATGTTCTGCATAGGTAGTGTGCCTCCAAATATTGGATGCTCCTATATACCATATGTGCTGCAATTGCTAAGCAATACAGCAGATGTTTTAGGTGATCAATTCAGAGCTCACTGGCTTTGTTTAGTTCTCCTCATTCCCAATTTTATATGATGTGAATGTGCCTGTCATCGTAAGTAGAGGAATAGTTCCATATTTAAAAATCGGTGCATAATTCAGAGTTGACACAGTAGCAATACTAAAACACTCCCCAACTTAGAAAATGTACTGTTCAAAAGCTCAAAAAATCTCTAATTAGAGAAAGTCATGACCAGTAAAAATGAGCTTTGTGTGGCTTGAATCAAAAYTTACCCATTTTTTGGTGCCTAGGTTTATTGTGGATGGTGAATGAAAGCTGACATCTGATTTCTTTGCTGATCTGAGGCCAGGCAAGATGGTTTGTTTGTTTATTTATTTTAAAGAAAGGTTTTATCRTTTYTMTGTGCAATTTCTTCCAAATTCAGCTTCCTAATATCACCTTTTTTATCTTCAGTTCTCCTCTTAACACATTCTTTTCTGATGTCCCTTATGCAGAAGATGCTTTCCCAGCTCCTGGAGTGCAGAGCACCTCTTCTACCCCAAGATCTTGTTTAAACTACTTTTTTCTTTCCTTTCTTTTTTTCTCCAAGAAACCTTTTAAGAGTAATTCCCAATGATTTTACTTAGTTTTATGGGCTGGAGAAGTTCTTCAGCAAGCTCCTTTTGCAGATTCTAAATCTATTACAGTGCTTGAACTGTATTTTCTCTTTATTACAGGGATATAAAATGGCTGGAGCTCTCATTCTTTTTACATTTGTAACTGGGTGTGGGTAGGTATCTGAAGCCATGATTTCCATAGACAGACCTATCTTCTAGCTCGTGATGCATAAATTGGTCATCTCCTGCTGACTCACGAGCATGGCAGCTACTGCCCTGGCCAGTGAATCAGCTCCCAGATCACAACCCCTGGGCCTGCAGCTGAGCTACATTTCAAAATAAAATAAAATAAAATAAAATAAAATAAAATAAAATAAAATAAAATAAAATAAAATAAAATAACAACAAAAAAATCCAATTCTTGTCTGCCTTCAATGCCCAAAAGAGAAATTTAAACTCACTGGAAGCAGGAATGAATCTGACACCTAATTTTACCACTATAAATTGGCACATTTACATTTGTGTTGGTCTTAAAAAAAATCCTGAAATATAGCTGTCTGTAATAATAGAGTTCAAGGAAAGAACAAGGATAAATATTCCTTGTATGTTCACCTATGGAAACTTTGTTGACTTTTCCTGCAGCTATGAAATTGCTTTGAAATGATGGACTGGTACTTCCTCCAGAGTTACTCCTAGTACACTCGAGCTATTTTGTTAGCTACAAAATATGCACTCTTTGGGGACACAAAATGCTTTTCAAAACATTGAACTGTTTACTCTTCTGTTAATGTCTAGAGATTCAATTTTTAAGACTAATATTCAGTGAATGTTTGGACTGCATTGGTTTGGGTGTCTTGGATTTCTTCTAATAGCTAAAGATTGTAACAACATTGGGAACAGTTTAAATGCAGAATTTGTATTTTTCTGAAAAGCTGAAGTTTCAGAGTGACTCACAAATCATAAGTAAGCATTAACATTATCCAGATAAACATATTTTCTGTTTAACACAGTGAAAAACTGCTTAGTGATAGATTCATGGCATGTATATTTACTGCTTTCCTGGTTAAATGTTTGTTACATGCACATGAATAAATTTCCACTTTTGTCTTTCAAAACTGGGATTCTATGAGACATTATTTGCCTTTAATACCTGAGCTGAGCTGGGGCTGAACCCTGAAACAATGGCACGCTATGAGGCAAAATTACAGAGTTTCAGTATAAAAACTGATTAATGTGGCATTTGGGTTCCTTCTCCTTTGCAGAGAAGGCAACAAGCAGCTCTTCTGCTCACTTCGAAGAGGGTTTTGCTGGCTTGCTAGGAGAAATGATGCAACCTGGAAAAACTAATGGGACGCTTTGTGTGCTTTCCAAAACAGGCTTAGATTTGTTATTCGTGATGCAGATTTTTCATAACCATTTGTTCTGTGTTGTTTAACCTTTAGATATATATCAGATAGGAGGTCCCTAATGAATTGCCTATAGAGCAACTGTAAAAAGTGATAATTGGAAACAGCTAGCAACTAGGCCAATGAAAGGAGGATTTTAGACCTCTTATCTATCTTTACTGTACAAGAGAAACGTCATTCCCTATTCTATTAGCCAAAATAACCTCACACTTGATTAAAGAGCGGAACAAAACAGTAATATATATGGGTGGCCTCATCCTCCTAAGCAGTTCACCATTCAAGGCTGCTCTTGGTAATTTTGCTGAACCAAACTGTTATTTTCCCCTTGAATATAATATTAACAGGACAGCAGCCATCTTCAAGAACCATAATAAAATTGCCTCTGCAAATTCTCCTGGAAGTCCAACCTGCATGGACCTTGCTGCAAATACCAACTTTTTGTGATTCAGTATGTTCAGTTATAGGACTTTAGCAATGATCAGAGCATATTCAGTATAAAACTACTAACAAATTGCTTTTGAAATTACAAATGAGAAAATGTTAAGTCTATTTGGAAAGTGAGATTGTTCTTCTTTTATCCCTGAGATAGCTTGCCCTCATTGCCTCCATTTGACTTCTCCAGACAATGCTTTCACTGTCAGCAATTAAATATGCAGTTCTTGTAAGAATGGCAACTGGGATCTTCTAAACCATTCATTAAGTGAATTTGACAAGCAGGCAGCCTGGTTTGAAAAAAAAAAATAGCACAAGGAAAACAAGGAAGACTAAGTTACTGCTGTGGATTGTGAATGGAGACAGGCCCAAACTGAAATTAGATGAAAAGTTTGAAATTAGATAAGATGATGGCAGTAGGACATAGAACTATATATATTTGTTCAAGCATACTGGATTCTAGTTTAATTTCTCACTCTTATTGTCTTGACTTATATATGATAAACTAGGAACTCTGCAAAGTGTGTGGGGAAAGGTTGTCAAAGTGATCTTCCTAAACTAAAATGTAGTAACACAGAGCCTCTGTCCTCTGTCCTCTTGGTCCCTGATTGCAGTGTGAATCTCTGGCTCTAATGCTTCCTCAACAGCAGCGGCAGGACTTGGAGGGATGGAGTTAGCTGCCCCCTTGCTGCAAAAGAAAAAATACTAATTTATTTTCCATCAATTGTGCACGTCTTTGGAATTGRAGGTTTCCAATCTATTGACTTACATTGCAGTAATATTATTTGCTTGAAAATGTGGATGAAATAGCGCTTCAACTGAATGGAAGAAGTGGGGGAAGAAGGAAGGATAAAAGGAAAGGGAATATGCCTGGAGTGGAGGGCCTGTGCATTTAGAGCTAAAGAATGAAAACTGAAATCCTCCAGTCTGGTGTATTGGAAATCAGTTTCATTGATTCCCCTTGTGCTGATTTCCTTTGGTTCCTCAAAGCGATGCTTCCTTAACTAGGAATCATGTATTCTGCCATGTTTCTATTAGTGACACAATGCTGGCATGGTCCAGGAGGACAGAATTTCCAAAGGCTGAGACGGGTGATAACTGAGCATTTCCCAGGCTTTCTTCAGCATCTACATCACATACCTTACTGTGGATGATGTACGCAGTTTTCTAAGCATTTTCTTTGCTCTGTACAACACAGGGGTGTATAGACACACCTAGAGACATACATACCTGCATATATAAGTGTTTGCATGTGTCAGTCTGTGACTGTGTGTGCATTCATTTAAAAATTTAGTTGCTTTAAGTGCAAGAATAACTTTCAAAAATGAATAAATTATTTTCCTTTTGAATGCTTGGAGCTGTAGGTGTGAGATGACTATTAGCTTTAGGGCATAAAGGTGATGGGTTCACTTGGAAGAAATCACTGAAGAAGGATCAKTTCCAGGTATACAATTTTCCATATATAAATTTCTCCCAGCATTTATTCTGCTCCCTGCTATACAGAAAGTCCAGCTATTCAGGGTTTATGGGCAAAAGTTCGGATTGCTTTTGGAGCTGAAAGAAACTCTGCTGGATGTTTGTTAAGTTTCTGAGATATTTGAATAGGAGATACCAGAAATGCAATGGCTTTCTTCTAAATAAAACATTATGCACTACCACTGAATACGAGTCACTCAGTTGCCTTTTAACATAGTCATCTTTGAGCTGAAAGAGAATATATTTTGAATGCTTGCTGGTATTGCAGAATACCATCAACTGCTGCAATCTGGAAATTCCTGGGCTGTGTTCTCCCACAGCTCGCCTGCGTCTCTCGCAAACTCCCATACGTTAGCAGAAAATAAGTCCTAAGATAACAAACACAATCAGATAATTCACACAAAATCAGAAGCCCAGGCAGGGAGCTCTTGGAGGGGGAAGGAGGGAGGGAGACAAGCTCAAGGGAATCAGAGAAAATGGCAACCAAGAGAAGTTGCGTTCTCTCATGTTTATTTCCATGCTGCTGATGGATCATAGCACCTTTTCTAACACACAGTCCATAGGTTTTATGCATGAAAATGCAATCATTTGGGGGAAATTTGATATTCAGGAGCAATTCTACTCTTGCGCTGCGTATTTTATATGTCTTTTTCTTCCTTGCATTTGTATTACTCTCCTTATGGTGTGAAACCACAGGAGTCCTGTTCCTTAAAAGTTTATCAAAGACGCGTTTCCTTTGACTGGACCCAGGTGTATTAGGAAGTGGATCCTGTCAGCGCTGTAATTCAGAGCTTTGTTTTCCTGTTAGCCACGGTCCTGATCAGCATGTTAATGCAGAATGAGCGCTGGTGAGAGCTGCTCCACAACCAAGGATCAAACTTCTACGGAGAGGGAAACCTCTACTGAAAATGTCTCATGCTGCAAAACTCATCCTGTCCTTCCCAGTGGCTCCCTCAAAGTTCTGTTTTTTTTTTTTTTTTTTTTTTTTTTATTTTTTTTTTCTTTTTGCTAGGCTCCTGCACTGATTCCCCTTCTAGATAGCTAATTGTTGACCTCATTTGCTGCTTTAGCTGTTTGAGAACCATGTCTTTTTTTTTTTTTTTTTTTTTTGAATTAAGTATTAATTTCATGGAGAGAGCAGAACAAATGCTACTAGTTGATAGTTGGACTACTCACACAGGCTGTTGGATTTGGGGCTTAAGTCCCAACTTCAGTAAATATTTAGTTATTCATACATAGCAAAAGAAGGATCAGCAGGAATGATCTGATCGTAGTACTCAGCTGGGATGAAGGGAACTGAAGTTGAAGCTCCTAGTCCAGACTGGTACTTGAACCTCTTGATTTCTGCATGTGATCACGCTCTGCTTGCAACTGCAGGTTTAGTTTTAAAATTGTATATGTTGGGGTTAATCTGTCTTGGCTGTTATCTAAAACAACATATAAACAGTGGCTAGTTAGTCGATATCCCATTAYTGGTATAGGTAGATATGCTTTGTTTCTAATTAAACATTCATTGAACACTGTTCCTTACCTCCCCAACAAATGGTGGGCTCTCAAAGTTCATAATTACTTTCACTAATCTGTCCTTTTTCTCTGACCAAATGCCTCTCCTTTCCTTAGCAATACTTAATGCAGGACTTGAATTCACAACTAAAGAATAGCTGTGCAATGCCTCAGAAGCAATCTGCATCCAGTATAGATTTTTGTTGTTAATGGCACTGTGTGGGGTCTGCATATTTTTCCTGCCCTTGTTTACTCTTTTTTTTTTCAAAATAAATAAAATTTAAAGAGACGAGTTTATTAGCTCCTGCTGCTTACTGTGTACTTTAAAACGTAATCCTCTGTTTGTGGCAATACAGTAATCTCTATAGGTATTAAGTAATTGATGTCACAAGCACAGGATTATAACCAGGGCTGTGCAATTTACATAATAATACACCCAACTATGAAAAACCCACATGATGTTTTGTTACCAAAACAAACCCTTGAAAATGCTGAGAGCAAATGTGGAATGACTGTATCACGAACCCTTGCAGTATTTATAAGTGTGTTTCATTTAAAACCTGTAAGCACAGAGTGACTTGAGATTAAGAGTTGGTCTCAGGATTTCAGGTTTGAATTAACTGGGAAGATACAAGTTTATGAAATTGAGAGCTCTGAGTCAAGTTGGACAATTTTGGTTCAGTGAAGTGGTTGGATTTCCTTGCTGTACATGGACTTGGGTGAAAAACAGAGTGCCATATTAGCTAATAAAGCATGCCCTCTTATGCACACCGCCACTGTATGCYCAAAACACGCATATTTCACCTCAATAATATTACTCTGAAGCTATCTTTATGTCTTCCCTGAAGTAGATAAGACATATTTTTTAGATGGAAAAGTAGAAACAGAAAACCTTAAGGTTTTCAGCCTTCCTGACTCTCAGTGGTGGAGTTAAGGATCAATTCATTTCAAAGCTCTTCATTCTTTCTCTCCTTCCTTCCAGAGATAAGAGAGTCTTAAAGACTTTTTTGTTGTGATTGCAAATATTTACAGTGAACATAAACTGATASTTTTTTTTTCTTTTTGGCTTCAAGTAGCAAGAATTTGAATGCTATCTTTACGAGTGCTTCATATGTAAACAAAGCAACTTATAGATAAAGCACCAGTAGATGTCACTCAAGAATATGCGGAACAGATTGTGACCAGTAAAGCGGACGGTGCACATTGCAAATGGCCTTGGTGTGGGTGTTGCTTTGGGTAGAAATCTACTGTTTTCTGCAGTCATCCACTCATCAATTACTSTGTGACTGTCACCTACTATAGAAGACATCTGCCATCTACTATAGAAGACATCTACCATAAGTTCTAGGGAGTACATGCTTAGAGGCGCCCAGGGATACTTTGCATGGTTTCTCATTTTTTCCATAGCTTTCATTGTATTAATGGTCTTTCTAAATAGATGTGTAGCACAATGAGATGTTAAGAAATAGGGAGGAGCGTTGTAATAAATAATACGTTTGGCACAAGTGTKTTCTTGAGATAAATTTTTAAAGGGGGAGAAAAATATTTTAACTCCTCATTTGATAGCATTTCTGAATAAAAAAAAAGTATATATTTTTCTTTTTTATAGGTTTTATGGAGGAAAAAAACAGGTGTTAGATATGAAGCAGCAGAGTATGTGAACTGGAAGGATGAGTAAAGTAGCTTAATGGATCCATGCTGTCTTTTACCATTTGGACTTGGTTTTGATTCTAAACTAGAATTGAATTACCAAATATTGCAAAGATCAAATGTCTGCAGAGGTCACTGTTAAAATGGTTTAAAATGCTCATTATGGTTCTTAGTGTGAGTGATAACATATCCCAAACCGCTTTATAAATGTTCCCCCACACCTATATTATCAATAATTGATTCCACGGTGCAAGCTACAGCAGATGCAATTTACTGACATTCCAGTCAAGTGTCAACAAGCTGACGGCTTCGTTTTATCATGATACCATGAAACGCCAGCAGCTAATAAGAGAGGAAGTGGAAAATGTGAGATCTTGCTTCATTAGACAMACAAAAAAAGCTTGTGATTTCAGGAAGGAAAGATTATTGCTTGGCAAGGCAACACAACATGATTTAAAAAAAAAATATATAAATTATCCATTCAAATTATCCATTCTAACCGTATTTGAATTAGCAGCTTATAGAGGTCATCACTAAAATCAAGATTCTTACTTTGGAGATGAGTGATGCACTTTGAATGAAGGGAGTGTATAAACGGAGAAATCTGCATTTGAGAAAATTGACAGAGGTGAAAAATACATATAATTATATTCACTCTTTTCCAACACTTTCTTTATCTAGAGGTTCTTTAGAAAATTTATTACCTTGTTGATCAGTCCGAAATATTTCTTAAACTTTCCAATAACCCTTGCCACTACAAACCACCAAAAAGAGTCATAAAACAATTTATAAGTCACAATTTCAGATCCATTTTAAATTCTGCAAAACAAAAATCATATGTTGAGTAGACTTCCCTCCCTTTTGCATTTCTTACGTAATCTGCTGGCCTTTTCTCTCTATGTAGGATGATGGCTACTTCCTCACTTGACTTGCCTACGGTAGAGAAAACAGGGCTATATTCTATGTTAGATGCTGTCAAGGTGCAGGGTATCACTGCCTCAGCCCACCCCTAATGCTCAAATATTTTGCGTTCCAGCATCTTGTGAAACAAAAATAGTGCTGGAAAAAAAATCCGAGGACCCTCACCATTCCCATTTGTTCAGCACTACATGAAGTATTACATCTTCATCTTCCTGCCATGTCATTGTGCTGAAGCTTTGTGGTGTCTACACCCCTGTATTGCAAGACATTATAGTGGAAATGCAAAGAGTAGGGTTTCTTGGCTTTTATTAAGTGTCACTTACACCATGCTCCTCTTCAAAGGGTCCTTTACCACTTGTCAGCCAAATTTTGAAGACCTCCTATTAATGTATGAAGCAATATCATTATGATCTGCTGCATTTGAAAATTGCATTTCTCTGCTGGAGGAGATAATTATGTGTATGAGGCAATATTCAGCTGAGGAAGATTTCCTTTAGATATAAATTAGAAGAGTTTACACTCCCCTCTCACAGAAATGTCTTTGCATGTGAGCAGAGCTTCATGTGAGGGGCACCCAGCTTCTCACCCATCACACACCAAAGCAGGTGGGGCAGAACTCAGCCCAGCAGACCCTTCAGGAAATACCAGCCTGGTTTTGCAAGTGGATGCACTGGTTTCYGTTACTCTTGTGTCAACTCAAACAGTCTGTTTATAGAAGAGGAGAGCWAATTCAGACAAAGTTAAAAGAAAGAGATAAAATTAGCAAGGTGTTGCAAACTTTCTGCGACAGACAAGAAATCACACACTTGATTTCAATTTTAAACTGTCTGGACTGCGTGGTAGATTGAAAGTGTTAGGGAAGGACACTTGTTCCAACCACATAAAAACTGGATAGGAGAGATGAGTAGGAGAGATTGGGTAGGAGAAAATGCATGTAGGGAAAGTCTTATTGATATCAGGGACTGTCGGGGAAGCAGCATCATGACATGAACCCGGGACAAGCCTTTTAACTTGGTGCTGCTCCCCRCTCCAGATGTGAAGAGTTTTATGTGTGGTAGCAGCAAGATGGTTTCAGAGCCCCTTGCAGCCCAGGTGGGCACAGGGGCACACAGATGACTGGCTGCCACCACCAGCTCTGTGTTGCATCCCTGCACAATGCCAGGGGTTTGCGAACACAGTGCTGGGGCAGAAGGACATCCTTTGCATCCTGTCTGGAGGAGGACGGTAGGAGGAGGAAGATGACTTTATGTTTTGTTTTCTTTTTTTTTTTTTTTAATCACTTTTTTTGGCTATATTGACTTTCTACTTGACACAGCTTTGGCTGACAAGTGAGGCCCAGATACATTCAGAATTAGATATGACGAGGCTCATTCTTACATGAGAAGGAAATCATCGGTTGCTACAGAAACAGCTCCATATCAGTCTCATGGGGCATCTTAGCATCTGGCTTTCTTTCCTTCTCTTTTGCTAATCTGTAGATAAGAGTCAAAGCAAGTGCAGCACATCCCACATCTATATAAAAGGTTGGAGGAACTCTGTGGAGAGCAAAGTGTGAAAGAACATCTTGTAGATAAGCTGAACTTAAATGAATGAGTTAATTTACACCCCCACCCCCCAACATTTTTTTTCTAGTTTTGCAACTCTCCCTGATTTACTTGAGATGATGAAAATTAAATGACACCAATCTGTAATTACRTTAAAGGTCATCAGTATCAAGGATGAGAAGGGGGTTGCTCAGAAAAGGAGTTATGAGGAGAAATTCAGGAAACAAYCTGAGACATGAGTCAGAATTTATGTCAAGGAAACTGTGTACTGCAATTGAATAATCTTCCAGACTTGGTTTTAGGGAAGTTGWTTAACTTGATAAATTAATGAACTAGTTAAAAATAAGTGCATATTATGGGTGAACAGGGACCATTCTGCACATTTAAACTTTAGCTAGTCTTTTTCAACTGGTTTGCTAAAATGTAATGAATTCTTGATGCTCAATAGATTAATATTTATTAAATGAATCAATGCTTAATTTATTAAAAAATTGCCCTCCTTGTGTTTTAGTATGATTTATTACTCATCAGTGCTTATTGCATTAATTAAAGATCGTGTTAATTCTGTGGAAGTGAACACGATCCAGGTCAGGTTCACTGCTGAGCCCTAATACACAGTAGGGACCATGCCCCTGGATAGCACCCGTGACAGCAAAAATGTAGGTGGTGGGAAGCTGCTATGGATCACCATAGCCTCTGCTTGTCTTTGGGCCTTCACATGGCCTGCAAAGTAGACAGTAAAGCGAAAATGAGACTGCTGCTCCTTAAGGGTAGGATGAGAKTATAGTGATGAGGATGCTGTGATGATACAGGAAATCTCGGTTTGCTGCTTGTAAATTATGGTCGACACTGTGGAAATCATTTTAATATTTAGCATGGCATGCTTTTTTGYCAAAGTAGCTGAAATCCAGTGTTACTAATACAGGAAACTGCCACTTCTTCCCTGACCAGGATTTGTAGTCCTCACATTTCTCCKATCAGGTGGGAATTTTGGGGACAGTCAGTTGCCTGAAGACTGAGACAGTCCCAAGCATTTCTGCAGGGACAGGTGTTTGAGGAGCGGAAAATTACTAAAGGCAGAACAAAAAAAAAGCCAGACATCTTGTGGAGACAAGTCTTTCAAGAAATCTGTCAAAACAGGGAGAGGGTGAACATGCTGGAGGGGGGGCAACAGCTGCAATTTGCATCTTCCAGCACGGAAGGGAGAGGAGAATACATAAAGCCCCACAGCCATGATACTTCTGATGCAATTATTTTATTAATCTTTGTGACACTTGTAATGTCTCTCTTTTCAAATTCAAATTCTGCTGCTTTTTAACTAATCATAAGTGTGCTTGTATTTAAAATAAAATAAAATTWAAAAAAATCCCTGTAGTTGCTAGTCTGCTTGCACCCAGSTGAGCCCTGGAAACTGCAGAGAGCTGGCCTCTGAGATCAGAGAGCAGGGCTGGATTTCTGGAAATTCAGTATGTATAATTAGAGCATTTCTGCATGCTTCAGTGCATGATTCTCAATTGCACTTTGCTGCAAATTTTGTCCTCCTTCCCAGGTTTGGGGGAGTACTCCTACATTCCTCTAGCAGAGCTAAATTACAGGAATATCCTCAAGGTCTGCTGAAGGTCAAAGCAGAGGAAGCTTTGCTCTGTTAACTACAGCAGTCGGGCAGCGATCAGACTCTTCCAGACGGGTGAATTTGGGTAGAGCCAATGCCAAGGATGTGGTGGCATTTCAAATCTCTTGCAGCAGTCAGGTATGAGATGCCAAAGATCAGTGCTGATCCACTTGAAGCTGGAGAAATGTAGCCAAATGAGAAAAAAAAACATTATAAGCTGTACATCTGGCCTACAATATCTTTTCATTTTATTTMCTTTTTTCTTTTTAATACTAGATGCTTTTCTTCTGGTGTCACGTTAAGCTATTTATGTTTTTTTGTTTTTTAATGTTGATTCTAACACCAGTTAATAAATTTAAGTCAGCATTGGGGCCCAGCTGGGCTGTATGCCTTTCCATCTATTCCAACACTCTGCAATTTGCTGTCTTCTTTGATTGCACCTTTTCTTTTTTTTTTTTTTTCCCAACAGATCAGATTTCAGCATAGATTTTGGATTTTTTTATTAATTATTTTTACTTTAGATGTTCATGAGATATGGAGTCTTTGTAGTTCCAGCTGTGCTGAGAAACATAAGCAAAGCTTTTGGCCCAATATTTTGGCCCAAGCAAATATGACCCAGCACACTACTAAAGTCGTACCCAAAATTACGYGTCAGCGATTCAAGAACAAATGATAACCACGTAAACAGACAGGAAGGAGGTTTCTCACAAAAAAATTATTTGCATTGTACTTGAATTAAGCTAGTAAAGATCAAAAAGTTTCAGAAAAGGTAGGGGTACTTTTTGTCCTGACATCCCACTCTGTCATTCCATTAGGAGGCCTTCACTGTTGGGCATACAGCTCAGGTAAATTTGGCTGATGATGAACTGTGTCCTCACTTTTCAGCTAGTGTTGCTCTACTTTGAGAAGAATAATGAGTTTGGAAAGGAGTTTCATCAGTCATAATTTCAAAGGAAGAACATTCACTGTAAGGAACACCAAGTCAATGTTTCCTCCTCAAGGACTTTCAGCTGTCACCCAGGGAATACCATGAATGCAATGATGAGAATTAGATTAGAAAAAGATCAATAGGGTTGACAATAAATGAAAGTAACACAGACGTTATTGAGCAGATTAAGAGAGAGAAATTAAAGTGGACAGTATAATCTGCAATGCCAGCTAGACAGGCTAGTGTTGGGTAAAGATATTTTTAGGGAGAAGATAGTAGTTAGAAAGTGCTTCAAAGTGTAGGCACTTATTCGTATCTGGGAGAAGGAGAAAACCCTATTGGTGGTGGAAAGCTTTTGTGGCCTACAAAAAGGTTGTAAAGGATGATGATAGTCAAGAAACACATGGATTTCAGTGATAAGCCTGCAAGGGATAAAGGCGGGGCAGGCTTTCATAGGTTAGGAACAGGTATTACAGACGAACTGAATCTCACTACAGACTTCCAGCATCCAAGTATTGGTGGGATATCTGCTTCCAGGCAAAAAAATGTCCTAACCATCTCTAACTACTGTTTGGTTTGCTTGTGAAGGCTTATATCCCTTACAGAAGTCACTTTTATGCTTAAACTTAATATTTGCCATTATAATTTCTTGAATTTTGCTGTCTGTACCAATACCTAACACTGATGAGGTCTGGTCAGCTTTTAACATGAAGGGTATGTTGTGGCAGAGTACCACGGGCTGACTGTGCTTGTGCTTGCATGAAAAGAAGTTTCCTTTTATCAGCCTTGACTTTGTCTAGATCCCCTTACATGGCTTTGAAAGGTTCACCCCAAGGCAAAATAATTGTGTTTGATCACATACAGGCTATAAGTCAGTGATTGATATGAATAAAGAACTTGGAGTTTCTTGTCTTGGTTCCTTGTCTGCTTCCCTGTGGAATGAGAAATTACTTTTATAAATATCCTCAACCACCTGTGCTTCTAGCTATCCATTTCAAGTATAAGTTCCAAAAAAAAAAAAAAAAAAGAAAAAAAGAAACACTTTATCAGTGTAAATAAAAACACATTGAAAGAATGGAGCTAAAAATTTTTTCTCTCCCATAAGGTAGACATGAATCCCATCCAAAAGAATCACTGAGAGACGTGTAACTCGTAATTAATTCTGCTATAAATGTCAGAACACTTACTTTGCAGGTCTAAGCTGACCCACTAAAATTAGTCCCCTTTTAACAATTCCTTTTATAATTTGTTTTTCAGCAGAAACGGCGGCTTGACCTCCTGACAATAACCAGCCCCAGTAAGTGAGCTCCGCTGCTCTTCTCTTTTCTTAAAGAGATGGTTGTCTAAATGTTTTTTTTTTTTTTTTTCACTGTCTCTGACATGCAAAATGAAAAACACTGTTCCCCAGAAAATCTTTCACATAATAACAAGTGACAGCTATATTGTGCTTGGCAAAGCCCCGGGCAGTTATCCGTTCACAGAGCTGCCTCTTCAGACCTTTACTCTATGAATTTGAGTGCTGATATTTCTTTAAGCCTCCTGGGGTTACAGTTAGCGGTATGTCTGCAGGGCAGATGCCCTAGAATTCACAATGTGTGTTCAAGTATCACAGAAATATAAGTTTGACTCTCTTCAGTGGCAAACCCACACAGTTAAGGGAGCAACGGAAGGGTGGCACTCAACGTGCGCTGGGATGGGTGGGTTGAGTGTGGGAAAACCTGAGAGAGAGATAGAAATAATGAAGGCAAAAGTAAAATGCTTTAAGCAGTCTTCTCTGTGATGTTTTTTTATGTGTCTATTGAAGAGATAAACCATAATGTCCTCTACTGAGTTTTTGGTGACCAGTTATGAAAGCATAGGACTTTCTGAYGTAGAGTGTTGCAATGGTCTCAGTACCATTGCGACTGGAGCTCAGATGGTTTGAACAGTGCTTCTCTTTGATCTCCATTCTGAGGGCTGGGTGACTTTTAATATATTTCTGTTTGGATCCGGATCTGGGGTTTTTTGTTTGTTTTGTTTAGTTTTCGTTTCCTTCATCCATTTCATGAACAACTTCTCAATTCTCACTCYTGCAGCAGTTCATTGCTCACCAGCTTCAACCATTCATGGCACTGAATGGTGCTACCTTTTGGTTGACTTTTCAGTTTTTCAGCTGTGTGTTCATATTAAGCTTTCAGTTTGGCTTTAACTGGGACTAATGAGTTCTGGCTTTAAGTGGGAATAATGTGTTAGCAAAAAGAACAGGTGTTATGGGAAGTGAACAAAATGTGACACATATTTGCTTGGATAACAATTTTGCATCAATAATTGTTCTGACACTCTAAATGTAGATATCATCTGTGACATGGTTTCTCCTTCACTAACCTTGTTAGAATAATAAGAATTAAAACAAGGAGGAGGAACACTTGGTTGGGACAGATGTTTGAGGCTATTGGCAATTGCATCACATTTTTGCATGTTCACTTTTTATGCAGTTTGCAATTATGTTAATGTAGGCTCAGGGCACTTGCTGATAAAAGCAACAATACAGTGTGATACAGCCATTGTCACAATTCTGACTATAACTTCAAGGGCGAACATGGCACATTTTTCATTTTTTGCATCTTAAACTTCCTCTATTGTAGAAGAAAAAAGAAAAGGAAAATATCTATGATGGTCTTAATCATAATAAAAACTAAGATCTTGGATAAAGGTACCAAAGCTACCACAGAATTCTTTTTTAGTAAGAGAAAAGGAGARCTGGGAAACCGAATAACTAAATATAAGACATTTCTGTAAAATAAATTTACAATACCTCCGGCATTGTAATTTCTGATGAGATCTGTGTACATTGGAGCAATGAAAGGACTGACTAAGCTGAGTTTTTGTGTAGATGTTATCACATAAAGTAGCAATTGTTTCAGAACTTCAGTTTAATCAACACAGCAATTAGTTAGATGAATCAAAATAGTCAAATACTAAAACAGCTTCCAATAACTACGTTGGTACACATTCAGCATTAAACGGGGGGAAAGCTTTCTGTATCTTGCCATTTTTTTTTCTGAAATATATTTTTGGTATTCTGATATTTACTCAAAAATCTACAATAATTGATTATGTAGGAAAGAAAATGTAAAATTTTTGCACAGGTAATGTAACTGAGTGCCTGCTCAGTTTCTTTCTCATTTTTTTTCAGTTTCTTTCTCAGTAAAGGCATTGTCCAAAGGAGCCTGTTGCTGAAAGACAGCAGCTTATTTAAGAGTTTACAGCTGAGATTTTTGAAAGAGGTGGAGTTAGGCATAAAATTCCTAGTTATTTCTAGTTAGGCATATAATTCCATATAATTCCTAGATTGGAAAATCTCCACCTGTGGATTAGAAAGTCCGGTTTTGAACATACAAATGCAATTTGATGAAGATTAGTCAGCCTTAGAGTAGGAGAGTCCTCCATGCAAGTCTCAGCACCCAAAACGTTGTTACCTAATTGCAAGAATAGATGAAATGGATTCAAAAAAGAAAGGTGACCCCTGTGGAATGCCAATCCGTCCCGAGAGAGCATCATTTTTTGTTTGTGAAATTTCCCAAACCAGTTCCCATACATTTAGCCACATATTGTTTGGTGATCTCATGCAGGTATTACAACAGCTCTTCTCCAGATGCTGCTAATGGGTAATTTTCCAAAAACTGATCAGCCAATTAATGAGATTTATTGCAAGGTAAAATAATTCCATTAGTGCCAATAAAAGAGGCATTGAGGCACGAGTGACTAAACGTATAAATAATGGYTTATGAGATGCCAAAAATCATAATGTTAGTGGCAGACATGCCATTTCCAGGGCTCGTGATTGCAACATGGTCCCCCAGAGCTTCAGTAGAAGGTATGAAGGTGAACTCATACTTCTWGGCTTGGATCCCCTCTGTGCACTGCACTGAGCACCCACCACCATGGTGACCCCCACGGCCTCCTGCCTTGCCCTGGATGACTTCTGAGTGAGGAGGAGCAAATGCAGTGCCCACAGAGGTGGGACCATCAGGTGTGTCGAGATGTGAGTTCTCAGCCTTTGGCTGCACAAACTGCTGGTGGCAAGGAGTTCTTGTCCTGGACATAGGGAAAAGAYATTCATGTCAGCCTCTGGTGACCCATTTGTATGTTAAGCTGAGCAGGGATAGATCATTTATACCTAACTTGGGCTGAACTGAGCACATCCTGCAGTGGGAGGAGGAAAGCAGGGGCACGTAAGGGTGCTATGAGCCCAGATGACCTGCTTCAGCGCTCCTGAGGAAGGTGCTGCGGAAAGTTCCCCGGCATGTCTGAAACTGGAGGAAGCCTTTCCTTTACAGCAGGGCTCCAGAAACCGCCAGGCACAAATGATGCATAAGCTGGGAGTGAGCCAGGCTCCTTCCTGCTCCGAGGGATTCCTTTGAAGCCGCTGACACCCATGTAAAAGGAGGAGGGGAATGCTCTGCCGTGCTGCAAGGAGCTGCAGGAATGTTAAGTTACGTTTATCAATGATCTTGCCATCCACCTTGCTTTGTAGCCCCTTGACTTGTGAGTTGCAATGAGACACAAGCGTGCCACACGGTTCGGGGTGCCAATGTGTGCAGTGAGGTGGGGAAAAGATGTTAAAAATTCATTAGTAGCTGGCAGGGCCATGCTGGCAGGAAGTGCAACTCAATGAGGTTTAAGTTTTGGTAATTTAATTTTCTTAAAAAAAACCCAAACTTCTGGATTTGATCCCAAACAGTTTCCACCATGATTTCCTTAGTAGTTTGTGTTTCAGGACCAAATCTTCAGGTGGCTTCATTAGGCTTTTCTGCTCAAAGCAGCTGAGCAACTGTCCTTAATTCCAACTAATCATGCTCTAGTAACACTTTGGGCATGCTCTTGTGGTTGCTTCCCGTTTTGTGGTAGCCACTCAAGAGTTGCAGATAAGGTATCCCTATTTCCTTAGCTTTTCTACAGAGACAAAGCTTTTTGCATCTCCGATATTCATGATAATAACACAGCTTTCTAGTTTCTCTTCTCTATAAGGTGAGTTCTTCTCCCACTGAAGTATTTTTTAATTATTGATACCATAAATGGAAGTGTGTTGGAAACTATTGGCTTTGAAAATAGCTAACATGTGATATTATCCAAGAACCATCAGGAAAATTCTTTTGAAATTCTCTTTGATTCAGCCGTCCTCAGGGTTTATCCTTCCCTGCCAGTCTCTCTACTGCCAATTTAAAATAACATTCTCCTGAAATCAGTGCAATGTCAGGAGAAATTCATCAGCACCGTAGGTGCATGTTTCCCAGGTGTATATAAACCTACTGCATTTGGCAGCAGTAAATTGATTGCATTTAAAAAAACTGGGGTAGTTGAATATGCCGTGGTGCCCAGCTTGGCTACAGTGTGGAATATAAAGTATTTGAAGTTGCTTTCCATTCCATTTTAGGAGAAATGAAGTAAGAGCTGACTCCATAATTCCTTCCTCTTGATTTATTCAGTTTTTGCCCTGACTACATTAAAGACTTGCATGCAATGATAGAGTAAGATATTCCAAATTTCTATGGAGAGGCTTTGAGATTTGATCAGAAATGTTAATGTCTTTGTGTATGTTTTTCCCCTACTATTCAAATTCTTACACTTTCAAGCAGAGAAGAAAGCTTGATTTAAAAAGTATTTACCAGGCTGATCTATGCAGTGAAATATTTCCCTTCTTTTAATATCTTCAGTGCTGCGTGCTCTAAAAATGTCTCCATTTCATTAATTTGTGATACACTGCAACACTGAATTCTTTAAAGGTGGCTTTAGTTTCTGCCATACATATTTTACGGCTTTAAATTATAGATATAGGACTGTTGCCTAGTTAATTTCCTCTGGTTAGGAAAATATATTTCTACTTTCCTGGCATTGCATTAAATGATATGTGGGATTTGCTATATTTTTTAGCTGATTAAGTTTTGCGTTTCTACATATTACTTCTTAGAAGACCTCAAGTAAAAGTAGGGAAAAGGAGGAAAAAGTTTCACAGTGTATTGGAAAGTTTCATTTAAGTATCATTTTCAACACTAAGCCCCCTACAAGCCTTTTCCATTACCTTCCCGGATAGTCTGGCTGTCTACTTCTTTCTAATTGAAGCATGAAAATAATATGAACTCAAAGTCATGAAGCTCTAAGACACGTATTAGTAAAAATGATACAGGGTAATAAAATGTGACAGAAAGTTGTTTGCTGTTAAAACTTGATTACTATTTTTGATAGTCCTTATTAATTAATACTGTATTGATTTTGGTCTAAGTATGTGTCAGGGGATACTCTCTGAGTTTTTAAACAGCCTAATGTAATTACTGTTTGTGTTTGTTAGTTAAGCTTCACACACTGTTTTCTTTTTTTTGGAAAAGAGGTCAAGAAAAGAAATYACTTATCTTTCCAGTAACAATTTGAGTTTTGTAATGCTCAGAGACAGTTAGGAGTGAAACTACTTCTCATATCCCAAAGACACTAGTTATTAGTTCACCCATCTGCCAGCAAAAGTGTAAAATAATTTCAGAAAAAAAAAACCTCATTGCTGAGTAATGGACCCTAAATAATGTGTTCAAAGGCCTAGCACCAGGATTTCTCTGTCTTASAAATAAAACATAAATTATGAAATCTCGGCTCAAAGTTACGGTGCTGTTGGTCTTAGCTGAAGTCTAGAACTGTTGGAAGAAGTTTGTTCTCGTCTTGAAACTTGAGCAACAGAGAATATGGAGAAAAGAGACTCTTTTTTTTCTTTTTTTTTTTTTTTTTTTTTTTTTTAAAAATGTCTTGTTAGATCTGAGGTTGTCCTGAGGCTAATTAGGAAGCTTGACCATATCTGATTATGCATCTTCACTCTGTTGGTGCAGTTATAAGAATTGCCATTTGCTGTGATAAGCAGAAGTACAGTTGCTTGTAATTACATATTCTAGCATGTGCCTCGTTCTCGTCTTGAAACTTGAGCAACAGAGAATATGGAGAAAAGAGACTCTTTTTTTTTTTTTTTTTTTTTTTTTTTTTTTTTTTAAAATGTCTTGTTAGATCTGAGGTTGTCCTGAGGCTAATTAGGAAGCTTGACCATATCTGATTATGCATCTTCACTCTGTTGGTGCAGTTATAAGAATTGCCATTTGCTGTGATAAGCAGAAGTACAGTTGCTTGTAATTACATATTCATGCACATCAGTACCTGTCTAACTCTTGCGTCTGTTTCCCATCGTGCTGCAGCAGTGGTTGCAGAGATGCTGCTGTTCCTGCCCTCTCCTCCTCAAGCAGAGGAGTTCTGTCCTGGTCCTCAGATCCCTGCCTGCTTCTCAAAAGAGCACTTACATCCGTCCCAAATACCACAGCTTTGGGATCTCCTGAAATGACACTTTTTTTAATCTATCAATGAAACCAGAGGTTTCTGCACTTAGTTGCTAAGCATTTACCTTCAGTAAGACTATTTAATCTCCTACCTTTGCATTTATTTTTAAGAAGCAGCTTTTTTTTTTTTTTTTTTTTTTATGGATATATGTAGAATAAGTGATATTTGCTAAGTCAAAATAAGACCTCAGGGAGAAAATTCTAAAGGGTAGTCCTTTACTTTTGAAGAAAAATATCAAGTTTTCCCACAATACCTTATTATTATTCTGGGTCACCGTGATGTTTCCATGCACCTTGGCATGTCCCTTTAATTGGATCTGTACATAGGAAGGTCCAGCACGGTTGCATTGAAAGCTGACATTTCTAACTAACTGACCTTTTCAGGCCCAGTGATACTCCTATAATGATTATCCTCTAGCATTGTTTGGACACAATACCACATACTTCACAGCACATAAAGAATATGTTCCTTGAGAACTATTCAAAACGCCCAATCTCAAGTTAGCAAAATGAGAAAATTGGGTGCAAACATTCATCAGAGTGTTATTGTGCAGGTATTGATTTGAATGCCCTTTCATTTCTCTAGGAAAAAGTGTTGTATTATAGAGCTCTAAATTAACTTCTGCTCTGTTTTTTTTTTCTTTTTTTTTTTTACTTCTCCTAGTAAGTATAAAAAGGTCATATTCATTCATAAGGCTGAATAGATTTGTGGGATATAAGCAATAAGATAGCAATCAACCTTCAAATAACCTTTAAAGAGACAGTATCTTTTCTTACGAACAGTAATTGATCTGCTCATTAAGTCACTGCATCCTCTTTGGGGCTCACCTAGGCAAAAATGTGCAAGACCCATGACAAAAGGATGTCAGCTAGAACAATATGGGAATAAATTCTCATGTGGAAATATAAATATTTTACATGGCTTGGGCATGTGCACTTGATGAAAGGCTTGACACTGTGCTGTGAATTCCTTGACTTGACTGTCATCAGGGCGCGTGAACAAGATGCAGAAAAGAGTTGAAAGTGTGAATTTGATGTTAGTGAGGATGACGATGGTGATGTGTTCATACATGTCAGAAATCTGAACGCCTCTAACTCCCCTCCTGAATGTAGTGACTAATGTCGAGTAATGGTCTCACAGCTGGACTCTTGCTGATGAGCATGTGAAGGGCGCAATATTTAGCTGGATATTCCCTCAAATTACTCATCTAATTAAAGATACCAATCGGAAGATTAGTGTTCTGTTCGTGTCCATATTTCATTTCTGCATATAAATCCATGTTGTGTTTTTAATATTATTTTTATGAATTGCATATACGCTGTGGACTATCTGTACATAATTGAATGCGAGGAGTTGTCTTGGTTTTTATCTTTGATCACAGTTTTCAGAAGCAGCAAGTATCCCAGGTGACGAGGCTTTTTGTGCTGGAAATGTTTGCACATGATGCTTTCTCTTCCGTATCACGGTGTGCAGGGCAAGTTTCTGATTGATTTCAAGCAAGTGAAAATGAGCAATTTTGTGCACAGGTGTATGGTGCACCTTCTCTTTTTGGGTTGTCTTGAGGAAAAGTTAAAATGTATCTTCCCCTCTGAAAAAAAATAATATTTTCTGGGTATTAGAGGTTTATAAGGAGCATGGAAAGCTTTCTTTTTTAAAGGACATTTTAATTAGTAAAGGCGTTTTTATGGTCACAGTCTCTTCACTTAGGAATTACAGTTTGTTTGTTTAATTATCTACCGTGTGACCTTAGCAAAACTTAGTGAAAATAAKCCTGTTCTAAATACCTGGAAGACAGCAGGGAACATATAGTGACACCACAAAATGGAGAGCAGTGCAGAAATGCATGAGCCAGCAGCGGCCTGGATAGGTGGGCTGCACAGCTCAGGGCAGACGTGCTGGCTCGAGCCTTGTTGCAGACCAGCCTGGGTACCTGCCYGCACCCATGGGGATAAAAAAGCCCTGACTTGCTGGTTTTACTCGCTTTAGTGTCCTGTCTTTCCTGTGCTGCTAAGTTGCACCTGGATCCGAGCTTTTGCTTRACTTTTATTTATTTATTTTTTAACGTGTCAGAGGCACTGATGGTTGGTGATGCCAAGTTTCTGCATTAACAACACCCGTGCATCCCAGTCCCTGCGTACTTGGAGGTGCTCAGTGCTGCTCAAACATCAGCTGCTCGGTGCTGAAGACCTGATAGCTTARGTAGACAAAGCAAGGGATGGCAAACATGAAACACAGAAAGAAAATAACAAAAGCAAAACCAGTTTTTAGAGCTATGTTTTCTTTTGGAGAAACCACCCATTGGTGTCTTTATCCTCTGCTAGGATTCTGGGCCTCTTTGCTACCTCTTCTCCCTGTCCCTGCTCTAACAGAAGGTGGCAAAACAGTGAGTTTTACAGGTAAAGGTGCTGGCACTGCAGCTCATTTGTTTAGAAGGTGTGCTGGTGGCCTCATTTTTYAGTATGCACATTTTCTGTTAAAGCAGTCAGCCAAGGTCACTGGGAAACCCACAAGAAAGGATAACCTAGAGCCTTTATGATTATTTTGAGCTTGTAACTTGAAGGCACAAAGGATTTTTTTTTTTTTATAGGCGAGGTATGAATGGAGAAGGTGTGATGGGCTTGTGAATACAGACTGAAAGTGCAGAATAACCCATAGTGGAAGAGTGGCTTCTTGTCACCCGGCGGTACAGTAGTTATCGAAGATGCTGCTAAACGAGATAGTGTGGGTACTGCCAGACAGTCGTGTCGCTGCAGTGTCCTTAAAGAGCGGGTTAAAGGAAGGTGAGACACTGTTTTTACAGCGTGGCGGGCATCTGACACTGCAGCCAGCTGGGGTGTCTGTGCGGGATGCTGCGCTGGCCTGTGCAGGTGCTCGCTGCCAGGATTGAGGACAAGTCCTGGGAGAGAAAAGGACACAGGCGGYGGGGACAAGGACTGCATGGGTAAAGCAGAATTCTACATTTGCTAGCCCTTATGAGGGTTACCTGCGCTCTTACTCAGCTGCATCCATGGTCCTTATCTCCTGGGACTGCCAGGAGGAAGACTCACCTATGCAGGTCTGATCTTCTGCTTCTCAGATCTGCTGTTGCTCAGGCTGCTGTCACGTCCTGTGGTAAACCTGCTGGCTTGAGATCCAGCCCAGGGCTGCGAGGGAGCCCGGCTGATGGRCTGGGGCAAAATGCACCCTCAATGGGGACCTAGAGCAGCTCTGAGCTTTGGGACCCGAGCCACAGCACTTGATTGTACCAAAGCCCATTGTCAAAGACCTAACAAACCATGGGCACACATTGCATGAGCCTGTGACCCTGACCTCAGCCCCTTCCCTCCAGCACCCTGAATTTTGTCATGTTCTAGCACGAGAGAGTTCCCAAGTGACCTGAGTCTGAGTGCCGGATGGATGCATCTGCCTTTAGCTCTGTGCGTGGCCCTTGGTGGAGTGAGGAAGACGCAAGACCTTCCTCCCACCTCCTCACTGGTGCCGCATCCCCAGGAATGTCTCTGTTCCCACCTTGGCTGACCCTTGGTTGGTCCCAGCATTGCCCCCAGTGCTGGACACTGCTCCCCAGCCCTGGAGCCCCACGGCTCCGCTCCCTCCGTGAGAGCATCTTCACCACCGCTTGCTCAGCCGGAGCCTCCCGGAGCAGGAGCCATGGCGGCTCCCACACAAATGGAGATGCTATACAATAGCCCTGCTGCTAATAAATATAAACCGTATAGATGTCAGGTCGCCCGRCGAATGCATTCTCCCCACAAACCGGGCGGCTCTGCGGCGGTGTTCAGGAATTAACTGCAGGAGTATTACTCTCTTAAGGCTTTGTGTTATAGTTCTGTTTTCTTCACCTTTAACCTGACAATGGATTATGACCATACTTTCTCTTATAACTAAATGCTCTTCTGTCCTTTGACAAAACAGATTTGTGTCTTTTCATAGCTTTCTGTAGAGGGCTAATAATACATAGGAAAGCTTTACTGCCCACAGGAGATTTTTGCCTGGCTGTAATAATAAGAAATGCTGTTGAAAAATCATGATCAATGTTAATTCAGTTATTTTTCATTTTCTTCTTTTTTTTTTTTTATAATGAAATCTTCTACTTTGTACATTTTATCCAGTGCTACCCCATGAATTGCTCGTTGGAGAGAGGGGTCATTGGTTATAAAAATGAATTCTTGTTTTTTGTGCTCATACAAAAATAACTGCAATATTTTGAAAAGATGAATTTATGGGAGGAAAAAAAAAAGTGGAATCTGGATGTACAAAAGATGTAAATGTTGTTTTCCAGGTTTTATGATTCCCAGATGCCTCCTCTAATTGCATAGCTAACCCTGAGTTTATTAAGTTATTTTCCAGAGTCAAGCTCATTTGTATACATGTCAGAATAAAAACTGAATTTAAAGAAACAAAACCTTTGGATTAGAATTCCAGAGTGATAAACAAACTAATTTAGAATGCATTTGCATGTAATTTACATGTGCCAAAATGGGATTGCATGTGGTTTGTAAATACAGGTCTTGAATCTATTTAATGTTATGGAGTAGCACAGAAGAAATTAATTGTAGCTTAAAAAAAGGTTCAAATAATAAAAAGATGCCTTAAAATGGCCATGTTTGAATGTGATTCAATGTGCAGAAACTGGTGAGGAGAGATAAGCGTGCAGAGAAAGCTGTAAATTCTAGCAGCAACATCTGTAGTAGTTAGAATACTATGTTTTATAGCAACCCCTTACCTCCCCCCATGGACATTGCTATGGCAAGCAGTGTATTTATTATTCACGTTCCACAAGACATGTTTTGCTAGCACAGCTTTAAAAAAAAAAATCTGTTTGCTTTCTTTAAGGTATAAACTTATTCAAAGATGGTATCAGCTTTGAATCGTAACATCTTGGCCAGGTTAGCTTGCATGCTTTGACACAATRTAGAAATCGTAATTCTTCTGTTTATTACTGTAGCACCAAAGGTAGTAGCAAAGGACCAGTCGGCAAGTAGTCTCCAGTCTCTAGATTCAGTCTTCATCTGGAGAAGACAGGTCATTGGTTTCTGCAAGAACTTCCAGCCTGAATAGAGGAGGCAAGGTAGGAGGAGAAGGTCATGTAGCCTAGCAAGCAGTGGTGGGAATTGTAGAGTAAAACCAAGATAAGGAGACATTGAGGGAGGAAGAGTCTTTGATCAATGACCCAGTCCACACAGAGCTGGACATTTCTTGTCAGGAGCATCATAGGTCCTCAGGCTGCAAGAAGACTCATACGTTGATTATTTTTGCTGTTCCTCCTTCTAGCAGGAGGCCTTGACSGATTGCTCTGTATGTTTGTTTATTTCCCAAATAGTATACATCAAGAGGCAGAGTGGTCAAATATCAAYGAATATCCATATTTTCAGAGCCTAGTAGGCCAGAGGAACAAATCTAAAAGTGGCAGCAATGTGCCCCTGCAATACATGATGTAACAGGGCCAGTAGAGCTACTCCGTGTTGAGACTTGCATGTTTTGTGATTTGCTGGATATTCCTAAAGATATAAGATTTTCTTGCTGAATGCTGCTATAATTACTAGGCTAGCTTTGTGGCATACATTTCTTCATTTTTCAGACATGGAGAAAAAAAAAAATAGGGGTAGATGGTGAGACTTTGTTGCCTATTTGCTGTGTATTGTTTCACCTGAGTGAACCCTGAGTGAGATAATCCTGAGTACTACRGCAGAATTATCAAGATTTCTATTATCAAGAAGGAAAAGATGCCAGGAACCTTTCCATAATAAGGTCAAGATATATTTGAATGTGCAGATAAATGTCTCTAAATATTTTCTTGTACTTCTTGTGATCTCTAGAAATTTTATTTCCTATTTGGATATGAGCCATTTTATATATCTGGTATAAATGTTAATTATTAATCAGGATACAATCTATTTAAGCTTCTTCCACTCTCCCTTTCTTCCCAACAAGGCAGCTGGATGAAACAAGAAAGACACATCGTTATTATTAGTAGATGATAAATTAGCCTGTTACCCAGAAGAAGATTGTTTTTCAAGACCAAGGATGAGACTTCCCAGTGGCTGCAATAAGAGAGGAGTCTGCAGTCTGTCCCCTTTGTGTTTGATACACACGCACGATAATGTGATTCTACTCAAATGGCTTTTATTAACAAGTTATTGATAATAGCAGAAAAGAAGGATTATTCTTGTAACTTCTGTTCTATTGGTTACTCTAACTAGTGAATGGATTTAGTGAGCGGAAGGCTGGATATATAGTAAAATGTCTTTTTTTTAATGCTGCAGTTGAAAGTAAGAAGTTTGAAGGCTAGTTAGAAAAAAAAACAATAGCAGGTAATATCAAAAAAACAAATCTAACAAGTAATAAAAGTTATTGCACATATCCCAAGTGAAGCAAATCATTTATAACAAGATCTGTGAAGCTGCAGCACAAATATGCCTTACAAATCTGTTGGCTAAATTTGCTATTTTTGCTTTATGTATCCTTGTACAAACGAATGGTTTCTTGACACCAGATCTGCCATGGCTACCCCTATGAGCAGAGTCCTGGAGATGAAATGCTAAGCTGGCAATTAGTACCAATGACCAGCTGTGAAAACAGGAGTTTCTCTCATTTACTTTAATTATATTTTTGTTCAAATATTTGCATATTTTTTCTCTTATTCATTGGAAACATTCTTATCCTTTCAATAGCAAAGGAGACATTTTCAGTGTGTAYTTAATTCTTTTCTTATTTGCCAATCTAAATGCAAAAACCAGGCCTTCTTTATATGAATAGTGTGTGTATATACATGGAGTCATCTATACGAGCAGCTAAGAAGTTGTACATTAGATTGCAAAGCCCTTCAGTTTAGCCTCAGTTCTTATTCAGCAAACTGTAGAATGGTTCTGGAAATTTGCAGTGTAGYTATGCTGTTGTGGGATAAGAACAAGATCTTATGGTTGTTAACTGATCGAAACAAGTGAGATAAAGGGGAAAAATAGTTTTTCCAATGGAGGAAAGTTACCTGGGAACTACACTGGGACCTCTTCACTTCATAGCTATGAATGATTTGGAAAAGAGTACGAACATCAGGATGACAGTTTGCTGATTATAGAAAATTATCTAGAATGTAGGACAGTAAAAGCAGCTGCAAAGTGCTGCAGAAGGAGTTCATGGTACCAAGTGGCTCAAGAGCAACATCACTGATGAAGTTCAAAATCAATAAATGCAAAGCAATCTACCTAGG
Source organism: Nothoprocta perdicaria (assembly GCF_003342845.1). Taxonomy (NCBI): domain Eukaryota; kingdom Metazoa; phylum Chordata; class Aves; order Tinamiformes; family Tinamidae; genus Nothoprocta; species Nothoprocta perdicaria. Next base: position 16,052,195 of record NW_020454092.1, on the reverse strand, counting down.
ATAAATCATCTCTATACAATAGTTTTAACCTATCTTTTGCCACTCAGGAGTAATATCTTGGAGTCAGTGTGCACATCTGTTTGCAGAAATATTAGGAAAACTAAAAGCAGAACAGAATATGATGCATTATACTGCTCTCAAAATAGGTAATAGAGCTAATGAAAGTACAATGAAGGATGCTCAATAAAAAGGCTTCTACCTGGGGAAAAAAAAAAGTTTGTCATCCCCCCACTAATCTGTTGCAAATGAAGCTTAAACTAAGTTTCTAAGGTTCATGTGTTTTTAAATAGAGAGCTTCAACTAGTGTGGTGTAACTGTATTTTAGACTTCATGATTATGTGTAGGTATTGAAATAATTACAAGTTAGTCCAGGCCTAGAAAGTGTATTTTGCCTCATGAACAGAGATCATAGCAGATTTATTTACAACATGGAAGAGAAGCTGACTACAGCCTGTATTATGATTTGCAGGAAAAGGACAAAATTCCAATAGCTATGTAGAATTCTTATCAAATATTTGAATAGAGAACATACAAGTTCTTTTTTCTTTTTAGAAAATGTATTAATTGTATAGTCCCTCATGCCTGGATGTGAAAGAAAACAGCTTTGGTTAAGAATCCTAGAAAGTAAAAAGAAAATTTTAAAAAAAAAATTAAAAAATAAAATAAGGGACATAAATTTCAAGAGTAAATAGAAGAATAAATAAAAGTATGAGAAAGCTAAAAGCAATAAACTGGTATATTTTCTAGGATTTATTTTATTCCAAATATACTACAACTCTACAGGTGTTAGTTGATAATGATGATGTTGTAAAGGATATGTTCAGTACAATTTTTTTCTTCTATGTTTAGAAAGTGGGATACTGTTTCTGTCACTTTGTGGATGAAATGCTTTCAAATCCATTTAAAACTTAAAAAAGATGTTTCAATCGCTGGTAGGGATAAACACTCTTGAGTCAGTAGGCTGAGATATTTTGTGTGTAGAAGGCTTAAAGGAGYTGGAATTATCTCAGACTAATACCATTGGTAGTAAATAAATGTTCGAACATGTCATTTTGTTGTACAGATGCKCAAAAATGGTAACAAGGGTGACTCAGGTTAGCACAAACTGGTATTTTGACAACAATCCTAGAAAATTAGTAAGACTGATGGAGTTTTAGTTAGGAAGAGTTAACACTAATGAAAGACCGTCAGCATTGTTTTATAAGAAAAAAGGATTTGTCAAACGATCCATCTTGGCCTTTTTGAGAATGTTATAAATTTAGTTCATAAAGTTATCTGCTTGTTCTCCTTAAGGTATTTTTTTTCTTTACAACTTTGGAAAAATATAGAATATAGTAGGTAGGTTAACGATCACTCAACCGCCACATCTCACAAATCACTCATCATGAGGGAATCTCACTTGAGCAGGGTTCTTTTTAATGGGTTTCCTTTCACGGTAGTAGTCCAGTGTTATTTCTAATGATGATTTGTTGATGATTAAAACATCACTGCTGAGTGGTAAGAGAAGATGTAGAGAGGTTAGTTGTACGGTACAACCTTGATCTCTTGACAGATTGGATCCACTTACATAATACGGATCTCAGAACAGCCACATGTGGGTTCTGGTTCCCAAAGCCAGGGATGGAGGCTAAACGCTGTTAATGGAGGAGTAATGACTGAGGAGAATTTGGGATTATGATTGTCAAGTAATTTAACTAGGTGTTCCCTGGACAGTTACATGGCAAAACCAATAAAACCTCATGCTTAAAATATATGTGCGTATATATATAACCTAAACAGGCAAGTAGAATGGATCAGAATATTGACGTGCTGTCTCAAAATATTTCCTGCCTTTATGTTTAATATTTGTTACTGTAGTGTCCACTCTGGAAGAAAAGATATTGAAGAACTGGGGGGGGGGGGGGAGAAATAATATGAAATAGGAAAATTTTCTCTTTATCTCAACAAAAATGAGATGGGAGATGATATGCTGACATTCATTGGTGCCTTCCCATGGGTCCTTTAGGTCATGTAGGTTTTTAAATCCAATAGAGGGTAAAACGAGAATTAAGAGTAGAGAGAAATGAAAAATAAGTATCGAAATGACTTATGAAAGGAAAGGGGGTGGTTATTCAAGGCTTCTTGATTGCTCCCTCTCAAGAGAGGTATCATTTTTAAGATATGCTTTAAGCAAATTCAAATTGTCAGGTTACCAACRGGTTAAATGAGTGGCTCTGTGGTTGCCTGCGCTCTAAGAAGTTAGTCTGGAGGAGCACCAGCCTCTCTAACCAAAGTTAAAGCTCAAATTAGAGAAAAGGGAGCTCACAAATCCAAACTAATAACGTGGAAGAGAAAATAGCTTACAGGAAGTTGAACGTTCCTTGGCTGTTTTTMAGGATCTTTTTATTTGGGCTGTTTGAAGTTTGTGTTTCCCCTTAACAAGGCAAAAGAATTTAATGGCTTGATGTTGTTTGGAGCTGAGTGACTGCCTGTAGGCTTGCTTGATGAGAAAAGTGACATCCTGAGGAAACCAACAACAAATTACAAACAAACCCCTTATTAGTAGAGGCAGTTACCTCCTGCAGTATGATTGATCTGGCGTCCCTGCAAGGATAGTGCTCTTCGCGCTCCGCAAACTTGACAAATAATAGTCTTTCTTAGGAGTTCATATTCAAGTTAGGCGGTAGAAATACAATATTACTTTCAGATTCCAAACAAAGTGAAGTGCTGAATGTTGCTGTTTCTTTACTGTGCTGGAGAGATTTTAAAAATTATACGTGTGTGGATCTTCTTTGGGCTTGTTACCTCTGAGACACCTTAGAGGCAAGGTCAGTTTTCAATATTTGGTTAGACCTCAGGGAAAAGTGTAGCTGGAAACTTGTTTGGTGCTTGTTGAGTCCATCAGAGCAGGCAAACAGACCTGCTGTAGAGCATCCTTGTTCCTTGTTTTCCTTGTACCATAGGGATCCTGCAGTAAGAGTCTGGGTACAGTTGCGTGTGACATTTGCATGCTCTGCTCATGGCAACTCCCTACATGGAAATTATATAAATGCTTCTTAAAGCAAGTGTCGGTGCTCGTTAAAACTTAGAAGCACGATGGCGCTGGAGATGATATTAAAAAGGGATTGTAAGGTCTCAACATAGAGCAGTGCAAGCTCCACCACACCTCTTCGTCAGCGCATCAGCCTTGGAGACAGGGATGTGGTTTCCAGGTGCCCCTTATCTCCTCGGCAAGTCAGCAATTGCTGTTGGTGTGAGAGGGGTGGCAACGCTCRTAGGGCACAGCAATACTCGTAGCATAGCACGTTCAAGGTCTTGTGTGCACAGGACCTTTCAGTGCGTTGAGCTGAAAGGATGATCTAAATTTAAATGAAGTTGGCATAAGTGGATCTATGCTTGCTCTCTGTGCCTTAAATGTTTTAATTTTAATTTTACTTTGGTTTGAAGGAGAAGACAGGAAAAATGTGAAATTGTTTAGGTAAAGTCTGAATCAATACTGTGTTTTGGGGGGGAAAGAAAAAAGAAAAAAAAAACATACAGGTATTTCCAGCATTCACTTCTCCAATGCTGTGGTATTCAGAGCCATTAAAAACCTCTGTGGATGAGAATAGGCAAGCACACTTGTCACTTCCCTCTCTCTTATATAGTGAAAGAAGTATAGTGTGCTGAGACAAAATCTTTCTAGTATGAGCATCAGAACCTCTTAGATGGATTTAGATCTCTCTGAAGTTATTCCAGTTCTTCTTAGGGGTCTGTACAGGTATGTACAAGACTTGCGCTCACAATACTGTTGGACAGGTGGATGTAAATGTCCAAGAAGATTCTATTGCTTCTGTTCACCTTTTGTAATTTTGAAGAACAAGTGAAATTCTAAGATTTGAGAAACCCTTGAAGAAAGACAACATTAATTGCATGGATCCATGTCTTCTCTCAGCCCAGAAAGTCCAAAGATAATTTTGACTTTTTTCCTCCGCGCAAACAAAAACAGGGTACAAAGAAAAGCCRGAGGTGTAGGTCTTTGATCGGGAGTGCTTTGTTGGGACAGTCAGCAGGACCATGCAATGTGGTGGGGAAGATAAGTGTAGTCTGGACTATTTGACAAGAGCAATGTGAAGCATTAGTCATGCTATTAAAAATAAATAATAAATAAAGAAGTTGCTCATATGTAGGCAGCATAATAACAGCCTTAATAAAATCTTCTTTTGTTTCTGTCAGTCTTTAGACTGATAAGAGTTGATCTTTAGAGCAGGACAATTGCTGAAGAAGACCTTACACTTCTGCTATATAATTTTGAGGTGGTTTTTTTTTTTTGGACCAGCAATAGTCTTGTGTCTTCAATGCCTATTGGAGGTTATAGCACACCATTTCATTTCATTTGAAGCGTATCCATTCCGGTAAGTGCAGATAACCAGGAGACTATCTTCAAGACTTAAGTGCTCAGGATCTTAAGTGGAGCAAGAAGATGTCTTGTTAACTTATTAGCAGTCAAACATGTTTCTCTTAAACCCTTTTTTTACTCAGTCTCACCAATATGCTCAAATTAAATTGTTTTTTTAAATTGTTTAATAACAGAAAAAACATTGTTAGCGAAACAAAATAATAGCTGTTATTTAATGCATTGTGAAGAAAGGCACGTATTTCAGTGCTGGCTATTTTAAATGTTTTGAATAATATATAATAGTTATTATCTGTACTGCTGGGAAGTTAGACTTCTGCACTTGACAAACAAAACAGTCTTTAGATGTCCAAGTATTCTGAAACTTTATTAGTCCATTTGTTAATTAACTATGTTTTTATGTCCCCCTTATTTTTTTTCTCTTTTTCCACTTTTAACTGTACTTTACCACCACTTCTTTAAAGGGCCGTTAATTATCAGAAAGGCCCAGTGCCGTCAGAGTTGTAAGCTCAGGAGCTTTCTAGGGATTCCCCTGGTGCTACCCTGCAGTGCAGCTGCAAGCTGTGGAAGCTGCGGGTGATATTCCAGCCTTTGGCTGCTGCTGCCTCCGTGTGAGGTGCACAAGTCAGTATTCCACAATATCTGCTTGCCTGACAGCCCATGCACATAGTCCCTAACTGCAGTTGCATCCTTGAGTATTTAGAAGCAGCTTCTAACAGTTAAAACACGATTTTTAAGTTTAAATCATGTTTTAAGGTGTTCTGATTTGAATTTATATTGTATTTGCATTCGGTATTTTCTACAGGGTAAGAGGAAAAAAATAGAGTATATTGTCCCATTTTCATGCTTTCAGGGCTTGAGATACATCGTATCCCAGCACACTGTAGCATTCTGCAGCCAAATGCATTTTTTCCTCAAGAAAAGATTGACATTGATTGTTGCTGGAAACCAGACAATAGGTTAGCCGGACACTGGTCTGGTACGCTAATGATAATGCTTCATTTTGGAGCAAGTTGTAATCAATTGATCTCACTTTGACAGGCATTTGATACGTGTCATAGATACTAACATTTAGGAACTTTTTTCTTCATTCATTATTTTTAGAGGTTTGCATTTCTGAAATGATTATTTGTCTTCTCCCCTTGAACTTCTAGTACTTCTTGCTGAAGTGTATAGGGATATTTTTAATGCATCTCCAACGGGAGAGACAGTAGAAAACTTCCATCGGGGAGTGCATTGGATGCAACGACAAGCTCTCTTCTGCTTTGTTGTTGCTTCATGTGTTTAGTTTTCATTCCTTAATTGGTCTGTAAAGAGAGAAACGACTTGACTGCAATCTGAAGTGAAGCCAAATAAGTGCCTGATTTTCTCCAAAAATACCACTCTGCTTAGCAGACCTGTTTGTACAACTTCTCACTTGGTAACAGCCATTTACTAGCTAGTATAAACATGGTCTACCGTCCAGGGTTCCTCTTAATTTGTATAAGGCTTCTCCTCTTTTACACACCAGATACCAGCCTTAAGAGTGTGAAGACCTCATCTGGTGACACACCAAAGGCACTACCTTCTGAGAAAAGCTGGTAAACTTGAAATGTCTGAGAATATTCAGTTTCATCACAGCATTGGTCTTTTCTTCCCAGTGCCAGACTTGAGAAATTTGACARGGCAACCTAACACTTCCTGAGTAGTGTTGGAAGAAAGATGCTCTTATGCATAAGAAGTAGAAGTAATATTCTATAGATCATCTTCCTTACACACAAAGGTTTGGGGTATTCAAAATTCTGTTTGGAATTTTTAGTGGAGGGTATGCTGCATGCTGCCAAGTAATTATTTCTAGCTTTGCAATGTCTTTTTTAGACTCTCTTTGTAACTTGTGCTTCTTATTTCTTTGCTGGCATGCAAAGGACTTTTCAGGGATGCAGGCAGGCTGGGAACCTCCATGGTGGAGGTTTGTGCGTGCTCAGAGGAGACACAGCAGAGGCCCTGGCAGGTCCAGCTCTAACACGGGATCTCTCAACTCTTCCCCACAAGGCAGCAAGCAGGAGGGGTAAGAGGGCAATTGGGTCTTTATGCCCGTTCAGCCCTTGGCCTTTTCCCCCAGGGCTGTCAGCAAGGGTGTTAATTAGTGACAGCTGTCACAGCTAGGAATGGGGCTGATGCCATGAGCGCATTTGTGAAACCGCTATGCTCGCGAATGGACCGCCTCGTTTGCCACCAACCTGGGCTGGGATTTAATGGCAGGGGGAAGTTCCCCAAGTTATTGACACTCCTGCTGGAATCTGCACTCCTCCCTTGCTCCTTGGTTTTCAATTAAATCCTGGGAGTGCTCCACTGGCAGTTTCTCTTTTCAGATTTTGTTTCCCTACCTGTGGCAGACTGCTCTGTGAGCGCTTCCATATCGATGGGGGAATTTTCTCAGAGGAGTCTGATGCTTCTGTTTTATCAGGGATGGAAGGAAAGAACAATCTGGATTTTGCAAACAGATACATGACAATATTGATGCTGCCTCTTCAGCGACCTGCAGAGTTAATGTGTTCTGCCTTCCCTAGAGGCTTCTCTAATACTAATGTGCATTATTCCTTAAAAAGTACCTGACCTAAATTCAAATAGGAAGTATAATATGCTTTTAATATTTAGTTTTTGAGACTTATAAGGCTTTCTGGCCTGTATTGGATGTTCATATCCTGCTGTAGCTCTGCTTCTGTCAATTTTTTTTTTTCTCTTAGTTTTTGCTGTTTTCTGCAATCTCTGGCATTTCAATCCATCGATTCTTTGGCTCTGGGATAGCCAGATACTATGGTCTCATTTATACTCCTCTCCACCTGTTTGAATGGCAATCAGGGACCCCAGATGCCAAGYTCTGCAATGTTTTCTTCAGCTGAGGATTGTGGCTGGCTTCGGCGCAGACTTCATTTAGCTCTGCTGGCAGCTTTCACGCTACCTCTGGGCACGTTATAGGTGCAAACACAAGTGTTTTGGTCACTTAGTCTTTTTTTCCCATAGTCCAAAAATGTATTAAAAATCATGCCCAGGCAAGTTGCTCCCTCATCCAGATTTACTTTATTAAACAGGCCTGCCATTTCCGAGGTGGCGGCGTGCAATCGTGCTCCGCTCTTGGCAGCGGGCAGCCGAGCTGGCGGAGGTGTCTGTGCTGCCCTTGGCATTCCTCCTCTATGTTTTTCTCCATCACTCTTGGGGTGGCTTTGGCAGCTGCACCGGCCAGATGCAAAGCTCCCTCTTGTTTTCCAGCAGAGGCATGTGAGGTCTGTGTAAAAAGCATTCTGGCAGGGGCTGTGCGTATTGCCTGGCTCTGCTTTCCTTCTCCAAGATTTGCTCCTCATCCTATAGAGGTGCTGGCTCCTCACTCACAAACAAGGGTGAGGAATTCAGCTGCACGAGGTGAGTGTTTGCAGGGAAAGTGGGTTACCTAATGTGCACAAAAAGCCCTATTAGTGCCCGACTCTGCTGCATTTCTGTTGTATAAACACTTACTTTGACATTTGATGAATTTGTCATCTTATATCTTGTAAGCACAGCAATTCCATGCACCCCTTTAGAATAAGCAGTTCTGTTAGCAGCAAGATTAATAATGCCTGCTTGCAAGTACGCATTTTCTGATGTTTAATAAGTAGTGAGCTCATACTACAAATTTTCCCCTGATGAAGACATTTTAATAGTCTCTCTCTCCTTGAATGCTCTGCTTGTTTTCATAAAAAAGTGAAGGAACTTAATATTTTGCAGGCTGCTAGCTTTTGTCTAGCAGGTGGWAATTGTTCAACGGGTTCAAGAGGACCCGTATTCGGACGATATTCCTTACACCAGACACAAAAATGGAGAGAGTGTTTTCCTTAACGATGGAAACAGCGCAGGGCAAATTAAAGCAGGAATATTATTACTGACCTCTGCCAGGCCGACTGACGTGGTCCTGGTGCGGTCGTGCAGGCAACAAGCAACACACTTCAGTAGCTTCCCTCCAAAGTTAATTTATTGCAGTTGTTCCTATTACTAACTAATAATAGAGATCCACCTTTGGCGGATGTTGACCAAGTTAGTGGATTTGATGGCCAGACACTTTGCTTTGGGGAAATATTAGCTAAATAACTAGGAAACAAACTGGTTTCTGTCACTGTATGCACATGGTGGAATAGTTAAATCCTATGCTGCAACTAGGATTTAGGATTTTAACTTGTAGAGTCTGGGAAGAGTGGCAAAGGAAATGTTACGTGTCACATGTTACGTGAGCTTCTCCAGGAAAGAGTGTCATGGAAAGTGAGAAATGCTCAGAAAAGGTTGTTTCTGGTGGTTGTTTCCTTTTTGAGCACCAGATGGACTTGCTGGTGCTCCCTTCAGTCTGTGAAATGTCTTCTGCTCCTCCCAGTCCCTGTTTTCTAACTGTGGGAGCTCCATCTTGGCCACAGCACCTCTGCAGCTGCAGACGTCTGTCAGTACCCAACATGGGAGCRCTCACTGTCACACCAAGAGTGTCCTCTACACAAGCTGCCTTACCCACAAAACCGCTGCCCATGCCAGGATTTTGGCAAAATTTGGTTTTATTTCTCCAAAGACGTTCACGGAGGGAGCCGTTCCTGAGGGGGCGCCTCCCTCACGATAGCTCCCATAAGGGAGCCTCATCTAATCGCACGTGCTGGGCCGAGCAGCACACACAGACACCGCCAGCCCTGGCACTGGGGAATGAGGCTGCCCCAACGGAGGCTCGTGGCGTTGGCCAACAATAACTTGTATTAGATCAACAGCCTTGCCTCATCTCAGGCCCAGGTGGTCACTCACAATGCTCTGTGTGCACCTAACACCAACCAGTGGTTAAATTGCAGTTAGCAGCACCCCTTGTACCAAGTACTGATGTCATTTGAGTATGATTTTTTCTTTAACATCAGGATTTTTCTTCAGCAAAAGTCATGTTTCAGCCGCAGCTGCTTGCAAACCTTAAGCAATAATTTTCTGAGACTTCTGCTTGTGGTGTTGGCCTGCTTCACGAGACGGTGAAGAACATCAAGCATGTCTTCAAGGCTGTCACAAATCTTTATTTACAATTCTAATTGAGATACATGCTTAAAGGTTTCGYGGGTAGCAAGCAGGGTTTGATCGCTGGCTGACATTTTTAGCAAAAGCTACTACCGCAAAATGAAATCATTCACCCTCCTTAAGCCTGGCAATTTGGAATCGTTTCTAATTATGAGAAACAAAGGAAAGAATGGAGAATGTTAGCTGAGCATTTTATATTAGTATTTTATGTTCTTTGCATTTTTAATTTTTTTTTTGTCACAGCAATCTTACATATTCAGCTTTCTAATGATGTTCTTTGTTTTACTGAAATGGCAGAGTTAAGGTTTGTGGGACTGCTCTATTTTGTGTTTTTATACTTTTCTTCAAACCACGTGTTCAGCTTTGCATTTTCTTTTCCTGGGCTTTTACAGCCTGTTTGCTGTTTTTTTAATTGTATGCAAATTCTTGCAGGTTTTATTTGTTTGCCCTTAATTAGCTGATCTCTACTCTTAAACTTTACAGTCTTTTTTTTTCTTTTTTTTTTTTTCTCCCTCCAAGAGAATATGAATTAATGTTTGCTCTACTGGCAACAGTAGCTCCTTTTCTGTAGTCTCAGGTCTAATGTGTAGCAAGCTTGTGTATATTTGCTCGTACTTTAATAATATGCACATCCCCTATGTGCCTACGCTGCTGTTTCACTGGTGGTAACCTGGAGTGCTGTGAATCCTCATTCACCGGTCTTTCTCTTCTCTTAAATGTCATAGCTGTCAGCAGAGGAGTGATGTAGAAAATATTAGAACAACATTTTCTAGATTTTTCTGTGATCTGTTGCTACGCGCTCTCATGCAGTAAGCGATGGGAATCATTCAGTGGGGACAGCTTAGGAAATGATAGCAGCTGAGTAAATCTGACTCATAGAATTAAATATCATGGATCAAATGGGCAGGTGCCAAACTTTCCCACTGGATTTACTGTAAGACTCTGACCCTCGCGCTATTACAAAAGTGGGTCATTTTTTTTGTGCTTGTACAGTAGGTCTTTTGACATTTTGCCCAACACCAGTGTGCGCTATCAAAGATTTTATCATCRGCTGCCAAAGAGATAACGACAACTTTTGAATTCCAATAAAGAGTGTAATTGAATGGATTGTGTCTCAAGAAAATAATAGGGGGGAATGGATAACGACTGGCGTTATGTCTCTGCGTTGCCATGTGGAAATCTGGCACTGAGATTCAGCTGGAGTTGAGATGGCAGAGATGACAGCATCTGAATGGAATCATTTTTATCTCTGCAAATTGCAAGATACTTCAATCCCTCCTCCCAAACCACCAGTTTCAAGGCTGTTTTGTTGTGTCCAGCGAGAGCAGGTGGGCTGCACAGGAAAGATGGCATGTGGCTCACAATTTTTCCTTTTTTCTCCCCATAAGTACTAGTGGTTTATACCTGATCTTGACTGACCCATTTTCCTCTGACTCTCCTAATTTTAACATCTTTCTTTTGCTTCCTTTCTGTTTACCAAGTGTTTTCAGTCCTCAGCCCAAAGATCTAGTTGCTCCAAGGCCACACGTAGGGTGTAGCAGAGGTAAGGACAAGTTGGTGGTGGATGTTCATTGAGCACAGCACCTCAGTGAATCTAAGGAAATGGTGAAACCAATGGTGGTAGTTGTCCTAGCTTGACTTTTGCCCAAAGTGAGAMAAAACCAAGGCATCTTAATGGCACAAATCCTCCTCGTGTTATCAGTGGGGTACTGGAAGTGATCATTTATTTGGGAGGATATTGTGTCCTCAGACTTCTCCCAGGCCAAGCCCAGGCTCCCTTGCAGTCCTTACAAGTCTTAATTCTGGCAGCACAGAAGTTAATAGTTTAGGAAAATTTTGCCTTTTTTATAATTAAGTCTGTAGAAGGTAGAAATCAACAGTACAGTGCGTTTTCCCAGCAGAGACCGTAAATTAATTAGGAGCAATTTGCTGTCAGAAACAATTTCCATAATTTTAAGTAAAAAAGCAGAAAACCAGTTTTTAGTCTGAAGTGATTTAACTCCTGTGAAGATGAATTATGTGGATTTGGATTTACCTGCTCTTGGTTCCTGGGATGCAGGCTGCATGTAGATGGTGGTTCAGGTGGTGGTGGTGGCTGCAGGGACAGAATTTCTGAGAGTGATGCCCTCTCCCCAGACCCCCTCCCCTCACTTTAGATCTTGACCTTTTCATAACAGAATTGTCTTTGACACTTGCAAATTCCTGTCAGGAGATAATGAACAAATTGCAGTGCTAATCGAACACAGGCCTTTGCTAGGCTTTTGCCTGATAGTCACGCAGCAAAGGTCACAGTCTAACTAATGAGGGCTTTGGGTGATACCTACACAATATGTGGGCTTTTCTGAAAGGCCAGAATTTATGGGTGCCACTTGGGGACAATTCAGCTATCACAAGCATCTTTAGAAGTACAGGAAGGGGCGATCCATCCATCACTAAAGCCCCATTATTGGACTTAAACACTCAGCTTCATATGCATAATTGCTAGACCTTGGGCTCCTCAAAAGGCCTCAGTGTCATTATGATAGATCCTCCTCCCTGTTTACCAGGACGAAKGAGCGTTAGATGGTCCATTGTGGCATTTAGTATTTCAGCCCATCAGGATTTTAGGATGATTTGCAGATATCAAGTCACTGAGATGCTGATTTAAAYGAAGGGAACATTTGCAGAATCATAAATTTGTCCTATGAAGTTTATTATGTGGATACCTCTCTGCAGCTGATAAGCATTAAAAAATTTACTGCTCCAGACTTGCATTTTTCCCCCTTTTTTTTGTGGCCTTTTCAGGTGCGAATATATTTATTAGCCCTTTCTTTCTTTGCTGATGTACAATTAAAGGCGTCTGACCTCTAGCTGCCAAAGGTTTCAGCAAAGTACATTTTCGAAGCTGCGACTTCCAGAGGATAAAATCTGCTGTATCATTAGTTCTTGCTTTTTAAAGCGACATGTACACTTTATTAAAACTGTTTCAAATATATAGGAATTATAGCCTAGAGATGAAAAGGCTCTGCAAGATAAATGAGGGAACTATCCTCAAAATCTGCAAGCTACCTGCAGAATATTAAATGGGACTGGAGAGCTGTAGTGTAGTCATGGTGCTGGGCTCGATTCTATGTGCGCTCTTACTAAATTRCAGTCCAAGCAAGCACATTCCGGCTGATCTCAATCATTTTCCATTGCCAAAAAGTATCTGATGCTGCTTCCAGTCATAAGAAGGTCTGTAGTGTTGCCACACAGTTCAGTAGGGGTGGGTAAAGCGATCCCGTCTTAGCGATCTATCAGTTTGGTTAGCACTCTGCAAGCCTGTGGGATGTAAGGTGCAACACAAATGGATGTTATATAAATATTTTTCAGTGTCTAGAAATATAGGCTATAGCAAACGCTGGAATTAGAGTTGACAGTGTACTCAGAAGCTACATTTCACACTATAGGGATGGCACCTTGTGCAACGCAGTCTGCTAAGTACCACACAGCATCACTGTACAGTTCCAGATCTTCAGAGAAATTGAGAGATGTGTGGTGTTAGAGTCTGTGTGTTCGTTCTCTTTCATATTTATTTGCTTAAAAATAGCTCAGTTTTTCCCTACTTTTTTAAAATGATTATCTCGAAGATTCTTATTTATTTTGTGATAGAATTGAAACCACCACCAGCTGAGGAACCCTGCTTTAGCAATGTAATACTGGCAAAGGGTCTGGATACATTTTAGCTCATAGTACTGCTTAAAGGCAATGAAGACACCCTCTCCTGGTCATTTACTGAACCAGCTTATTTATTTTTAAATGCAGTTTCTGTTTTATGTGTGAGGAAGGAATTGTTTTATTTCTTATTTAAGCRCATAATGGGAAATTCATGCTCATTTGATCCAGAAGTCTGATATAGTGAAGTTAGAGATCKCTTTTCAACTAGCATCACTGTGTGCATCAAATGTCAAGTTCAGRTAAGTTGTGTGGCATATGATAAATTGGAGTGCATCAGTCTATGGAGTGAAAAGCGCCTTGTGCAACTGGTTTAAAACATTGCCATTAGTTGCCAAGAGTTGCACAACACCAAGAGTTCTCTGTCCTTAGTAGCTTTATTTCGTTTTGTTTGTTTTGGAAGTCAGAGCAAGGTGCCTTAAGTCAATGAATTTTATTCCGAGACCCTCTGCAGTCGCCCACGCAAGTGATTCATACAGCCACTGCTCGTCCTGTTTGTGATGACAGCACTTAAAAGGTCAAATGCAACATTCATTGAATGGCAGGCATGTCTGGGCTGTAGCAGCATGTGAAAGAGCAGGACCATTTTTTGACTTTGCTTCACTAATGTTTTCTGCTCTGTGGAACAGTGCACTTTTGAGGGATATCGCCCACTACGCAGAATTTTCATAATATACAGTCACCTCTTTCCAGCACAAAATCTAAAACAAACCTTCAGGATTCTCTTCCTTGTGTGTGTGCAATTTGCCCTTATTCAGGCAGAATTAGCTGCTATTGAGGCAAGATATGCACTGATCATGCCGCAGTCCTGTTTAGAAATAAATAAAAGCAACAGTAAACCACCATAAAACTACGTATAAAGCATAGAAGGTGTACATTAGCCGTGACAAAAGCTCCCTGAGAGCATATACGTTTTTCCAACATGTATTTCCAATAGTGTTGCTTAGCACATTGAAGACTATGTTGTGACCCACTTACACTTTAATCTTAGTTCTTCAAAGCCTTCAACTAGTTTACCTTCTTACAAAACACTCTGCATGATGTTAAATACCTTGATTTTGTAATAATCATGGAAAARGTAGTTTATATAACAGGAAAATATTCTTCATCCTCATCTAGGCTCCACTTCAAGCTTTTCTTTTCAGTCCCTCTTGTACTTCCAGCTGCATATCACCATTCTAGAGCTGCTCTTAGATTAACAAACAGGATTTTTCAATCCAAATTTCCAGTTAAAGGTTCTTGCAAGCTGAAGAGTTAAAGTACAAGATACTAAAACAGCAGTGCTTTTTTTTTTTTTTTTGTTTAATGATAATTGAGAGTCTATAAAATTCCTTGCGATATTCTTTGGTGATCAACCCAACTCTGTAGTGTTCCTCTGATAATGGCCATCTATTGGTAATCAGCTTTGGATTTGTGAGCTTTGAGAGTCAGACACACTATGCGGCCTGATAACTGTGCCTGCATTTTTAATAACAACCCAACAGTTGATCTATCAATACCAGACTGACAGCAGATAGTCAACCACAGGATTAGCGTTTTCCCAGTTCTCATAGCRCTTCTTCACATTGGGAATCTGTTTTAGCACGGATTCTCTAGCACCATAAGAAGCTGGGCATCATGGCCACTTTCTAGTCTGGAGGTCCAGTAATGTCTGGAGGTCCAGGAACCAGGTGTTCTGGTGTTTAAAGCTTGTGGYTTGAAGACCTCTTAAAGAATAGCCTTTTTATCTGTTAGTTCTGCTAGTGAGTAGCTGTAAGAGAGGGAAGGTTTGTATTACCAACACTTGGAGCTATCATGCAGAAGAGCTGTTTGCACGTGGACTTGCCATCAACAGAACCTCTGTTTGTCCTTAAGACTCAACTTATTGTGGTGGTCCTCCACCCAGCCCTGCTTGTTATTTAGTTGATATCAGGCCCATGAACAGATATGTTCCTTTTCCTGGGTGTGAGGAGACCTGCAGCCTCCAGGGTTCATTGAGTTGCTTGTGAATTTCTACTTTAAGCAGAAATCCCAAAGTAAGGCTAGTAATCCCAAAGGACTAGCCTTCTCTGTAAGTGTGGGCTCCAATTTATTCCATATGAACAATTATGCCTGTGTGTGGTAGTCTTTAGTAAACTTTTGCTAAATTGCTTTAGAGAAAACCTTAAGGAGATTTGTCAGGGCAAAGCCATCAACAAAGCATGTTGATGAACAACTCTGGCAAATCAGTGCTAGAACTTTTAATTATCAAGGAATTCAGTGACCAAGATTGTTTTTTAAATATTTGTTCTGTTTTGTTTTTCCTGCTGCAGAAGTCTTGCTTGCTATTAAGCAATTGGAAATGTTTTTGCCATGGGATAGGAGAAAGCTTCACACCTCGGGCAGCCAAGAACACACTGATCTCTTGGTGCAGATGTATGGGAGGAAATGTGTGAACTCTCAAAATGAAAAGGTGTTAAACTTTATCAAATGGACTCTCCTGCAACCTCTTAGAGACCTGCTGCTATCCATTAAAACAGAAATAATTTCCATCTGATTTTTAAGAGTACCAAAGAGATTGTTAACATTGCCTGCTGATTGCAGGTCACCTCTTCTTGAGTCCATGTTTGACTCTGTTGGAGAATGAATCCACAAAAACTAAACATGATGAACGGAGAAGAGACTGTTAGGAAATTAGGCTGTTTTGGGGACACTTTAGCAGGGATGGGAAAAGCCTTTTTGAATAAAAGAGAAAGCCAGAGTGGCCTGAAAGAGTATCCTGAGCACAAACTTAGCTTAAAGAAAATTTTCTAAAAGTTTGATTGGCTTCTTATTTAAGTGCTTGGATTTGTACATGATCACCCAACCAAACTCTGGCCAGAAGCAGAAATGCCATTTTGAAATAAAAGCCTTCAAAAGGTCTGTAGACCTTGTRAGTGTGACGTGCCTAGAAATGGGGAGCAATGGAAATGCCATAATGAAGTCTGTGGCCTCTCTGAGGACAGCTCTGACTTCCAGGAGGTTTGGGGAAAATTTTGGGTAAGAATTTGATGCTATAGCCCTTTTTCTATGTGGAGTCAAGGTAGATTGCTGTGCAAGGCAAATTAAATAGCAGTTTAAAATGCATTGCCTACCAGACTTCCTAGGGCTTTATTAACCTTCAAGAAGGTGGATGTTGCTGGTAGGCTCAAAGCCCTCTGATGCACCCACATTTGCTTTGAAACCCTGAGTGGATTCTTGTATTTTCTATAGTTCCTTCTGTAATAATCAATGTTAATTGGTTAAATAGTTCCTAAACTAGGAAGATCATTGCAACTGAGAATATATGCACCCAGGAAGGAGATATGGCTAAGGAAATTCATGAACTTAGCTGTGCTCTATATATTAAACATTTATAAGAGATCAGAGCTAGGGGAACAAATAATCCAAGTAAATGAGTAAAATTCCTTGTGTTTTGGGGGGAGGAATATTTGACCTGAATCCAAGAAAATGCTTAAAAGTGTGCTAAACTTTAATGAGTTGAATAATCTCATCTCTGTTGCACAGAATGGTTAGGCTTAATTTTAGGCACATGCTTAACTTCTTTGCCAAATTGGGGTCTAAAAAAGAGTTATGCTTTTGCATTTGAGAAGCAGGAATGATATCACATGACTTCTATATTTAATCACAACTACTGAAAGCAGCTGGGATTTTGAATACAGAATACTTAAAGCAAACTGTTCTTGATCAATCCATAGAGAAATACTCAGAGGGAGAAAAAATATATACAGTAAATTTGAATAATGAACAATTTTGAGGAAATTGCAATCTGCTTGCAGACATTTGGAGAGCAGAAAGGAAGCTAAATTTGTTGAGTAAGTTACTTGCTGTGATCTATTCTCTTGGCTCTAATTAGAGGGAAGTGAGCAGTGAGGGAACCCAGAAAATGAGACTGCTGCGGACTGAAGTGCCCAAAGAGAAGAGTCTTAAGTTGGAAGCTTTTTTTTTTTTAAGTTGATTATTTTTCCCCAAGTAGTTTTTAAATAGAAAATGGTGCTTTGAAATGCTCATTTGAAAGAAATGCTAACTGTATAAATAAATAGAATTGGTGCTTGACAAATTGGACAGAAAACATTTATATTTTCTGTGGAACTTAAATATAACTATTCACACCTGATAAAACTTGACATTTTAAAAAAAGTTATTATTAGAAATTTACATTGGCTGCTTCAGCTCAGACTTGCACGTCAGTTGTATTCAGTTCACAA
The DNA here is from genome assembly GCF_003342845.1 of Nothoprocta perdicaria. Classification (NCBI taxonomy): domain Eukaryota; kingdom Metazoa; phylum Chordata; class Aves; order Tinamiformes; family Tinamidae; genus Nothoprocta; species Nothoprocta perdicaria. The sequence continues at coordinate 16,034,879 of NW_020454092.1, read as the reverse complement.
TACAGCAAATCTCTTTTCCATCTCTGAACACATTACCCAGCTGCTGTGTGAAATACCTGAATGCAGCAAATATCACTTCTATTTCCTCTAAGGAAAGCTTCCTGCCATCAAAGTGCAGGGTCATACCTGGAAGCTGTTAAATTCAGACTTTTCTCTATCAGACCACTCTTCAAAGGAAAAGAAGTCCACAGCGATACACTGCCAGCATAACAAAACTCTTCAAATAACAGGAAAATGTGTTTGGGAAGGCAAGACCTTTCTCACACCAGTCCAAAACTGCTGAAGAAAAATACTGTAGGAATGCAGAATTATTGCATATCCTTCTGATCGAGACTCAAGTCATATTTCATTGACCTCATCTTCTTGAACAACAAATACAAAGCGGCAGTATGCTTTTATTAAAAATAAAGGCACAAAAAGCATAACTGACTCGTAAAAATAGTAAATGGACCTTCTTGCCTCTTATGCTCAATGATAGCAACACGGCATAACTCCTCGCAAGAAGACTCTTAGACAAATGACTTTAYACATATTTTTAAGTTAAATAATTTAAAAATCTTTATTGTACACTTTAAAGTGCATGTAGTGGGCAAGCTGAACATCCTTTAATTGTTTCCATGTCTCTCTCAAATTTCAACTTCTATTCCAAACTTGCTTAGTTTGTAGTACCTATTTCTGCGGTTGTTATGTCATCACTTTTATTCCTCAGACCAAACCTGTTCTTTTACACAGTTAATTAGACATGATCATATCTCTTCTCATGATCTAATTGTTTCTCTTCTATGCATGCACAAATCAAAAATAATTTGTCTGAAATTACTGGGGCACKTCAGATTTTCACAAACAAAACTGGTGGACTTTAGTCCAAAAGCTTCTGTGCTGTTAGTCAGTATCTAATAGAGGAAGTGGTGCCTGTTCTAGCCTGAAGAACCCTAGGCGGTGAATGTCAGGACCTCATTCCTTCCTGTTTCCTCTCTCTACCCCCTGACATTCTTGTTCTTGCCATTCAGATCCATGTTTTTTCCTCTTGATTTCATTCATTGTATTGTAGCCTTGCAGGATTGTTCTTGGGGTAGAACAGCTTGTTGAAAGGTGTTTATAATAACAATTACACCTACTCCAATCACTAAAGCGTAATCTTTATCTTAATCAAAAAAAAAAAAAAAAAAACTCAGAAGAAAAAATATACATCACAAACTACTCCAAAGTTCTGCTTGAGTTATTTTTCAATTACAGCAGGTGAAGCAGAACGAAATTGTTACAGCCATTTATTGATTGTGTTACTATCCATTAAGGTACAACAGAAGAAGTCCATCATATTGTGTAACAACTTAACTATTTAAAATAACAAAGGCTTCCTATTGTTTCCCTTTTTGCCATTATCCTGACAAATACATTCTACTTTTGTGCTGGAAATCAAATTCGGGAATCATAATGAAGAAATTTTGTATTCAAGCTGGCGTTACTTCTTCCCGTAGCTATTGAAATTCTCCTGCTTTTTCGTTGAAAAATAACTGATGCAGAACAAAGGTAATGAAATATATTAATTATATTAATGATGTTTTAGTGAAACTGGCTGCTTCTTAAGGAGAATGCGTATACAACTATAAGAAGATGTAACATCAATGGGTGGATGATTAACAGACAACACTGTCACAGAAGCAATTTTAGCTGTGATGAACTATTCAGACACCTGACTGACAAAACCTTTCAAGTTTTGCACCCAAGAGCCAGGTTTATCCTGTGTTCTGAGGTGGTAGGATGCTCCGTGCCAGGGAAGAAGTCATGCAGTGAGCAGTGGATTCGGTGGCTATGCTCTTTGTGTTTATTCTCACAGGTTCTCATTTCCACCCACATACCAGTTTCAATTCCCTACAGGTAGGAAAAAATGTAAAGGAAAATAAAGATGACAAAGTTAAAGAAGGTCCCTATTCTCCTTCCACTAGTGCTAGTGACAAAATTGTTGGGACAGGAGCAAGAGTTCCTTTCTCCATAGCATTGACCATGTCTTAACCTTGCAGCCACCTCTCCTGATGTCTGCAGATGTCAGAGCCTTCTTCCCTAGCACTCATAATCTCTTAAGCTTGTGACAACTGCTAACATAAAATACCCACTGCCTGTTGCTGTGACCACAGCTTCTCCGTTCGAATCTCTTCACTGCATATCAGCTTCAAGCTTCTTATAAATCAGATTTGCCTTTTTACGTGTCTCTTTAAAGGCATAGCAAGGATGGCATTTAGACTTGGGGCTTGGATTTGTTGTGTGGTTGTTTTTATTCTAAAATCTGTAATGATCATTTTTCCTTTCTTGAGCRTTTTGTTGCCCGTCCCTGCAGTCCATCCTGCTGCCACAGCACGCTTGTGCTCTTGCAACTCCCTAATACCTTTCCTTTGGCTTGTACAGTAAATACCTGCCAAACTCCTCAGCTTGCTTCATCTAAAGAAACCTTGWTTCCGTAGTTGATGCTGATACGAATGGTAGTTTTGTGTGTCAGTGTTCTTGAGGATTGGCTTGAGAGAACATAAGGAGATGCCTCTTGCCTCCACGCTTTTTGATTGGAAATATTCTGCAGAAAAAAATGGATGGATAGAGACTGGCTGAATGGACTGGCTGGCCATTGCATTCAGGATCTCTGTGCTATTTCTCCTGAGCCTATAAAGARGTTGAAAAATAAATACAAAGCACCTGAAAATATTACTGTCCACCTGTGTGTTATTTCTTGCTATGAACATGCAGGTGTTAGGCAAAATGATGTGAGGCATCTAGGCAAGAGTCTTGGAGGCCAGTTTGGATCTTGCATTAGTGCAGTCTCCGGAATACCAGGACTAGTGTTGCTGATTTATTTAGTGGTAAATAAGAGGCCACAGAYGAATTTTTTTAACTGAACTACTAACTACCTTATGAATGTGTTTTGTGGCTGCCCATCAGCCACAATTTTATGGGTTAATTTAAAATGGGTTAATTTTGTTCTCAAATTGTGCCTGGGACTGTGTTTAGGCAGCTGAGGCTGGGACTGGAGGGAAACAGGCTATCTCTTCCCACAGATCTTGCAGAAAAATTTCGGAGCTGAAGGATGCAACACGTGCATAAAAGCTTGATAATGTTTTTAAAACATATCATTTGAAATATGTTAACGCATATGTTCCTCCATTCAGAACTCTTTCCAAATACATAATTTGGGCCTTTAGCTTTATCCCTGAGTCATTATGGCTCATGAACATAGAGAAACCGCCTAGAAATTTTCTCCTGCTCTCTTTGCTCAGTATCGCGTTGACCTTTCCTTCCCTCCCAAGTCCTGTGAAGTCCCTTCTTGCTCTCTGCGTGTCTGTGTCTGTCCTCGCAGCTCCCGCGGAGCCGTTTCTAGCCCGTTGGTGTTTCTGCCACCAGCTTTGCATCAGTAGCAGCGAGTCGTCGGCTGCCCGAGGCCAGCTTCAGCTCGCTCTCAACTCAAAAGTTTAAAGGTTTCCCAGGGTTCAGACTTACCYCGCTGGCTTTCTGTGAATAACTGGCTTTTTCAGCAGCCAGAGAGGTATTCTTTTTTATTTGCAACAAGACCAAATAAACAGGGTAACAAAACCTCTGTTGTTGCAGTTGTTTTTGGTCAAATAAGCAAATGTTCARTATTTATTTTACAGGAAGGCATTAAATTCTTTAAATTTGGGTAAGAAAGAGTGTAAATGCACACATGCATGAGCTGGGCTTGAAGCATATCTCAGTGCTTGAAGACTTATGTCTCTGTGCCGCTAAGATGTAGATAATAATGACCAAGAAATCAAATGGAGTTTTCATTTGARTACTGGAGAAGCAGCAGATAAATCACTGAGTGGAAGTCCCTTGGATAATGCAGAATAACTCTTTGCCTGTTGTGTTTTCAGTTAAATAAAACACACCCTTTACTCAGTGCTATAAAYTGGCCTGGAGCGTGCTTCTAGGTGGAATTACTTTTGCAATCCAAGGATCACATGCTGCAAGTTTGCAGGGAGCCAGCTGTGCATGAGTACATGTTACAGCACTGATTTTGTAAAGTTCCCAGTTCCACGGATGCATAATTTAATCCAATCAGGTGCTTTCCTGATTTCGGAATTTTATATAATTTTGTTCTTGTTAGTTCTCTTTCAAGGTTGCAAGCAACCTCTGTGACTTCTGGAAGGAGTGTTCCAGTTGCAGAAATATGTGATGCTGTTRGAGTCTGTAGTTTTTGCTAGACATTAGTTTGCCTCACCAGCTGCTGGGTGACTGGATGATATTGAATCTTACCCACAGGGAACACTGTTCATGATCTGTCTCATTTAGTGTAAATTGGTATAGAAACTTCTGGGTTTTTTCATCTCATTTTCAGATGACTTCCCCCTGTTSTAGGATATGCAACCTGAGTCATGAGATTTCTGAATACCAGATGCTGACRGGTCTGAGAGGAGCTAAGATGCTCACTTACCCTCTTGGACATTTGGGAGCTCATAGTGACATGGCCTGGTATGAAATGTGTGAATCCAGGGAAGAAAGAAAGAGCCCCAAAGTCTAGCACTGAAAGATTAAGAATTTGGATGCAGTTGGAAAGAAATGCACTTGAGATCTTGTGGCTGATCTGGTTTCAGAATTTGGGTCTTGCAGCTTTAGTCTTTTTTTTTTTTTTTTTCA
>NW_020454092.1:16008404-16030166 GCF_003342845.1 Nothoprocta perdicaria | reverse complement strand
ATTACAATCTTTCCCCATTGTTCCCCATCTTTCCTTGCTGTACATTCTAACAATAGTTGAACAGTATATTTGTGTGTGAACTGTAGCTCCATTTCTAATGCCTCCTAAATATATCATTTTGGGAGAGTATTATAAAATGTAAGTAAAGTTTTATGCYTAACTAGTTCATGAAATCTGCCTAAATATACTTGCTCTGTGTTGTGTAAATTAAAATACAGAAAATAGCTCCACTCTGGAAGAAGTAATTTGTGTTTACATTTTGATAAGCAGGTAGGCACCACAGGTTACTCTTCTTTTCACTGTAACACATGGGACTTTCTGTTTATTGTCTTTTGCTAATTTTCCATATTTACCTTCACTCTTTTGACAGCAAAGGCAGGCATTCCCTCTGCGGCTTGTATTTCTCCTGGAAAACATTAGGTGAATATGAGTAATTTCCTCTTGCGAGGCTGCGTTTTGTTTGAGACTTTTGCTGAATTTTATTGTGCTGATTAGTGAACCAAGCGCTGGGTTCCATCTGCTAGAGAATAGGAGAGGGATATTTATAACATGATGGATGTTACTGTTGGGTGGGTCGCGGCGCTTCTYGAGGACTAAGCATTTCACCAGGGTGGTAGACTGCTCAGTTTGGCTTCTTTTACAGCAGACCTGCTGACTTGGGGATGGAAGGTATTATTGCAGAATTGAGGGTTTGCGCAAGAACTAAAATTAAAATATTTAGCAGTGAAGGCATACTAGCTTAAAAAAATTAAATAAATAAAACAAATGTGGGGAAATACTGTCCTGATATACATGGAACTTGATTTCTCAGTGCTTTGTGGGTATATCCAATGCTAGAGATATCTTGCCCTTGGAGCAATGAGAGAAGGTGAGGATGTCAGTTCAGTGAAATGTCTTCTGTGCTTGCACATTCTCAAACAGTGCTTCTTCCCTCCTAKTTTGCTCTTAATTATCTACCTACATTTTTTCAGCTGTTTCAAGATTTGCTTATTTACCCACCCCAAGAAGGGATATTGCAGTGCTGCAAAAATGCTTTGTAGCACTACAGTGGAGACTCTAGTGAAGGTATTCATTTGTGTTGATATGTGGGATTATCACTTAAAAATGGTATTCTTCAGTTTTCTCCCTACCATCTGAACACAAGAACTGTTTTTCAGCCTACAAAGATGATATGGTTATAAGCTGAGAGGTCTGAAAAGGAACTCCAAACCAGCAAAACTAATTCTAGTAGAAGTGTGCAAGGATGTCTTAGTACTGAAACGTTAAAATCTGCTGTTCTTTAAAAGTCAAAAGGACATATTTTGCTCTTAAGTCAGGCAATTGTTTCTATCAGTCATACAAGACAAAGCACATTATTTGAACAAATGTCAGAGTAATACATCTGTGATGAAATACAGTATTTACTAGCTTTCAACATTTGAACTGTGACAAATCTGAAAAGGAAATCAGCGGTTACCGCTCTTGTTAAACAGTCTTTTTAATATTACAAGTAAGTTTACAGTGCTGAGCCCATGTGTACGTTAATGATCCCTGGAAGTGCTATGACTTGGCCCAAAGGAAAGCACAAATCTACTACCTTATTTTGTGCGAATTAAATGCAGCCAGAGGAAGTGAAGGCAAATTAAAAAGAATTGGGTGAAATGAAAACAACTGCAAAGCTTGTATTAAATGCTTATACAGTGAATGAAGAATGTGCAGCAAAAGATGAACTGCTGGTCTTTTGCAGAAGTGGCRGCTCTTTTATTTTAATGTTGCTTATGGCACCTTGGGGTTGGTGAGTGCCACGTGCTCTTCTTTGCCTCATGATTCCTGCTCAGGCATCCTAAAAATTTGATCCCTGCTATTATCCTAAAATGGATTATATAAAATAATAAAATCTTAAAAATATGATGCCACTCGCAAAGCATGGAATGGTTCTCTATTTAGGTGAAACAAGTTGCCTACTGAAAATGTTACAGGTAATAAATGAAGCTGTGCCAATTTAGCTCATGCTAAATCAACATTTTGTCACTTCTCCATGGAAATGAAGATCTTATAAACTGCCCCAGCAAACTTATTAACAATAGCAATGCCTCTGAGGAAGACAAAGAGAGGAAAAGCAGAAGTGAGAGAGGAAAGCAACAGTGTCTGGTGGAAACTCTTTAAAAATAATGGCAAATGGATAGGGCAAGAGGAATTGTAGTTGAAGAAGTTGAAGTAAAACATGAAATTATATTAGTTTTCACATATTTTTGATGATATAAAAATGTGGTTTCAGTTGTTTGAAGGCAAAATCTTGTGGTATTTTCCCTGAGATACGTCTATAATTCCAATTTTTCGTTTCTTTGTTTGTTTTGACTTAGAAGTAAAAGTACTGATGATGCCAACATTTCCAATCCTATAGGAATCCTGGGTGGTTTCCAGCTTTTGCTGCTGTTATTGAATTGTAGGTCCCACAGAAGGACTATATTGCTCTTCCAACAAATTATAAATTTTTTTTTTTTTTTTTTTTTTTTTTAATTCCTGGGCAAAATTTGCCTCTTTTGGTTTTGTCAGTGAGTTAGGATTTTTACTCATACTGGTTAGATTTATTGCATATACTGAGAAGAATGCTGCTTCTGATGAGGGTGGCGTTGTGAAGAGGGCTAATGCAAGCAGTACCAATCTCACAGAGTAGGCTAGATGCTCACCGTGAAATCTACACTGGAAAATATCCTTGAATGTGCCAGTTTTAAATATTCAGGTTCATTTTCTGCTCTTATTTATGCCTTCATATCTCTTATTTTCAGGTCATTTAAATAAGAGACATGTGGTGGGACTCTATCATTTAAGCAAAATTGGTATTCTGCCATCCATGAAATTGCATGGACACCTTCAACTTATCCCAAAGTGCAAATTACGTGTATTTCTCTCCTTTAAAAAGTCAATATGAATAAGCGCTTAAAAATATGGGTCACAAAAAGCATTAGAAGTGGCCTTTTTGTCCCCTCCATGGTCCGTTTTGTTATTTCCACCATTCCTCTCTTTCCTCCAGACATATTCAGAGTTGGTTGCTGTTGAGTAAATAACAGGAGTAACTAAGACACTTGCCATGGGTTTTTTGTTTCAATCCAGATGTCCGTGTTYCTCCTGTTTACTCCTGGTGGGGCAGCACCCTTTATCCACGCTGCATCCACACTCTAGGTGCAGAGCAAGCCCAGAAAGGTGGCTYGATGTGTTCCCAACCTGTGGGTGTGACCACACTGCCACATAGGMTTGTAGCTACACCACTTGTAACCCTTGCAGTCTCCAGAAAGACCAGTTTGACTTCTCCATGTTATAGTTATGTGACAGTACCATGCTGATAGACGTGCCTGAGCATGTCCACGTCACCCACGTGGCACACCAAGATGCATTTGGGCTTGAATCAGATATTGCACAGGGTGAAATGTCTCACTATTGTGCTTCAGATCTCACCCAAAATACCAGGTGCCTAGGTTCAAACACACTTAAGAATATATCATGTGATTCCTGGGATTTGCAGGACCAGAAAACTGTGACTGGCTTCCTCTGTGTGGCTCTGTATGTTAGTACCCAGACAGGATCATGTCATAAAATCATGGAAAATTGCCTCGGGAGGTCCCTGACATTGCATTCTTAGTCCAATGCTCATCTCAAGCTAGGCAGAGCCGTGTCTGTCCTGAAGGACATTTGTGTAACCCAAAGGAACACAGAATCCCATGCTTTGCAGCAAGTGCCCCCACTGTTTCACCATCTCCACAATGGTCTGCTGGTGTCTAAACTGAACTGTCCGTGCTGGAATATAAAGTCCTTTTCCTCCACCCTCTCCAATATGGAGAATAAAATCTAGAGAATATAGTTTTATGCAATTGAAGTTTGTGTTTCTTGAGGCTAAACAACCTCAGCCCTTCGCAGTATGTCACCATTTGCTGTATGTCACCTTTTCAAACTTCTTTGCTCTCTGTAGAATGATTTCTTCCCTGCTAAGGCTTTAAATGCTGAATGGAGCAGACTGATGACATTCTGAGCTTGATATTTGTCTTATTTGTAAAGTTTGTTGTTGTTGACTTGTGTTGAATTTCTGATTTAGAATATGCTGCAGTTTTTCTGACAAAATAGCTATCTCATAAGTTGTTTTCTAGCCTGTGTTTGTTCAGTTGGTTATTCCTTATGTATAACCTTGTTCCTATTGATCTGCCACCATTTTTTTCATCAGGCTCTTCCTTGAATTTGTCTTGCTCATTCTGAATTTTAATTCCTCCCTWCAATATTTTTGTAGTCTTTTCAGCTTGATACTAATGATGGAGTCCTTGAAAATGATAAAGGRGGAGGAGCAGAGTACTCAGCCCAGATAACTTATTTCCTAATTCTGTCATTTATTATGAATTGTTTGGTCGGCATGAGATGCTGGTAGCAAGCTGATGTTCACAGAATCAGCAAGATGTATGTGCAGCTATTATTTCTTCAGGAACATTGTTTATGAAATATTGAGATATTATGGAAAAAAAAAGATATATTGAAGATGAAGGTGAGGAGCAATGACAAAATATCAGTATGAATAGATGTCTGAGATTTAGAAATCTGAGCAGAACAAGTGTTTGTGAGGCTGATGAGCAAAGAAGKATTAGAAGCACCTTCTAATTCAGATAACTATTTCAAAGATGGTGAGCATTGCAATTTAATACAGAATAAGAGCAGCTTGGGATCTCAACAAATGAAGATAGTGATTCAATTAGTTCATGTGTGTACCTCCACTTAGAAATACTAGCTTAGCTTTTAATGATGACATAGCCACCTTCCTCCCCTTCTCCATGTAAGGTGAGTCGCAGACTTGTTTCTGCTTGCAGGCTTGGGATGTATAATGGGATCTTTTAACAATCCCAAATGGCAAGACCTGCCTGCTCTGCGCCGTCAAAGAAAGCTTGATTTGCTCTTCTGGGTCTGCTCCGAGTCTTGGAGAWGGTGCTCGTATGGATTATATTTTAACAAGGTAGAATAAGATGAATACCTAACTCCTGATCCCGTCTTTACTTGTTGGAATATGAGGTGGTGGTTCCGAGCTGTCTGTAGACACCTGCCTCAGTACTTCATCTGCTTTTCAAACTTCTGCTCACATACCGCTGGCTGAAAATGCAGGAGGAAAAATAGATTTCCTTACTGGTTATGACCGAATTCATGACTGCTGAGCCTCCAACTTTCAGTTATGATTCTGTCCCATATATGTAATAACACATTTTCTGCTGGTGATGAGGTTTCAGTTACTTGCGATGAACTGCAGGCAGCTGCATGGTTTGTGTAATGCTTCTTTGTCTGTACCTGAAAATGGGTCATTTTTCTCCTGTAAGAATCACAGCAGGTATCTCTGCAGGGGGACAGTCAGCACTGGGACAGTGTAGGGAGGGGGAGATGCTGCAGTTAGTTTTCCTCCAATTAACCCATCACTGCAGTTGAAACAAACCTGCCCAGATGCAGACTTTAAGCTTGCCTGGTGAAAACTGTTCACTGGGATAAATAAAAAAGACAAAAATGCTGATCACATCTTTAACACTTACAGTGAGGGGGAAGGAAATCAGTCAGTTCAGGTTTCTGATTTTGGGACCACAGCGATTGCTTCCTTGGATGACCCTTATAACAAGAAGTGTCAGGCTTCATCCTGTATGTATCACACTAGCTTGGCATCGGATATTAATCCTGATGGAAAAAGGATTATGTGATTTTTGTGGGCACTGAGATGCATTATCTCTTTTGGCCTAGCTCAAGGGCAGAAGAATGTGTCTCTGCAGATGCTGGTGAGGAGCAGCGTGTTCCTGAAGTGCCCGAACAGCCATGCACGGGCAGCTGCTCTCATGAGAGCTTTCTTTTCACTTTCCGTTTGTTCCCACTGGGCAAACATGCTGCCTTTGAGCAGTGGAGGTTGTGTGACTTGTGTTGGTCGGGGCTAACAAGCTCTTTAAGCAAGAATACCTGAAGGACCTTCCAAGACAACCTTGCTCCTGGCTACCCGTTCTAGTGCTATGGTTAAAACTTTTTACCCAGCGTTCTGATAAAAAATATTTTGTACTTAGGTAAGGACACRTGGCCAGTAAGCCTGAAATATATGAGAAAGCAGGGATTTTTTTAAAAAAATATATTTTTAAAAGCACTTTTTAAGCACTTCTATATTTGTCTTTTGATTTCTCAGAAATTTTTCGACAGAGAATATGTCCTCACAGTTTCCAGAGAGCAACTTCTTTCCTAATGTAGGTGAAATCAGTTGCTCCCTAGAAATGCACGTTTCCTTGCTGCTGTGGAAAACATTGCATAGGCTGGACAACTATCTTTAAGACAGCTAAAGTAAGGAAAAATGAGAGGAAAAAAACTTCTCTCCCTCGTGGGAATGCAGAAGTCTTTGCAAGCTATGTAGTAGTTTCTGCTTATTAGACCTGCAAAATGCCCAGTGAAAAATGATCTGAAAATAAATGCACAGTGATTCATCTTTTTTCCGCCCTGAGTTATACCTTTAATTAATCTGAATCAGTTTACAGAATCCATTTTTACTGAGATTTAAAAAGCAAACACTTTGGCTAATAGATCTTGCTGTTTGTGATTGTTGCTACTTAGATCTGCCAGCGACTCAAATATATGATTGCTAATTGTCAGGGTTTGACTGAATGAATAGAAATGCTGTRGTTTTACGGTAAGGAGGAGATCCAAAAATGTACTAGCTTTAAACTGATTCAGTGCAGTGCATACAGGCATGTTGGCCTTAGCTGTAATAACTTTAAAAAGTGTCAGTAATTGAAAGTAGCATACATAACTAAAAACCTTTARAAAAAGCCTGTGTTGTTTTGGTTTGATTTAGTCTTTTTTGTTTGTTTGTTTTGTTTTCCCCTTTATCCCTAAATCCCTTATGGATGTAAGGGGAGGGTAGTATGTAAGCATCAGGTGAAGGTCATTAGAGAAATTAGTCTATTGATTCCAGCAAAACTCAGGCTCAGCTCAGGGTAGCACAGAAAATAACAATATAAATGTGAAGCAGAATTAATGTATTTTATAACGAGAAGTGCAGCCATTCCATTTCCCTTGTCTTGCCCGTAATGCTTCATATATCACGATACAGCACTCCACACTTTCTGTCTAGCTGCATTTTGCTTTACTGTCATTCCCAGTTTTGCACCCRTCTTCCCCATTTATGTGTAGATTTGTGCTGCTGCAAAGAAAGAGACAGGAAAAATCCTTTTTCCTGCACTGTTGTAACTTTCTTTAACTCAGTTAAGACCACATTTAATTCCTTCCTCATTTAGTTTATTCTTTAAAAAAAATGATGAAGGCAAGTGCACATTTCCTCTCATACTTTGGGTATCTCAGTGACTTCAAGCAGCATTTTGTTATTCTAAAGGAATCTTTCTTCTTTGTTCTTATGTTCTTGCTAACCATGTATCTCCCTGGTGTTTAGTCTAAAAGTTGTCCTGCACAGACTCGTTACCTCAAAGAGCCGCATTTTGTAGTAATGTAATAACAAATTTTTAAAAGGGAAATCATTCACTTTGAGAAACTAAGCACTTTTTTAGAATAATGTACACATTATTTACCAAATATATTATTCAAAGCATATCTTTAATGTACAACAGACAGTAAATATGCAGGAAGAGACCAACTCAAATGCAGCACAACCCAATCTGAGACACTCTGTGCTGCTGGGAAGCCCCTGCTTCACACTGGGGATGCCAAGAGCCTTAACACAGGCCCTAGAATAGTTAGTGCCTTTCTCAGTTACACTGTGCTGTGAATAATCACCCAGACGAGTAACTTGATAGCTGACCCTAGGCTCCTCTATGGTAAAATTAATTATTTGTATTATAATCTCATTTAACTCTGCACCAGGACCTATACCTGATATTGGTGACTTTTTAGGACAGATTTTTATAGCAGGGGAAAAGAGCTAATTCTAATAATGCTCAGACACCTTGGCAAGAATTTTCTCTAGACTCAAGCCTTTACTAATACAGACAGAGTCACAGACAGAGAATGGATTACTTTGGTTTTGTTGGGGATGAAGAGAGATTTATTTTAACATTCTGGATGTTTTATTGATGGAAATGACTTTCTCGTGTATCTTAGAATTCACACCTATCCATGCGAATAGCCGTAATGTAAATAAAAGCCAATAAATATTCAAGCCATACTATTGCAGAATGACAGTTGAATATTTCAGTGAAGTTTATGTGTCCATCCGTGATACCTTGCAACTGTTTGTGTGTTTTCTGAAACTGAGATTTTTCTTAAACAACATTCAATTAATGAAATAACACTTCTTAGGCAAAATACCTCCAGCACGTGCCACTGATCCCTCCAAAAGACTAAAATCAGTCTCTAAAATGAGACAAATGAAAGGCAGCTACGTGCTGTACTGAGGAGCAGCACGCTGCTTTCTGTGCAAGGGCGTTATGTCTCATGGTGCTTGCTATGTAAGTTACTTAAATCAGATTCCTGTTCGATTGCTTCACAGCGTTACTGACAGTGTGTGCTCACTTGCCAAAATAGGCACGGCGATCAGAGTCTGCTCTCCCAGACTGTCTGTCCTGCAATCAGTGAGGTTCACGAGACTTTTTCCATAGACATTGTCTTCTGAATCCAGGCTTGGGACCAAAAGCTACTACCAAAGTGCAACACAGTGGCTAAGAATCACCCGTCCTGCTGTTGCTAGCGAAACCTCTTGCTCTTTGAATCTTTTTACTGCTTCCCTTTCCCTGCTGTCCAAGTCCTGCATAATCCAACTCTGGTTTTTGGTGCATCTCTGTAATAATCTCCTGTATTGCTATTACTTTGTATACTTTTTTACCTCTTGACTATGTTATCATCATCATTATGCAACTACACCATGACTTCCTGCTATTTTATTTCCCATTGCCATTCCCATTCCAAAATATTCCCATTTAAATTTTGTTTTTCTACTTTAAACTTATTTCTGAAGAGAACCAGTACTTGTTCTTGCAATTCTAACTTGTTCTGTGTCATGAACAACCTGCTGTCTGCTACTCAGCCTAAATCTGAGCCTGCAAAAGCATTGTGAGATTTTTGTTAGTAGTAGCAGTATGTTCATTAGTTTCGGTCACAGATGTGAATTGGAGCTTGCTATCCCAGCACGTGGGTTGCTGAGAGCTTCAGTGGGCTTAATCATTAGAACAAATACCACATCCAATAGCAGGTTCTTGCAGGATCATGCCTCAATGTGGTGGCCACTTCTACATAGGGAACGTGTCAGCATTTTATAAAGGGATGCAAAGATGTTTGTCGCCTATCCAGGGTCTCCATATTAATGTTTCTCCATCAGATGATTACAGGAATTTTATATTCCACTATCAAGATGCACTACTCTATGTGAGAACAACTAGGATGAAAAGAGATGGGGGGAGCTGTGTCAAATGGTGCTTGATGTGGTAGCTCTTTACCTTCGTAAGTACCCAGCTTTATAGAAATATTTTTGAGAGCAAAAAGATATTTCTGTAGCTTCTTTCCCAAATTCTAACTGCTACTTGTGCCTTTGACACTCTCCCCTATTTGTGTGTATAATGGGGTTTAAAAGCATTTTGCCTTTAAAATCCACTGTTTTGTCTGTGAATTTTATATGAGCATCAAATTGTTGAACTGTTTGACAGATAGGAAAAAAAAAAAGAACAGAGCTCAAAGGACAATAATTCTCCTTTATACAATCTAGAAAACAATACTATAAAGTATTACATCAGCTGTTGGCAGCTGTAGGTTTGCCTGCCGGTTAATTTACTATCACAAGTGTTCCAGAATCCTTTGTAATCCAGCCATAGCTAATTATATTACTAGTGATTTATTTTAGGACTCAGCACTCGTCAGTGAAAAGTCACCAAAAAAAAAAAAAAAAAAAAGGCAAAATGAAGATTAGTTGGCTGAAAGTGCCTAAAATAGAGATCAAAGCCCCAAAAAAAGAACTGAGATAAAATTTATACACAATAAATAACTAAAAAGAGAGAATTGCTTTCTCTTTCAATTCATCATGTAGAAGCTAGGGAGTCTGATTTTGGCACCGGGCAGTTCCTATCAAAGGCTATTAAGAGCAGAGAAACAGGTGTCTAGTGGCCAGTGAAGGAAATGAGAAGTCGTGACACCTGAATTGAGATCACAGCCGTGTCCCCAAGTTTGTGTCTAGAGAAAAAGTATTAACTATTTGATGCCTCATTTAATCTTCTGGCTCTGGTGGTACCCAGCTCTAGACTGGTAAAATGATTGCTTGCCCATAAGACCTTTTTTTTTATGCAGAGAACTGTAATCATGCAAGGCGACTTTATTATGGTCTTTGGAAAATGCTAAGTTAAGAAAAAACTATGAGGGATTGTGAAGCGGAGCACAGCATTTCTAGCGCTACGTCTTTAGGTCATTCTAAAGCAGGGATTTGAGTGCTGTCCCCTAGGATTTGCTGTTATACAAGCTGAAATGATCAATCAAGGATAAAAAATGGACTGTTCTCATCTCATAGATCATTTCACAGTGAAACAGTTAAACTCTTGGCTGCTTTCTGAAAAACAGAGATCTGCATTAATAAGGTGACCTTATCAGAGCCACCCTGGGGGGAAGGGAGCGAGAAAAAAGGTTGAGGAAAGAAAGTGAATCCTATTGTTAATCTCTTTTTTTTTTTCAGGGAGAGTTGGATTCCTGAATGCAAATTACTTTATATTTAAATTGTGTGCAATCACAAAAGGTTCCTGTCTACAATTGACAGTTATTTCATTAGCTGACTCATGGAGCCTTGCAAATGGTTTCTAGTGTTAACTTTCCTTGGGTTTGTTTTCTTTGTTCTTAGCAGATTTTGCAGCAGTGATTGTTTTGATTAATGTATTCAATGATCTGTTTGATTCATGTTTTTTTTTGCAGCAGCAGCAGCAGTCAGCGTTCTGGCCTGGGTAAGGTGAGGCTGCAAGGTGGCTTTAGTGCTTCTCCAGTAGTGCTGATCTGATGGGCTGGCTTCCAGCTGGAGATGAGAGAAATATGTAGGTTGCTGTAATGTATTCTGCGTGGTTGTGGCCCCAAACACAAGTTAAAGCAAGTTTTTATCAATGGATGTAGGATGGGCTCAGCCACAGCCCTCTAGTCCTCATGGGCCTCATGTCCTCATGGGCTGAGTGCCCCCTTTATGCCACCCCAGTCCTCTTGGGGTCAGATGTGCTGGCTTTGKGCCTTGATTTGGGGATGACTGTGTGCCCATCTGTTGAAAATGCTCCAATATTAATTTATGTATCAACTATGAGGGAAAGGAGAATGCCTGAGGTAAAATTCAACAGATCTAGCTTCAGGTAATGAAAACTAGATTGAAATAGATGTTGAGGAACCAATTCTCAATTCAAAAGGAGAGCACAGTTCTTCCTACTCCTGAACTGATGAGTGGTSTCTACCTCCGGAGATGGTGACCCTCCATACCTGAAAGATGGGCTTAAGCTAGCTGCTGAAGTTTTAGCAAGCTGAGGTTAAGGCCCAGCTAGACTGAATAGCTTAATAAATGTATAAACATCAGTGTAAGAAACAGGTATGAAAACTGCTTGATTAAATCGCCAAGATACACATCCATCATGTAATCAAGTTACCCATGGCCTGCAAGCTCTTTGTACCACTTTATTCTTTTCTTTTTTCATTTCTGTTACCATTACATTTTTATGCCTTTCAGAGTTTGCTCGTATTTGTTCTTGCAATCTACCTGCCATTCCCAGATGAAGCATCTTCTTTTTCTATATTCTTTTTTCTTTCAAAAATCCTTTACCAATGCCTCCAGCATTACATTGTTCTTCAATCTGCGTCAAGCTCCTAGTCCTAAAATACAAAGACCTTGTTGTCTTGGGCTGTAGTTAATTCAAAAGTTACTCATCTCCGTTACCCTTCCCGAGAATTGTGGGCTTCAGGAATCTTATCATGGATCCCAGGACAAGATGGAGACCAAAAGCAGAGCCTTGGCAATAAAATCAGAAGGCCTCAGGTCTAACTGCCTCTATTCCTTGTTGTAAAATACTGCTTTGAAACTGTTGTTCCTATACAACTGGTGTGAACTCTTCAAAAGCCTTTTTACCTCCTCATGAATATTTTAAATCAATTTTCCATTTTTATAGGAAATCTAACATATGCAGGGCTTTCTGCAAGGTTTTTTTTGTTTGTGAAAATATGAAATACAGAAAAGAAAGGAAAAAACAGTTTTGGAGTGACTGTGGGGGAAGTTCTGAGAAAAACAGTGGAAATGGACATTATTTTCTGCTTCACTAGTCAAAGTATCTTTCCGTGTTGTCATTCTTTGGATTCAAAATTTTATATATATATAAAGAACTTAGCCTTTTTTCTCAGACTTAYAGCTTCCTTACCTTACTTCTTAGCAGTAGATGTTTAAATTATAAACAAGAGAAAAAAAGCAGAGAGAGAGAATTGAGTATCAGAGAAGGATGAAAATTAATGGACACTTGAAACTCAAGGAAAAAGGAATAAGACAGTGAGTCAAAGTAAGTGAACTCAAACCATTGCTCATTTTCATTTCAACAGTAAATAGATGTACGGATCTTTATACAAAGATTTGTAGGTAAAATTCAAACTCCTTTTTCACACAGAACACTTGTAAAACATAATTTTTAGAGTACATAACTAGATTAGACTAGGAGAAACTTGACTCACTCTTTTGAAAAATATCCTGAACTCTGTATCAAAGATAACAATATTAAATTCATACAAATGTTCAACTATCAAAACAATAAGGATAAAAAATACTTTTTTGTCTGATTAGTTTTTGTTTTAATTATTTTTATGTCAAAACGGTAGACTTTCTGAATGCTATGGTAGAGAGCTGCTACTTGTGAACATCAATTTCAATGTTTTTGGTTGAGTTCTAGCTTAATGTATGAATCCCACGTCCCTGCTGTCATGAAATCTCCATTTCACCACTTTTTCAATATTGCTGGCATATGTCTCCAGCTGTCTGTTGCTGACATAGAATTGCTTGTGATTATCTGATGCTGAGCTGTTCTGCTCTGTTTTTGTGCTTTTAATCTCTCTAGCAATACCTGAACATGCTGTGCAGATCGTGATTATTGGGGAAGAATATAGGCATCTTTGAAATTTACTGTCCCACACAGAACATTGGAAATTCTTATGATCTTTTAAATCCAGGTCGAACATGAACTGTTTTTCTTTCTGATTTCATAACTTAACACTGCAGACTGTTGACTTATTGACTGTAATGTTRGCATTTTCCAGATTGGCAGACAATTTGCCTTGTGGGAGTGACTATAAGTGTATTTTTATATCATCCAAAGGTTAAACTATAGAATATATTTAATTGCCYAGAGATAACTTGGTAACTTAAATAACTAGAACCAAAACTTCTGAACTTAGAGGATGAAAGTTGGATTCTGAAATCCACATAGCCTTCCAAGTAAGTGACTTCCACACACATTCTCCCTGCCCCAAATGCKGATTGCTGCCCGCCTCCCACTGTCATTTATTAAACAAGTATCCCCAAGACATAGCTGCCATTTTAGAGGCATTTTTAGGACAGAAGAAATTCTCATAATATTCTTCTAGGGCTTACTAAGCATGGATTTTATATTGATCTTGCTATTTCAGAGAGGAATGTAATTTAAAAACAAAACATAAAGTATTTAAAGTGGGGCATTTGTATGCAAATGATTTTTTTCACTCCCAATTGACTTCAAATCTGAGAATGTTAAAAAACAACCCCCCAAACAACCCAAAATAAATGAYGCACATTAGGAGAACAGTATGTATGCTCACTGAGAGTGTTTTGTCAGAGGAGACAGAACCTTGGAGGTAGTTGAGGCATTTAAGAATATTAAGAGTAAGTAATTGTTACTTATATTTCTTCCCATTTCAGCAACAATTTCCTCTTAGAAAATACACCCAAAAATAAATTACTGTGGGGTAATCAGTCTCCTGCAAATCAGCTGATTTAGAGTAAGTGCCTATGTATGTGCTCTTACTATTGGTAAACATGAGTTAATTCAAAGTAATTTAGCTGTCAGCAGAAGACATATGTTACCCTGCAGTAGCTTGGGCGCCTGCTATGCTCTTACCTTTACAAGCAATCCATAGGAAGTCAACTGTAGTATAAGTCATGGCACTTGAGCTTTGGGGACACTTACATTCTTTTCTTAGAGATTTAGCATGGGAGAATTCTTTAAGTCTAGCTCAAGAATAGGATTTTTTTTGGAATGGAGCTGCAGAATGGGGAAACACTGGACATCTTGCCTACTGGGTACAGACCCTGGCTAGAAGGTTAGTGATAAAAAATGTGAGAAAACTGTGAACCTTTCCTGGTCTTGCTGGTCAATATTTAATGCAATCTCTCCTAATCAGTCTGACAAATGAGATTTGCAGATATCTACTTTTAGGTGTGACTTCCAGGCCGTGAAGGCAGGAAGAGCGAGGTGTCCTCTTGCCGTCTGTGCTCCAGAGGTGGGTGGGAGTTGAGACCCGCCATGCTCCGTGATATCTGCTCTCTGGGTTGGGAACATCTCCGTGCAMAGCACATAGGTTGTGTGAGGTCTCTGGAGATGTGCCTGCAGGGTGAGGCAATCACTGCGTGGTATTTCCCGGGCTGTGATTTTGCAGGAAGGTGTTTCACTTGTGTCGSAGTTCTTCCTGGGATCCAACCACTCTTTAAGTCCATTGCACAATGTGGAATATCAGTGAGAATGTTTACTGGGCTCGTTCTTGGAGATTAACAGATCTTATTTCAGTGTTTTAATATGATGATAGTGATCAGCAGTGATTCCAGTGAATTCATGGGAGGCCACATAGAATCAAAATATCTGTGTCATGCCTGTTGATATAATCACTGAAATGCATCTGTGGATGGTAGCTCGCCACTGAAGTAAATACAGAAGGCTCCGTGTAATAACACTGTTCTCTCCTATCTTTATTAAATTATAATTGGTGTCCTTGTTAGTAGTCACAATGTGGAATTAAAGACTGACTTGCCCTTGGAGACTGACTATGCCTTTGACTGTGGAGATAGTCCCTGCAGGTCAAAGACAAGGCAGATATTGTGTCTACTCAACTGTCCTCAGTTGTTAAGAAATGTGTCAGTTCCTCACATTTCATCAGCAAAAAAATTGCCTAAAATATTATTAGCTCTATTTCCAGCCAGTTGACTTAATTTTAAGAAATATCTGGAGCGACTGCACTGCATTGCTGCTGTTTTGTCCCCTGAAGAAAATTCAGGCTTCTTTCATTCTATTGTCTTCTCTTGTATCTCTTGTGCTTTGGATAAAAACRGTAGGTATGCTATATATTTATGGTCACTAACTACCGTAATATATTCCCAGCAGTAACATCTTTTACTCCTGATATAATCCATGCTGTCTCACCACCCATCTTATCTTTTCTATTTTATTACCTTTTATATATATACCGGTAAATAAAATCAGAGGGAATGTGGAGAATAAAAGCCATTGGGAGGGAAATCTGTGCATCCTATCAGAGCTTTTGAAGGATTATGGAAATATTTACAGCTCCTCAATCTATACACCTAGACTGAATTTAAGGACGGGCACAATCCTTGTTTACTCTAGCTGTTCTGGCAAGACTGTTTTTGCAATATTTTCTGTCTTCAGAAGAGTAAAACCAGTTATGATGAATGTAACGAAGTCTTTATATGGCAAGCAGTTTCTTTTTTCATAGACCTTTTTCCATCATTTTGGACTGTAGAGTATCTGCAGAAGATGTATGTTAAAAATACTGGATAACAGTGTTTTTACATACAAAAAGGAAAAGTAGTACTGGGTTATGTGTACAAGTATCAAAATTTGATTACATGCAGGATCTGATTTTAATATTGCACCATCCTCACTGAAAAGTATTGCAAGAATATTCCAATTCATATTCCGAATGGAGTGGTTCTTTGAAATCATCTTGCAGAATGCTTATTCCTACCAGTAGAAGATTGGTATATCGAATGAATAAAAATGTATACATTAAATTGCTTACTCAAATGTCCRGATTTCATGTTTGTAGCGAATTTAAGCAGGAGGCAATATGACCTGAGTTTTGTTTTTTTGATAAGAGAGGCTAATATGAGTTACAAGATAGGAAAGAATGAAAATGTATGCGATATGCTGAAAATGCAAAAAAAAAAATCAGATTTCAGTTATTAGTTTTCACAGCTGTATTTGCATAGAAATGTACTAACGGCTGGATGACATTTCATGCATGAACTTGATAGAGCGTCCTTAAGCATATTCATGTTAGAAGAGTACTTAAAGGGAAACTCAAACTTGGACATTTCCCTTTTGGTTTAAACAATAAGAACTATAGTTTCTCTAGGGTATTTTAGTACAGATGTTTTTTAGGAATCAAAGCTTTGTTATGAGAAAATACAGTGGCAGTCTCCGAAAGGCCCTCATTTCTGATCACATTTAAAAAAAAAAAAAAAAAAACACATTTAAAAAAAAAAAAAATATTCTACCCGTGCAGACCAGGCACAAATTTATTTGGATAATCTTTAAATGACACAAATGTCAGGTCTCCATGAGAGCGGGGATATTCACAAAAAAAAAAAAAAAAAAAAATTCTACCCGTGCAGACCAGGCACAAATTTATTTGGATAATCTTTAAATGACACAAATGTCAGGTCTCCATGAGAGCGGGGATATTCACAAAGTGCAGTAAAGGTTGTCATACCAGGGAGCACTTGTGCATTCCGTTTCTAGGTTAGTTCAGCACTTATGACATTAAACAGTTATGTGCTTTTAATTTGAATGTGATTATTAACAAGACAGAGCTGAGGAAGACACATTTCTGAAATATTCCAGTGATTATTCCTGTTCCATGTTATCTCCAACTCACCTTCCACAAAGGGGACTTTACATGCTCGCATTATATGAAATTCTCCTCAAGGGTTGTTGGTCCATTTCTGATTAAGAGTTTAATTAGGAGGAGAAAACTTCTCTTCTGGAGTGGTGAGATGTGAACACTAATTACTGGGAATATTTGCTAAAAGCTCGCTTGATACTGAAATATAACAAGCCTTGAAAGGAGTTAGAGTAGGACCAGAGTATGATTAGATAGCACTGATGAGCGAGAACAAGCCTCTTTGAGCAGTTCTGAGTTTGACTCTGGCCTCGCTTAGGAAATGCCCTTCCTGGTGCTGCGGATTATCAAGAACCTTTCAAAAAAGTGAGACTCGTCTCTAGAGTCCGTCCAGTCTCCGGCCAAAATTAACTGTATGAAGGAACCTGGACTAAGGCAGTCAGCAGCAGTTGACCTCTTTTTTCCCTCTGTGCGCATCCCAAATCACCGTGTGAACCCAGCAAGCAGAACAACCTCTCCAGTGCTGCACAGAAAAGGGTTGTAGGAAGGTCCTCCCAGCCGTGTGAGGTATAACAAGTCAGTACAGGACAGAGCTGTGCTGTGCAGATGTGAGAACAGAAAACTAAAGCCAAAACGTTACGAAAATAGACCATTAGTAGCCACTTAAGTTCTGTCTAGCACATACTGGGACTGCTGGTAAATACTCGTGGGCAGTGTCGACTGTGATATTTTTCACTGAAACCTGGAGGTAACAGAAAGACTTTAGTCCTTGCAAAATGAAAGTCAGAAGTGCAGAAGAGATTGAATTCCTGCAGTGGTGAAAAAATCTATGTCTGTAAAAGCCACAATGATTTACTAGTAGTAAAAAAATTACCAATAACCAGAGCAAAGTCAGGAAAAGAAAAATCTCAAGTCAAATGTGCAGATTTCCAGATAGAGTGAAAAATGTAGAAGCTGGTGCTTCCAGTAGGTGACTGGATCTGAGAGCAGTAGAGATCACCTGGTCTCCAGCAGCAGTGATCTCCTCAGAGTGGTTCTTGAAGAAGGTGATGGCTGCAATGGCACCCAAAGGACACGTTCCCAAGGTGCCTCAAAGAAAACGCTGTCTTTCCGAGTTTTCTGTCGGTCAAGAAGTTTGTGGGATGGAAGCAGCACCCTGCAGAGCCCAGCGCAGGGCAGCCGGCAGGACTGTGCGCGGTGCGGCAGGCTGGCAGCCGTGGCAAAGCGAGAGGCACTCGCAGCTCGCGGCTCCCGCTGAGCCAGGAACGTGGTGGGAGCCCGGACGGCTCCCGCGCACAGGGGCAGGACGGCACCCACCAGCAGCGCCTCCTCCTCCTGCCGACTTGCTGTGGGCACATTTAACCTGCAATTTGGAAACGGGAAACAGAGCCTGGCACGCGGTCAGGGAAGGCTGCCAAGCCCTGCTCTAGCTGCTGCGCAGCCCGCTAGAATGGGAAAGATAAGTATCTTACAGACCAGTATCAACAGCAACCAACAGCAGATTTTTATCTTTTTAATACGTACAAAAGCACAAAGAAAATAATTACTTATTTTATAAAAGCACAAAGAAAACACTTATTTATTTCCAGTTTTGTAACAGTAAGTATGGCCTTAAGGTCAGGAATTTTGAAGAGTTGATGACTGCCTGGCTGCTTCTTTGGTCCCTAGTTTCTCCAGCCAGTCATTAACAGTGAGGAAAGCGCCTTTTCTAGAGGCCMCTTTTGTTTAATCATTACCTTTTCATGTTACAGAATATACCAGCTACCTCTGGGAAATAAGTGTCTCCTATGCCAATGGATCCATAACGTGGTTTTTTTTAGGTTTCATTTATTTGAAAGAATATTCTGTTAGGATGTGAGAGTTTAATGTAAAAGATGATTGAGTATTAACCTCAGCCCCGCTACAAGCTAGATCACTCTCAGGAATTGGGACAAAATAGCCTTGCAGTGCTGCCTTTCCTCTTGTGGGGATGGTTTTGGGCCGTCGATTTCAGAAGAGTAATCTTGAGAATTTATCTGTGTAATCTAGGTCCTAATACTATCCTCTTGGTGTTGGAGCATTTCAGAAATTAAATGTGGACACAAATATTTTCTCCCTTATCTTCTAAAATCGTTTAGGAATGGACCTTGTTTTTCGGGGGCTTGAATTTTATGTGTAATCATTGTGATGCTGAGGGCAAAGAGCACCAGTGGTTTCTATGGGCGTTAAAAATTATTTATGAAACTAAAATTGGAATGGTTCTCAGGAATCCCTGCCCCGCTCTGTTTGTCGACCTGACGATTGCCGTCTGCCAAAAATCCTCTCCGTTTCGAAACGCTTAGAAACTATATGTGACTTTTGGACTTTTTCAGAGGAAGATTCATTTATACCTGAAAATAACTTTACTTTGTACTTAATATAAGATAAAAATGAAGTACTGTGGTTCAATTTGATGCGTTTTCTGATGAGGGACAATCTACTGATTGTATTCTTGGTAAAAATTAACTAGATTATTAGATTATTGCATACATACATAAACCTTTGAACAGTACCCAGTTCTTGTGCATTATGACTTGAGTTATTCTCAAAACTTTATGGCTGTAGATGCTAGTGATAAAATGCAGCGAGTCACCTAATGTGTCTTGGATCACTTCTCTTTGCTGTTGAGAAAACTGTGGATATATCTTTCTTTGAGAGTTTATTTGAGCTTTGAAACAATTGTTTACAAAATGTATTGCTTGGCAGATAAATTCACAAGAAAGCAACAAAGCTTTCTAAGCYGTATGTTTAAAGTGTATGGATTCCCAATAGCAGTGCAGTGTGTGGCTGTCATTGTCAGGTAGCAGCAAAGCCTCTTCCCTTGAGCGGTGAAAGGAAATGGGAGTTTCTCCAACGGTAGGTTAAAAACCATGATTGTGTTCTTGATGATTTCAAATTAAATACTGAAGCAACATGACTGATATGGCTGATTTTAATGTTTTGCTGTGAAAGTCTGTATTGTCATAACCATTACTTGTAATATTGGCTTTTCATTTTGAATCTTTAAGTGAAAACACAGAATGCACGTCAAAACAACGGACATCATCTTTTGCTTCAACACTTTCTTTTTCAAGAAAATAACAACAGAAAAATATAGGTAGTGTTCCAGGAAACAGCCACTCAGAGGTGCAGGATGGGCTGGAACCTTATTGTGGTTTCCTGGTTCCTGGAGTGACGCTTTTACTTTTTAAGCTGTGGCTTTACTTGTGTTTTGAAAGCATGACAGGTTGGTTTTCAGCAGGGTTGTGTTTGTTGTTTCTGAAAGGCTGGGTTTGATACGGGATTTACATCTGGTGAGGAYTCAGTAATTGCTTTACCAAAGAGTTTGCAGCATGCACCTTTAAAGGAACTTTACATCTTTAAGCCTCRAGCTAACATTGTATTCCCTGGATTAAAACTGGGGCAGTAGAAATGCTGAAGGTCCAAATGAAGGAAATGCCGATATTGTGCTTAAATGGATCTTTTCCTCTGCTTCACYCTAACCAATGCGGGCTACATATGGATTTTAAAGCCAGAAGTTAACAGTGTTCCTTGTAGGCAGGTCAGAAGTTGATATTTCTTCCTTAGCACTGTAATGTCTCCCGGCTCGATGTGCGTGCTAGGGACCAAGTGTAAACACGCCGCCTATCACCCCGACCATTAATCTGTTCCCAGAAACGCCTRGCACCGGGGAATCGTGAAATAGTCTTTGCGAAGGATTCGAGATCCATTTTCACTGCCGATTAAAAAAAGGTCTCCTTGGAGCAGCCTTTGCTATAATTGAACCTTGAAATGTAAAATGTTGCAAATAAGTTTTAAGTGTTACTTTTCTAAAGGTTTTTTTTTTCCCCCCCCAAAAAAACACAATCAGAGGATGGTAATTGCCTTTTTAGGAGTATTCCTTTTGTTTTTCTTTCATTGTGGTCTTTCATTTTCTTTCAAGGTGACCTTGGWACGTAAAGAGACTTTCCGGCTCCACCTTATTGGTGCCTTCTTCGTTTCTCTTCATTTCTCCCGTTACTTCCAGTCTCTCCATTTTCTCCCTGCTCCTTTCCCTTGAGAGCAGTCCTGGGTGATTCCCATAGACTTTACCTGCCAAGGAAACACAACGTGGGCAGGGTTGAGCGCACGGAATCATTCGCCAGCCGCTGCCCTCCGTGGGGCAAGACCGAGTAACGGTTTGTGTAATTCCGACAGAGCCTGCGGAGTATCCCAGCTCCCTGTCCGTCCTGCAGCTCCTCTGCAGTAACACGATCGCGACACGCACGATCACCGCAGCAGCAGCTGCTGTGGGAACAGCACGACCACCTTTGCTGGAATCGCGTTTCCCTTGTCGCCCTCGCCTTGCAGCAGGGCTGAATCTGCCTGTAATTACACCCCGGCCCGGCAATACTTTATTGTTAGCATCAAGTACAGGCATTTAAACACCAAAGCGTACAGCAAAGTGCTGGCAAAGCCCCATAATAGTGAAAATAATAAAGTTCCTGTTATTGCAGGGGGAGTTTACAGCCTGTTGCTGAAGCACCCGCCTCGGCGTGCAGAGCTACAGCCCGACTTCATGCACGGGATTCACTTTGCGTCTCCTTCCCTGGAGCGCCAGAGCCCGGAGCTGGCACCAGGGGCAAGTTCCTGGCGCTCCGGGTCTTTCCGGCGCCCGCTCCGCATGCCGGGGGTCGCGGGTGCCTCACCCGTGTGCACCCGGGGGCTCCCGGTGGGGACTGGGACGCGGGTGGCACTGGGATGGGCGCCACAGCAGGGAAAAGGCTGTTTTCCCAAGGGACAATAAGGAAGGGAGTAACCAAAGGCTGGCGGACCCGAAACTGGAGGGACCCGAAACTGGAGTGACCCCGAACTGGAGCGACCCCGAACCSGAGCGAGCCAAGAGCTCGGGTCAAACCCGGCCCCGGTCCACGGGCCCCTCGGCCGGGCCGAGGGCGCCGCCGCTCCCGGGCCCCGTGGGCGCGGCGGGGCCGCCAT
>NW_020454092.1:15824563-16008135 GCF_003342845.1 Nothoprocta perdicaria | reverse complement strand
CCCCCCGCCCCGCGCCATGTACGCCTTTGTGCGCTTCCTGGAGGACAACGTGTGCTACGCGCTGCCCGTGTCCTGCGTGCGCGACTTCAGCCCCACGTCCCGCCTCGACTTCGACAACCAGAAGGTCTACGCCGTGTACCGCAACCCCGAGGAGGCGGCGGCCGACGCGGAGGACGACGAGGAGGACGAGGACGAGAGCGCCGGCGGGTGGCGCGACCGCCTGCTGCTGCACAAGGCCCAGATCCTGGCGCTCGCAGGTGAGCGCCCGCTGGGGGGGACCGCGACCGTTAACGCCCCCCCTTACCCCTCCCGCCCCCCCCAAAAGGGCCTTCCTGCCCCTCGCTGCCCCCCGGGGGGTGTCGCGGGGCGGGGGCGTCGCGGCTGCACATGCCCGGGGCCCGGGCGGCACATGGCGGCGGGGGGGCCCTGCAGAGGGGGAGGACGGCCACCCCCCCCCCCCGCTTCTCCCTCCTTTCCTCCCCTTTTCCATCCCTACCCCCGAGGGAGGGGGGACACACCTGCGCCCTCCCCCCACACGGGCATCCCCAACCCTTCCTCCCWGGGGAGGGTCCCCTCCGTTAGCCCAGGTCCCCAAGGCTCGGCTTCATGGCGACGGCACGCACCCCAATCCGCCATCWAAAGTTAAGTTTGTTTCTTTGTTTATTTATTTATTTCCTCATGCCCAACGTGTCCGTAGCGTGTGGCGGCACTTGTGCCTGGTCCTGTCCCCGGGTTGTTGGCGTGAGGGACCTGYCCCTGTCATCCCTGCGGGCTTCCCTGGCCCCCCGCGCAGGAAAAAGCACCGGTTCAGGGTCTCCTTTAAAAGAACTGGGTCTCTGTGAGGTGCTGCTCGTGTTGTACGTGTCCCCAGGTCGTGAAGCGCCTCGAAGACTTGCTGGAAGGGCTTAAAAGCGAGTAGGCAAAGGGAGAGTCTTGAAAGTTAGCGAGCGAATAGTCCTGCAGTCGGAGTTGGCCTGGAAAGGAAGTTTGATGTTTTTCGTAGCAAGTTGCTGGCTCGACGAAGCAGCTGAACGATGGCAACAGCCATTTGAAGTGTCAGTCTGAGCAGCAAAGAGGACTTCAGGTTTTGATCCCAGTCTTTCCACGTGGGGAGAAATGTGGTGCTCAGGTACAGCACAGGCAAGATATTTGGTGTCTTAATGCTGTATATTGAGTTCTGAGAAGGCAAGGCCTGGTTCTCATCTCTAAAAGGGCCATAAAGTTAAATAAAGGGCCACATTGGCCATTAAGTTAAATAAAGCTAGGAGCAAAGGTGTTTGTTAGTCTTTTTAAGTAAAGGCTGTTAACTAACTAACCAGATCATCCATTCGGTCCTTTTTGCCCCTGTTTTGGATAAGTGACCTGTGATGGGTTCCTGTCTTCAGAAGTGGCCATAAACAGATGCTTGGAAAGAATGAGAAACAGGCAGGCACGAGTGCTCTTTCTGTGTGAAGCTTCTCTGTTTTCAGACTCCTTGCACCTCAAGAAAAGRATAAGAACTAGTGTCATAGCCTAGCACAGGAGCRGAACCTTCCCCGAAGTTTGATTTGTCCCGTGTCAGTGTGTCTGTTGTGTCCCGCCTGTATCAGAAGTGTTGGGATATGAAGAATTTATTGCAGGTTACCTTGGCTCATGATGGTGGTGCAGGGTTTGGCCTGCCCAGAGGCAGGTCCCAGTTGACATCGACCTTCCTCTTCCTCACAGGGGTCTGCAGCAGCGCCGCCCTTTCCATTCATCATGTTCATGGCAGCATAACCAGGATTTCGGTAGAGTTCTTGATGCTCACATCTTGGGCCTTGATGCTCACATCATTTTGCTCACATCTTGGGCCTGTCAGCTTGCCTTAGTTTTCCATGCAGTGCACTAGCATGAAGTACATCTGATTCTGTCTCTTTTCTTGCTTCAAGTGAAGTTTGAGTGTAAGACAGTTTTCTTTTACACACTTTTCCATTGTTTCTCTCTCTCTTGTATTGGAACAAACCAATACGTGCTACTTTCTCCAGAGAACAAAACTTGTTACCTGTATTAATGATTTGCATTAATTGTTCCCCTGAGGTTTTAATTTTTGCAGGAAATTCTCCTGCAGAGCACAGGAGCACAACAAAACACGTAGCTATCTTTATTAAGTCTGTCACATCTCAATATTATCTGAATACACTTGATTTAACAATGCTGTTCAAGTAAGCAAAGATATCCTTACTTACATATATTTTTATGGTAACACATCTGTTCAGTCAGAATTAAGGGTAGTCTGAAAAACTTGTTCTTCCTTTSTAGTAAATGAACCTGAGAACTAGAGGGAAAATAGAGATTCTAGGCCCATGTTACCATTAAGTGGCATAATGATTTTTCATTTGAAGAGTGTTTTTGGTTTCTGTGTTGTTTAAAAATGTTTTTTACATGTTTGCCTGTAGTATAGACTTTTGTTGGACCATTGCTTGTGTAATTCATGAAAGTTCGTGAAACAGTTGTTCTCCTTTAAAATAACCTGGAAACTCTTCTTTGATCTTCTGTGTTTAGATCGGATATTTGGAAACCCGTGTACCTATAGGAATCATTAGCGTTGCTAAAGAGCATTAATGTTTCAAAGGTTAAAGAACAGAAAAGGAAGTATTTTGCCATGCTCAGAAAATCATTKTTAAGAAGTTGAATACCATCCTCTCTAATACTTCAGTAATAAGGAATCTTTAGTAGTAGCATAGCACAGTCATAGAACATCTGTACAGCTTTCCTTTTGCCTGTGTGTCCATGATTGAGAACTGSTGATATTGGTGGCATGTAACTGTTAGCTTAGGAGCCATAGACGTTTTGAAGAAGTTCAGCCAAAGAGTAAAGCTAAAACCACAAAGATTAACCCTGAGACAGTTGGAGACAATCGACTCATAGAAGGCATGTTAAAATGAATATTTTGAGCCGTAACAGTTCATAGATTGGCTAATAAACAACTGATAGTAGTAAAGGAATCATCTTAATTACCTCWTGAATGTAGCTCAGCAGACTTGGGCTGCACTATATATCTGTTTTCTGAGCTGCCATGTTGATGATCTGTCTCATGGAGGATGCAAAAATAGTAGACAGCCTCTCAGGAGGAGTTTGAGCCTGTCTTTCTGTTCATCTACATTCTTCCTTTTTTTCTTCTTTGTGTCCTTCAGTCAAAACACTGAAAATCTGTTTCTCTCATCTGTCTTGTTGAAATATATGTGCCACTTGTAACTTTTTCACACTTGTCCATCATGTTCAGTGGCAGATTTTTTGTTGTAAATATGTGCTTTTTGTAGGAGATAGCATTTGTGATCCTTAGAGAACCCTGATGGAGGTCATGCTTGCTTTGCAAATTGATGAGTATTTAGTGGAATGCACAGAGATTCACAGACTTTTAAAGCTCTCTACTTCAGGTGACAGTTGTTATCAAGTTAATAGTGAGTGTCTTCTAGCTGGAGGTGTGCTTTCCTGATTACAGTAAATAATTCTTCTCTTTAGCTCTTGCCCTCAATAATTTGCACTGCAACAATCATGACAAACACATCTCCATCAGATTYCAACTGCAATTCCATAGCTGCAGCACCAGGAATGTTAATACCTCCATGTGCCCAYGTTCTTCCTTGCCCCTTAGAAAATGGTATGCTCCATTTCTTGTTAAAGTAGGTTAGATTTTTTTTTTTTAAATCTTCAAAAGGCTGCACASCTCATGATGAAATAATTTGCAGTGTACTCTGGAAGGATATAAAGTCTCTGTTCTCAGGATTATTTTAAACTAAATAACTCTAGGAGGTCTTAATGCTGAATTTTGGGGAAGGTAGAGGGTGGATACTGTGACAGAGCTCAGCTACCTCCCACCACCCTTCTTCTCTTCAGCCTGACCAGTGCTGACCATGAAGAGCTGGGCTATACTAGTTGCAGCTGGTGTGGCAGGAAATGGGCATGAGATCTTTCCCAGCTAGGCATGTTAAATTCATGCAATATTCAATAAWTTTATTTGCATTAAACCCAGAATACCCCTCCTTCCTACACTCTGCCCTAGTTATCATTGTGTTGGCTAGTGAGCTTGCAGCAACCTACATGTGGAGATGTGGAGGAATGCCCCAAGTTCTCACCCAGGTACATTGACAGTCATTTCTATGATTGGGAGACTTGGAAAGGCAACTAGACTAGTTAGGGGTAGGAGTAAGGACAGCCAAAATAAAGGCGAAATTYCAAAAATGACGAAGGCTTGTTTGGAAGCAGCTTATGCCTACAGGGTGTAGGGAGGTAAAGAACCAGCTCCCTTCTGAAATGAACTGCAGACTCTGAAACAGCAGTGTTTGCTGCTGCAGCTAGGAAATGATTGAATGGGAGGACAGTTGAAGCTGAACAAGATAAAAGGAAGACTTGAGGTGATGCTGGCAAAGCAGTCTAAAACTTTTGACCTTGTCAGAGTACACTGAGTGCTCGCTGATCCAGAAACTTGGGGTGGAGACATCTAGTTTGCTCCAGATAATGTTCATTCCCTCTCCCTTTACCCCTCTCCTAGTAGAGAATGGGGCAGGAGATACAGAAGAGGATCCATCCATGGAAAGGATAGCCCCTATAGTAAAACACAAAATCACTATGGAGCCCTAAGGAGGCAACTGGCAGGAAGCTACTTGTGCTGTTTGACCTCTTTTCACTAGTGAAGCTCCAGGAAAAATTCTCTTGAAAATATGGAGAAATGGAGACAGATTGAGTAATAAAAATTAGCAATGGGGAGGAGATAGGCCAATARTGGACAGGATGGAGACAGAAGGATTCCAAGGACCAGGATTTTTCTTCACAGCAGGCCCTCCTGCCAGGGGTTGCCTTCCTTGTCTGACTTCCCAAGCTGACTTTTGTGCAGGAGGACTCAACCCCTGTGATCAAGGGGAACTGGTCATGATCTGCATCCACACTGTATTGGGATTGCCTGCAGCAGTAAATAAGRCTTCTTGTACACAGGTGCTTGGGGATGACTAGACCACTTTCCTGTATCCTGCCTGGTGAATCTAAAGCTGTTGATAAGAAGATTGCCAAATACCTTGAAGCCATATTTAATTCAAGAGAAGGAGGAGGTAGTGTGCTCTCTGACGGTGTAGAAACCTCGTCATCAGTAACAATCCAAGTCCATACCCACATGGCCTGATCTCCTATACCAGGTGGTCACCTGTGGRTGGGAAATGGAGTGGGATGAACCCCTGAAAGGCCTCAGCACTTGACAGATAAGGAAAGCGGTCAGAATTGTGGTTAAGAGGGAGGGAAGTCCGTCCACTCTGCAGCAGGTGAGGACAGCTGGGCAGAGGGACAGCTGCTAATCTAATAGACGCCTTGGGACATGTGTCTCCTGCAGAGCAAGAAATAAGATTAGATAAAGGTGAAAGGAGGACACTAGTCCYACTGTACCTCCATGCACAAATAACCCCTTCTCCCATTTCTGTGAGGAGCTAAAGGCTGTAGAAGCAGAAGAATAGTGGGTCCTGGAAGGGGATTGGGCCTCTTGCTTTATATTGAGCCCTGTGGTTCACAAAAAACTGATGGCACCCAGTGCTGAACAGGAGGAACTAGGCAATATGATTGCAGCTAGTGAGTTCAGTAGGCATGACATTAGGAAAAAGGGTGTATTTTCCCCAGCAGGGCATGAGGTCAGCAAAAAGATGCATTTTCCCTGAAAGGCATGAGATTAGCAAAACAGATCTAACCCCACATCAAATACTGCATGACCGCGAGTCAAGCTCCATGTCCATAAAYAGTGCTGCAGACGGAGCTCACTGAGATGTCCTGCCTGTCAGCGGGCTGCCTGGTGGTGAATGTCCCCTTGAGTTGGGACGCTACACAAGCAGCGTTACTTTGTGGAGTTAAGGGAACCTCTGACAAACTGTTGGAGAGGTTAGAAACTGACTTGAGCAGTAACAAATACGCAGTAAGATTCACTTTCAATGACTGCACTATATCTGCAGTGTATCACCATCGTCCAGGTGCCAAGAGGGCCAGTGGTACCATGGGGTACATGAGGAGTGTTGTCAACAGGTCAAGGGAGGGGATCCTCCCCTTCTATTCAGCCCTGGTGAGGCCACATCTGGAATATTGTGTGCAGTTCTGAGCCCCCTAGTCCATTTCACCCTGAATTTGGCACTTTTGCACAAAACTTAAATGGCAGCAGCAGCGGTTTTGGAGCTTTAACAAGTGTGGCTGGTAAGGGTTACTCAGAGTAACCCTTACAGTAGTATTGATTGCTATATTTCATCAGTGGGATAACATGTCAATAAAAATAATTTTAAAGAAGTGTGAGGTGTGAGAAGATTTTATTCTTGCATTTAATGTTCACTTTTACTGTGTCGATACACTTAGTCTGCAATGAATTTTTTTTTCAGTCTAAAATGCATCTCAGGTGACCTGCATGTTCCTGTGTCTTTTGGCTCATACTAATGGTCAGAAGTCACTTGCTTATTCTTGCATACCAGACATACAGGTCATCTGCACTGCCAAGACTATTTCTTCTGCTCTTTATCTATATATGTTACACCACATGTAGAGTATTTACAAGCTTAACTTTTGTTAAGCTTAATTATGACACAAAAATACATTTTATTAACACTGATTTGAAAGGTAATATAGTTATGACATTTACTAATTAAAATACACTGACATTTGCAGGGGAGTGAAAAGAAAAACAAATATTTTTTTCCTTAACTTTAATTTCCTTAAACCCCCTCTTTTTTTTCCCAGTGGCTTGTCTAAGTGCCAGTCAGTCAAAAATTATTTTCAAAGAAAACTTAAAACTAATACAGGATGAACCATGTTGTAGATTCTCAATAGGTAAACTTAGGTAATCTCCCAAAATACAGTAATTTACCTGTATTTCCCTAGCAAATTTATTCATTTGGCTGGGACTGTTTCGGAGGCTTCCTGGAGAGTTCCCTGTGGGATTGTGCTCTGCCTTGCCTAAGTAATTGTTGTGCAGGATCTGCATTGCTTTGTGGTGCTTGGTGATCAGGAAATCCTCATCAGGGTTTGGTCYATACCTGATTCCTTTTGGTGTGGTTGAAACTGACCAGTCAGAGTAGACAACGTATCAAATTGTACCTATTTCTCCTTGAGAAAATGATCTAAAAGTAATTCTTAAAAAAGGAAATAGCTTTTGTAGGAAACAGTTTTTATGATAAATTTAGCATGTTTGAAATGTTTGAAAACTAATTCCCATCATTGAGTTTCATAGGTAGATAAAGAAGAGAGATTTAAAAGATAAGATTTCAACATGCCACTTGTTTTCAAGGTTTTAGATTTTTTTTAAAATTTAACGATAATGTTGTATTTCATTTCAGTGAGGATTAAGAGAGTTGCTCCATAATGGTTATAATCCTTTGTGTTCAACATGTTTGGAGTATTGTACAAATATTAACTAATCTGCACTTCTGTGAGGTAGATGGGCAGAGAGGTTGTGTTGTTCAAGGTCAGTATTTCAGTCAATATTGGATCCAGGATTAAAGCTATCCTTAGTCTAGTAAAGAGCATGATTTTCTGTTTCTCACTCTGATGTCTTTTCTTTCCTTGATCTTACAGCTTCATCAATTTCTGCTGCAGACAAGCACACCATTCTAATACAGCTCTAAAACTAAACGGAAAGAAGAGTTTTGCTGATAAAGAATAAAAGATGATTCATACCTCTGTAATAATTATTTCTTACAGAATTTTAGTTTTGAGCCATCTTGCTTTTGTTTAATTATTTTTGAAGAGTTTTTTTTGTTAACCTTTAAACAAGAAATTCATCTTGTGTTATAAAGGAAAGCAAGAAAGAAGATCTCTTTCAGTTTTTATTACAGTAGAAGTATGAATTACACCTGGGCTAGTACTTRGATTATACATCTGACCTGTGCTGATAAATAAGGACATGTAAAAGGAGAAAGTCATGCAGTACTTGAATGTTGTCCTGCTTTCCAGAAAATAGACTTCAAGTGAGGGTGCATTTTGATAGATTGACAGACTTAGCAGTTGTAASCTGAGTATCTTTGTTCTTCTTCTGGAGGAAAAAGTGTGCATTTGGACTTGAAAGTTTGTTCCATCAGTAGCTGACATCAGATTTTTAGTATAGTGGATTTGGTGAGACTGAGAGCAGAAGCAGGCCATGCTTTGTAAGTGTATTTTTATTRCTATATTAAATATTAATTAAAGATGGCAGTCTCGATGTAGCATTTCAGACAGAACTTAGACATAGAAAGTGCTTATGTTATCAGTTCCCGGGTAGGAGTTTTGCTCATCAATCTCTTTGGCCTTTAGCAACAACTAGACAACAAAGCAGGTGTGCCSTGTTCTCCATCAGCAGTCTTGAATCAGACGTCCAGCAAGTCATCTCCAAACCTCTCAAGTGGTGACTTAAGATGATTTTTGTCTTGCCTTTTCTTAATTAAGAACTATTTTTCAATCTGGATCCTGTTCTTTCTACTTAATTGAAATTTACCTCACAACATGCAACATTCTTTGATCCTTTCCTCAAAGGCCCAAGTCTTTAACTTTACCAGATTTTGGCTGCTTCTTGGCCCTGTTTGTCACACTGTTACTGTTTTATTGGCTGTTCTTCCTTGACTTTCAGAACACTCTTCTTTTTGCTCTTGAAGACACTCTTTAGTCTTGTCACTAGTTGGATGTCAGTATTTTCTCCTCTTTTTGGGGAAGTGAGGCAGGTCTATCAGGTTCTTAAATTTTGGGGGGTTGACTACGCAGAGGATGGCAACTCTCAATTTTGCCTTTCTGTTCTTAGTTTTTCTCACTTAGGTTTGTTTTTCAGCTTCCCTGTCTGACATCCTTGTCTTTTCAGCTTTAATTTAGCATGAACCAAAATACTTTCCAACCATTTCTGTCCTTTTCCCATTTTTAGAAAGGAGAAAAATATCTACTATAATCTTTTCTTTTGTCTGTCTCCACCCAAAATCTGCGTACTCTCTCTTCTTTGCTCCCTACCTGCTCCCAGCCTTACCTTGCTGCCCAGCTATGATACAGCTTTTTTGTATGTGTCTTCCTACATCCTTTTTTTCTGTAATCTCCTTTGCACTGTCCTTCTGACAAAGTTCTCCTCAAGTCTTCAAAACAGTACAAAACTACACAGTAAACTACATTTTTTTTTTCCACCAATGGTAAATTGACTGTGTCAACACCCTRTTGAATCCCTCTTTGGCCTTCCCCTTTTCAGCTGTATCTGGTTTGTCACCTGTCCTCTTCAGACAACTCTTAGGTTTATTCTGTCATTCATTATCCTATGTTGTCTGTCACTAACATTCTGTTTTTCTTGCTTTAGGGATCTTAATCTCASTGTGCTATTAGCTTGAAGAAGCTTTTTGCAAGGGTTTTTCCCTCACTGTCCTAACCACCTTCCGAGCCTGCATGATCATTGCCTCTTTATTAAATCTCTTCTGTTCTCCTTGTCAAAATCCATTCTCCTCGATGTATGCAATAAATTAGCT
Source organism: Nothoprocta perdicaria (assembly GCF_003342845.1). Taxonomy (NCBI): domain Eukaryota; kingdom Metazoa; phylum Chordata; class Aves; order Tinamiformes; family Tinamidae; genus Nothoprocta; species Nothoprocta perdicaria. The sequence continues at coordinate 15,998,692 of NW_020454092.1, read as the reverse complement.
AAAAACGCAATTTATGGGTTTTTTTTGCAATTTTTAAGTAAGCTGGCTAACCTTTTTGTTTTATCATGCCATGTGCTTTCCCAGTCACAGCAATATTGTTTCTTGTGTTTAAGTGGCAGTTAGAAATCCATGCCCTGTTGTGCTCCTTTCAGGTATGTCTATTTTGAAGGGCCAAATGTACCTTTGGTTGTGTGTGTTAGTTTTTTCAGCGTCTTTCATCTTGGGTGTAAGTTCTGTGTAGTACAGAGGTAAAGATTCTCTGCTCTGTGGAAGCCATCCGTCTAAATTAGAATAGCGAGGGGGTAGCTTTGTACTGCTGTTGCCCATATGTGTTGGTTGTGTACCTAAAAATAGGAAGGGTTAATGCTATTTTTTTTTTCAAACTGTCAGTAGATCATTTTCACAAGGGATGGAGTTTTTTGATGGTTTAAGGGAATGACAAATTTTGCTCAAGGTTCTCTTGTTTTATTATCGTAAGATTTATGGCACTGCCAACCCCTTTATTTGGACAGATCCCAGATCTGCCATCTCTCATTCACTTGGAGTGCAGAGCTTCTCTAGTTTTCCAGCTTTTACTCCAAAGGTGGAAAAAACAGCTTTGAACTATTTTTTTGAAGGATTAGTTTATTCAGGCCTTACTCTGAAATTATAAAGTAAGGAATGGAGACACTGCCCATGCCAGGATATGGTTTTCAGTTTTAGCATATTTTTACTAAATGTAACCAGCTGACTTCCTGCCCCRTCAAATTCTCTTCGTCTGCCTCAGTTCCCTGCCTTTGTAGACTTAGAGCTGTTACCTTTTGGCCCAGATCCACCCATCCTGACACTAAAATGAAGAGCGGACCGAAGGAAAAGTTCCAGGAACAGTTTATCCTTTGCTCATCGATACCGATTCTCCAGTGCTGTTCTTTTCTGGTGSTGCCGAATCCAGATGTCTTTTCCCAGCCACTCTGAGCCGCGCTGAGCAGTCTCTGCAGCTCCTTTTCTCKGCTTATGTGAACAGCTTTGCTAGGTGGCTGCATGGGGAGAAATGATACCCATCCACTGTGCTCCCTCTGCAGCCACATACTCTGTACCCACTGTGACTGGTGCTCGTACCACCTTTTTGCCCTGTTTATTTTGTGGCAGGTACCTAATTAGGTGTGTTATGTACTAGTTCTCAGCAGCTGTGTCACTGAATCACTGATTCCATACATGGAGGAAAGAATAGATGCAATTTCACAACAATTTTATCATGACCACATAAGAGGAGGTGTAATTTTTAACCTGTATAGYGGGTTTGGAAGGGCTATAACTTGTAGCAGGGGACAAAGTCTGGGCAAATGACTCGCATTGTCCTTACAAAATAAGATTGTAAGCTACAGCACTTATATGGCTGTTGCTTCAACTCCTAGTGTTTTGTGTAGCTTTAGGGCACTGAATTTCTGCTTGCCCAGCCATTTCATAGGTTAGGTTCATATCCTAATTTTCTTCTAGCTGAAAGTTATGCATGTCTTTTTGCTGGATTCCTGCTTTGCACATGTCCCTTGTAGCCTAGCACAAGAGAAATAACATCCTAATAGGAACTTCTCTAAATGCATGTTCATATTTCTCCTCTTCTGATCCTCTCCTCTCTGCCATTACCTGCCTCCCACCAATTCAATTAGTGTTTACTGAACAAAAGCCAATATTCCAACATATCCTCAAATTCAGAATGAGATTTTTCTAGCCATGTTTGCAATTAAGGAGCAAAACAACAGAGTTTAGTACCTAAAAAAAGAAAAAAGGAGGAAAAAGAAAAGCTTTTTCATATTCAACACATTCCATCAATTGTATTAGGTATAAATAGGTCTACAAAAACAGAACATATATAAGAAAATATTTYATGTCCTGTTAATTGGAAGGCAGACAAACATAAAAATTCTTGGCTAGTTGAATGAATTAAAATCCTGAGCTTTAAATTATATAAACTCATTTTTAACATTGTTTCTTCAAATTTTATGTGGAAAAAATAAATACCTTTCTTCAACATGCAGATACAGGAGAAGCTGTAAAATATAAGAAATGGAAAGATTTGTGAAACATGACAGAGAACCTTGCAGACAGACAATTAGACACTAATAATTTACCAATTAAACATTGGTTGGGAAATGTATAAACTTCTGCCTTAAGTCTTCTTACTTCTTTACCTTAAGTAAAGTTTTGCAGARGTAGATTTTTGTGGTCAGACTGAGATACTGGGAGAGGCAGCAATGAGGAATTTGGATAAATTTGCATTGTTTTACTAGACCCCAAATTAAATATTTCCTTTTTATTGCTGTTCTGGGAATTGATCCTGTTTGTAACCTTTAGAAATTGAATTAAAATTTAAAAAACAAAAATGAAGAGATAAATATTTCTGTTCTTACAAATTATTGTCAGAAAGTATCTGCTAACTTTTGCACGTATTTGTACACTCTGGAGCTGACTCGTGGCCTTCCCCGGTTTGCCTGGGCTTCTGGCTCGTTCTAACCATGAAGTCCTGCCCAGCAGACCGTTTTGATGGCTAGGTGAAGCAGATGAATTGTATCCATCCTGATAAGAGGCCAAGGGTTATTCTGAACCGTAGAAACTGTTCTACGTTCTTTAGCTGCAGGAGTGCTTCCGCTGCAGGTYTTGTGGAAGGTGATTTGGCAGAGCAAATAGAGAGGCTGTCCGTGGTGTGCATGTGCTCTTCTTCCTGAAAGAAAATAGGGACACCTTTTAGCAAAGGAGCYGCCAGCCTGTCGGGTGCCCCCAAATATACTCAAGGAGAAAGATTTTGGTTTTCGTTCCTCATGTATTTGTTTATTCCATCAGTCTCTCCTTCATAGCGTTTCTTAGCTTTTTTTTTTTTTAGCTTTTTTTTTTTCTCCACCTCATTTAGGGCTCTCTAATTTTCATTTCAACTTTTTGACAGTAGAAATGGGCTATCTCACTTTTCTGACGCATCTACGTTTTTCAGATAAATGAAAAGGTAGTTTTCAGATTTAAACAGCTGGATTGCCTTTTTGTTTAACCGGAATAAGCATCCGTGGTGCTCTAGGGAATGGAGAATGATCTCAAATARGCCTAGTTGTTTTTTGTTGTTTATCTGTTTCCTTTTGCATCTGTCTTAGTATTTATTGCTACCATCTGCATTTCATTTCAGGTTGTCTAATGTCTTATTCTGCGTGTTTTGTGCCTATTGTCTTTACACAGCCTTGGGCTGTAATATCACCATTTGCCTACAAGAGATCCATTTCTATCTGTAACAAAATGAATTGCATTCATCTGTGTAATTCATTTCTAATGAATGCCTTGCTCCTCATTAAACAGTGATTTACCTTTGTTTCCTTTTTCTACACTGTCAACACTAACCATTTTGAGGTCCTGCGGAGAGATGCTAATTTGAGAAAGTATAAGTCAATGCAACTAAGCACTCACAAATGGCATCCTCATTGGCCCTTTCAAAAATATTCATGGGACATTTCTTGGATTACAGTTTGCAGGTGGATAAAAGACTCAAAATGTTTTCTTATTCATAAGCTTTCAGTGTACAAATACAACACTTCAGAATTTAAATGCTTCTCTCCTTGTGAGTGTCTTGAGCGTGTAGCCAGGCTTGTGTATCAGTTCAGACACTGTGTGCTGTGCTAGAGTTTTCAAGATGAGATGCATGTTTGGGGAGTCTTAGTTCTCTTTCCTGTGATCCTTTTCAGGAATATTTAGAATCTTTCAAATGTTGCAACATAATGCTTTTGAATTTCTTATTTTGGACATTCTTTTGACATATTTCAGAATCTCTCAGCCTGAAGAAACTTTTTACTCGATTTCCCTCCACTCCCCTACCCGCCYCCCCACCTACACACACTTACACACGCTTTGATTCCGAGATCACTACGACCATTTATTGGTTTTGTGCATCTGAAGGCCAGGGATTCRGATCATTAATGAATCACATACAGGTAGCATAGGAATTCTGGTACTGATCCGGTCTCTGTGTAGCTTTTCTCTAATGCCTCTTCAGTGTGTCCTGCAGCATCCCCTTTTCCAGCCTTGCCCTTTGCAGAACACCCAGGTCTGCCATGTGTGCAAATAGAGCTGCGCTGCTGACAGCTGATGGTTAGAGCGAAGCACGAATGACAAAACTCACTTCCACTTTAAACCAAAGCAGAATTTGAAGTGCAACAACAGACTGTGAATATGAAAATAGAGTTGGTAAACATAAAGTAATTTTTTTTTCTTTAGGACGTTGTCTGATTTACAGCATCTCTCTTATTTTAGTCATAGTARTAGCTACTCATTGACACATTTGATCATTCTCACATAAATTTATCTTGGCTTTTTAGGATATTTACTCATATTTATGGCCAGATTGATACCCTTTTGAAACTCTAGACTTGTCAGTGGRTATCAGCTGAGTTACATGGATTAATTTGATCCATAGTATTATGAATGGATTGGAGCATGGGAGTTTTTTGTTTGTTTTTTTGTTCTTTTTTTTTAAACTGGTCTTGCCTAAATCATGTAGCATTTGGAAGTAAGAACACTGCTTAATATAACAATTTTATTTTTAATATACATTTTAGAAGACAAAACTGACCTTGAGAACAGTGTGATGCAGAAGAAAATTAAAATCCCCAAACTCTCTCTCAATCACGTAGAAGAAGCTGGGGAGGTTACAGATTATGGGGAAGAAGATGTGGAGCTTAGACACAGTAAGGTACTGAAGTCTTTTTTTTCCTTTTTTTCTGTTCTTTTTTTTTCTTTTTTTCTTTTTTCTTTTTTTTTTTCTTTTTTTTGGAAGTGCTTGGGGCATATACAGCTGTTATAGCCTAAGAAGTCCAGGCCTGCTTTTGATCCCCCATAAACATTCTTTGATGTAATTGGGTCAAATTGGGGAGATGGATGGAGGGGGATGGGGTGAGGGCCAGAGTTTACAGATGAGCCTTTCAGAAACCTCGATTCATGTGTGCATGAACATACTTCTTGTTATCCTCTTGCCACACGTTAATTGTCATTGGGGATTTTGGGATCCATGCAGCTTCCCCGGGGCCCGGAATGCTTTAAAAGTCACCAGTTACTTGAATGTTGAGCAGCTCTTCTCAGGGGCACGTGTGACCTGTTGCGCTCTGCTTGTTGAAAGGAGATTTCCCTAACAGAACAGCGGGCAAGAAAACAAACTGACAAGGCTGCAGCCCTCCAGTGTAACTGCCAGTTGCCTTTTTAGGTCCAGATGCCAAAAACCCACTATGTAAATGTATTTATTTTTTTGGTATCAGACRATTTCTTTAAAACTCTGCCAACCTTCAGAATAAAATACTGCTCTGTGGCTTCATGTGTTTCGCAGCTGCAGGAGTGATACCAGTAAATTTCTTTATGGTGGGCCAGCATTTTTTAGAGCATGCGTGGAGCAGGCCTAACATCAAATAATCTCATTTTCTGCCACATTACTCACGGATACTGTGGTATGGGAATAGATAGTGTCAGCTTCTTGTCTCTAACCTACGAGCTACATTTGCTTTCTTGCAGTTGCTTGGAAGTTCAAATGCTTTTTCCATATTTGGCTAATAAAACCTAGAGACCTTTACCCATACTGTTACATTTTAATATTGCCATGTAGGCCTCATAAAAGAGGTATGCTTTTATTTATGTAGGACTTGGATTTTGTGCAGAAGACCAAAGGTGAATTCCTGCTGAAAGTTAACGGCAGCTAAAGCCTCTGCAATGCAGTACTAATACAGAAGGAATCAGTTGATCAGGGAAAWGAGGCTACATGATAAATTCTGTCTCCAACTTTTATGTTCCCAATTCCCTCTTTTGCAGATAGTGTTAGCTCAGCCACTTGCATCAGGCATGTGGGTGAATGTACTAGAAGTGTAGTCAGAGAAGGTTTAGTGTCCCAAAATGTGGGAAGGGCAAGCCCTCTGTTCTTGAAACAGCTTTGTATTGTATCCTCCTTTCATCTCTGGTGTAATTACAAACATAACGTATAATTGATTCTTTCTTTTACTTAATGTAAAATCCCAGTGTTGTAGGAAATCAGAACGTTAGGGCTAAGCTTCAAAGAAGCAGATCCTGAGCCACGCTTTTTTTTTTTTCTTTTAAAATTTTTAAAGACATAAATTATCTTTGTGCATAGAATTAAGTGACTTACAACACAGTCCTTGCAAGTCTTTGACGATAGGGAAAGCAAGGCCACTAGCTGCTTCAGAAGTGTGTATGTGCACTTAGCTAAATTATGCGTGCATAATAGTTATGGTGTAGGTTTCCATAAGAATCTGTTAGGCAAAACATTTTTGCAGGCAGTTTGTCTTGCTTTTTTGTAAGAATAGTTCTTAACCATTCACAAATCTGTAGAATTTTTATTTGTGTTATGTGCTGCTCTTCTAATTTGCCTTTCTTTTTTGTTTATTGTAACACGCAGAGACAAGATGGGAGGAAACAAAACGAAGGAACACACAAAAGTATTGAAGCAGTTGTTGCTCGCCTTGAAAAACAAAATGGGATGAGTCTCAGTAATACTTCCAGCCCCGAGGAAGCTTTTATGGAGACTTCGGAAGGCATGAACAACATGGACGATGCTGTAGTTCCTCGGGTTCTGTATGAAGAATTGCTGAGGAGTTACCAACAGCAGCAAGAAGAAATGAGGCACATTCAGCAGGAGCTCGAGCGAACGCGGAGGCAGCTTGTGCAACAGGCAAAGAAGCTAAAGGAGTACGGGGCGCTCGTGTCAGAAATGAAAGAGCTCAGAGACTTGAACAGGAGGCTGCAGGATGTACTGCTTCTAAGACTAGGTAGTGGTAAGTGCTGGACTTAAATGGGACGAGTTTTAATGAATCTTGGAAGTGTGATCAGTAGTAATGGAAAAGTTTTTTGAATAGCAGTGGTTGTACGACTGGACATAGAATGTTAAAAGGGTTTTCTGCTACGGCTGTACAATATGTGTTGAATTTGTATAATGTGTACTTCTGGGTTTTTCTTTAATGATAGCAAGAGGTCTTTGTGCTGATATGGTGGAATCAGGTTCCATTTTAAACAGCTGTATTTTAAAGGGCCTCTGAATTTCTAGAATATGCTGGAAAAGATAATAAAGTTTCGTCTGCATAATACACCAATATGTTCCGGTTTAAAAAAACATAAAAGGCAGCAAACTGAATATTTGGGGCAAAACAATTTTGTTCCTTTCAGTCATTTTTTTTAATTATTATTGTTATATTACTGACACTGTGTTACCTTACATTTTCTGCCCTCTCTCCTTTCTAGTAGCTCACTGGAACACGATATACTTCAGAACTTTTTGGCATTGGCTTTCAGCAGCCAGGCTATTTGAAAAAGAATGGATTGTTAAAGCATAAAGRAAAAGCATTTTTTGATTAGTGTCCCTTTATATAAACACTTGTTACAAAATACAACTTTATGTTACTTGGATTTAAATTTTAAGTATCTTGAGTCAACTGCTCTTTTGTTTTGGTTTATAACATTTATTTAACCATTATGTTGGAATAAATGGGAAAAAAAAGACAATAAAAAGCTCATCCTTCTCATTGAAGATGATACCCTTTGGAATACCTTCAAATATGTTACTAATTTATATTTATTTGCCATTAGAATGTGTGTTGAAGGCGATTTGCTTGGTGATTGAAACTTGTTTGAATTTTGTGCATCCCGACTTTAGCATGCCGTTCCTTACGTCTGCCTTTGTGTATCTGGGAATTTAATTTTTGCATGTGCGTTGGGCATTGGCCCTTCCACTTGGCTTGGAGGAATGCCTGCAGTCTGCATGTCCATTGGGTTCCCTTCCCCTGCAGAGCCGAGTCTGAGCAAGCATGTGCCTGAGCTGTCGCATGCGTTCGCCTGGGCCTGCAAGGTCGGAGCCAGCTTTTCAAAGTAGCCTCTGAGAGGTTTAACCCGGATGTTTTACTGTGAATGAATGCTGCTCATTGCTACGCTGTGCATAATGAAAATGTCGTTACTTGTTAGAAGCATTAGAGCTAGCTTTTTAATAAAATTAAATAGGCGAGGTTTCCACAATCTAAAAAACATGGTGTGGTTGGCAGTAGATTCCACTGAGCTTTCTAAAATTTTCCTTGGATGGAAAGCTATTTCTTCATCTGCAAGTGGTTAGCTGGAATTTATGTGAATGGAGCACCAGCCAGATGTTTGTAGGCAGTGGGGCTGAACACTGTAAAATACCAGTTTAGTTGGTAGACTTGACAGCTGTCTYGGTGGTGAGACCAGCAGTGAAATGAAAACGGCCTCTGAATGCTCCCCCTTCTCTGCCTTGAAGGAATTTTTCTTTGAATTGAGACTTAGGAGAATTCGGAAAGGAAAAAACACAGCCTTTGAAAAATGCTGAATCTTKTCTCTGACTGTTGGACTTGATTTTCCATTGTATCAATCTGGCACCTGTTTTTCAACTGGCAATAAGTCTGGATTACATCGAGACAAGATGTTTTTTCCTCAAATTTGAGCACATATCYGGGCAAACACCAAGTCCAAGGAACTCCCCAAAATATCCCTTGTTATTATTGCTCCTAACATTAGAACGATGCAGAGGTAGGTTCTTTTTATTTCTTATTAGTAGAGAAACAGCCAGCTTCTGGAAAGATCAACGTAAAATTTATGAATGACTAGATATGGGAGATAGCTGCAGCAAATTACGAGTTAGAGATTCTCATGATAGTGTGCAAAAAAGTAGTTCTTATAATCAAGAGACAGATGTGTAAAGACTTCTTTGGTCTCCATCCCCTTCTAGCTTTAGAAATGAGGTGTACGTGGGTATTGGAACAGTATGTGCAAATTGTTCAGAAAATAGGTTATATGCTGAATGTATGTGCAGTTGTTGTGGTGATCTGTGAAACCCGGAGTTTCAAATGCCATGTAACGTAGGCCGTACTCCCAGCAGGCTGGACTTAATGCAAACTAATTGCATTTTGGGTTCACCTTAGAGGCTTTGGGTTTCTTCGCATGAGGTGACAGCTGTTTTGTGCTGATGAATCGCAGCTGTGGCGAGTGCGTGCCTGTTGCTGCCTTCAACTGGCAGATCAAATAGAGCTGCCTCTCGAGCCAGCATTCAGCCAAGTATTCAGCCTCCTAATTTCCCATCAATATGGTGATTTCCGTGACAAGTTAGGAGCCCGTGTATCTTTACTGTAGACCYGGGTCTTCACCTCTGTTACTAAAGCTTAAGCCTCTCCTGTGAGGGAGTAGTGAGGTTTGCAGCCTTTCATGCAGTGACAGTGAATTGCAGATTGTTTTTTAAAAAGCCTTGAAGTGGAAGGAGTGAAGAGAAAGTAGGGAACTTAGTACTGATTCACTGTGAAATTTTGAGGGTTTTTTCTATGATTTTGATGTGCGGTTGCCCAACAGATCGGTGTTTGAAGGAGAGAAGCTGTTGCCCATAGCTCTAGGGAGCAGAGCAGAGGGGAGAAAAATCACTGTCCTGGAGCTCACCTGTCACCTCAGCTCCCCAAAAAATATACATGGCCCCAAGGCTTCTTTCCCCATCCCTCCTGGACCCTCGGGAAACCCCAGGGTCTTAGGCCTTGGCAGCTTTTCTCTATGTTGATACACCAGACAAGGCACTAGTTTGATCTCGTTTTATTTWTGGCAAATGATCTGGAGGATTAAATCACTCTTCCAAGCCAATTTTTAAATATGCTTTGGATTACAAAATATAAAAATTGGGTTTCTTGTAATTAGTTGTTTCCAGAAAAAAAAAAAAAGCCATGCAGTTCAAGTTTAATAATCTTTATTTTAGCTTCTTGATGAAAAGCATCTAAGAATTCTGTTAACAATGAGCATGGGAAATACCATATATAAAATAATGTTTACCAGATTCCTATTGTTTTCATTCAAATTCTAGTAGATAATGTGGAAAAAACAACTTACTGTTTAGAAAAGTGTACTGGCCCATTTATTTACTTTTTTTTTCTTTGTTTATTTGCTACTTTTTTAAGCAGAGAGTAGTCTGTGATGCATTTTGAAGAGAAAGAGGTAATAAAGGGAAGCCTTCTACTTTATGCTGCATTTGAAGTTGCTGGCCTCTAAAAATTAAGAAAACGTTGCTGAACAGAAGGAAAAATATTTGTAATTGAAACATTTCTTCCCTTTTGCATTCTTAAGAATTATCTTTAATTTTCGTGTGATCCTTCTGTAATAAATCCTACCCTTGTTAAGCTGTTAGGTGGTTACATYTCTATACCCCTGGCCATTCATCATCTTTAAAATAAGGAGAGCCCAAGAGCTGCAGAGAGAGGACTTTAAAAGCTTGGGGCATAGTAAATTAGACACACGCTTCCCATCATTAGCAAAGCAGTGATGGAGGCTGCATGTCTGATTCACGTGTTGGGCTGAAAATGCAGTCATTACAAGGTGRTAAAAGCAGATGTGAAGACTGCCCAGGTAGAGGTAGCTTTCTGTTCAGGAAAAAGAAAAATCAGTAGGCTTTTGGRGTATGAGAGAAGACATTTCAAGGCTTTTTGTTGGTGGCTTCTCAGCAGTAGAACATGAATTAAAATAGAGATCTTTCTGGCCTGTTAGAGCTATGGTTATTGTGAACTTTAATCAGCTATTTTTCTTTTGGGAATTCTGGAATCCAAATTGCAGCTGTGTCAATACATTACTATAAACAAACTATGAAAGATTTCTAAGTAGAGAGTAGTAAAAATATTTAAACTGAAATACACTTTKCCTTTTAGGAAGAAGTAATTGTACTTAGAGATCTTCCTCAAATTGTCTCAGACTGCAAGATGCTTTCGTTTGAAGAAAACTCAGAATAGCACTTTGCTTAAGAGTGTGTTCTTATAATAACAGCTCAGAGTTCATTTTTGCATCCTAAATTTACGCTGGCAGTTACCTTACATGTCTTCATGTTGACGTTTGCCAACCCAAAGAGTTTAAATGATTGAACTGATCGAGGTTTTTACCTCCATCTGCATCTCATTGCAGTGTCAAGTTTGAAGTTTAATCTATTTTCGCCTTACCGTTCCTATATGTTGATAGTACTTGTTAAGATAACTATGATACTATAATGTAAATGCTGGTTTTCTGTGTTTTCTCTCTTTGTGCCATGTTTGCTCTTAAGGAATTGTCTATGGCACTGCAGTATAGGGTTGTCTGAGTTTGCTAAAGAGCTTCCAGTTCTTGTTGAGTGTCTCAAGTAACAGTCTGATAAGCACACCTAGCTAGCTAGGGAGGTGCAGAATGAGCTATAACTAAATGTCATCACTGATAATGAAAGAAACATTGCTACTATTTTATCTGTAAATGAAGCTGCACAGTGCAAGAGGAAGGGATTCTTTGGTTGTTCCATGARCAGGAAACATTTAAGGTATGTAACTCAAGACACACGAGTTCTGATGCCACAGGTTGACTTGYGGCATTAGGTCAAGTCAGGGCTTGGTCTGAGTGTCTGAACACTGAGGTGGGACCATCCGTGGTGGTGAAACGATTCCTGAATTACCTTGCCATTTATTGACGATGTCAAGGTTGAACTCTAGAGTACTGCAGCACTCTCAGCACCAACCTGGCACACTGTAGTTCTTGCAAGTAGGTGAGTTGCCCTTATAGCTCCTGGAGCCGCGTGATTAGTGCTGGGCCCAGGGCCTAAGCTCCCCACTTTTGCTCGCTTAACAAACTGCCATCCCCACCTGGAGCTTCAGAGACTATTGGAGCTTACTGGGAGCTTAGAGACATGTTCAGAAAGRGGTGACTATAGGCTTGGGACCTTTGACTCCTCCTAGACTAGGTCTAACTATTAAAATTAGTCATGAAATGCAGTCCACAGATTATTTTATTTTACTCTTCTACATTTTTAGGAACACTATAAATTTTGTCTGGAAGAGAAAAGCCGATGACTGACAAAATAATCATGTTCCTTTAGAGCCTCAAACATATGCTTAATTGTATTCTATTGTTTAAGCTATGCTTTTTTTTTTTTTTTTTTTGGATCACATTAAAATAAAAATCAGTATGGTGGATGGATTGGACAATCAAAATCCTAATGTATGTTTGGTTTTTTTTCACTTTGGATATGCTTTCTGTGCATGATACTTTAGCATAAGTAGCTTATGCCTGTTTTCTTTATAGCATTTCTGCCTATCGTCAATATTTTTAATATGTCCATTACACTTAAAGACATTTTACAATGATTTTATCTAATTAAATAGGTAATTTTATGATTACCCCAGTAAATTATATAGTTTTATAAGTARCTATGTAGTAATTCTTATTTGAAGAATTACTATTGTTGCTTCTGGTTTATAAAGACAATGTGGCTATAGCATAATTTCCTTAATGTGCATTGAAGCAGTCTTACCCATATCTGTAATTGTCCATATGAATGAAGAAGAAAATTGAACAAATTAAAATGAAGCATGTTAAAATGTTTACAAAACCAAATTACTGATCCAGCTTTTATTTATTGATGTTCAAAGGTAGGATTTTGGGTTGAACCCTTTCTGACTTTAAAATGAACATGACTAATGTGCTATTTTATGCTAACCACGGGTGATGAAGTGATTTATTTCATGTTCTCTGGGATAGCAGACAGCTCTTTTTTCTTAACTGTCTAGGACCTGCCATTGAGCTTGAAAAAGTAAAACCAGAATCAATTGAGCCCGAACCTGAGGTACAGAAGACCTTCAGTGAGGAAGCAAATACATCAACGTATTATCCTGCCCCTGTTCCAGTAATGGACAAGTATATTCTCGAGAATGGAAAGGTACTTTAAATTAAATATAGCATGAATTAGTTTGTAAATGTTCTTCAGGTGATTTTTTTACAGAATTTTCATGAACTCGGGGTTATTGCAAGGTTAGTTGCCTATAGCAAACTCAGCGTTCATTAAGTTATGTTCTTACATTGAGAAAAATGATGGAAGTGMACAAATACAAACAGCATTGTAAATTATCTGTAGTGATGACAGTGCTGTKCCAGACAACAAATATAGCTAGTAAATATGAATGCACTAGCACATTCATGGTGTCTTAAATTGGTGACGTACTTAAACCACTGAATATATACCTAAGTCAGTAAAGTTCCATTAGTCTGTTTGACAGAAATATATCTAAATAAAATAGCTTTAATATTTTCAGTGTGCTCTACACCTGTTGCAGAGAAACCTTCACACTTTGGTTGTTTTTGAGTCTAGTGGGTAATTCTGAACTCTGGAATGAAAACAGGCTCCCCTGGATTTGGTGGGAAAGTTGCCATTGAGTTGAATAGAAATGGTGTTACTTTCTGGATGCTTTTATGGACTTGTTGAAATACCATCCAGCTGCAGTTTATCAACGCCTGTCTAACAGTTTTTGAGACTCCAACATGTTTAACATACTGTCTACTCATCCACTCAGGCCTGCTTTTATGGCTATTCCTATTATCATTAAATTAAACATAGTATTTCTTTTATAAAAAACCTATGTCCTTCAGAGTTGCCTGTGCAGATCTTGAGTGTCAGGCTATWCATGCATTCAGTACCACAATCAGAGAACCTTTTAGGAGAAAATTTCCATTTCAGTCCTGACATACCGCAGAATTAGTGATGGAGTAGCATAAAATACTACATTTTCATATCTATGTTACAATACTAAGTACACAAATGTCTGTGTATTGAAGATAAATTTTGACATAATTATTGTGCAGACAAAATGTATGCGACAAATAGTATTATTTGGGCAATCTGACAGGTATTTGGTTCAGGTAGCTTTTCTTGCCTAGTACATTTAACATACTTCCTTTACTTTTTATGTATTTTATTGTCAATGAAAACTTACTATGTTTGCAGTAGGTGGGATAGGGCACCTCCTTAAATATTTGTGTGTAGCTTTTTCCACACCTTTATTTCTTCTGCCATTACTGCCAGCTTCTTTTTGTTTGTATTACAGAAGTTTTCTCTGTCTTGACAGATATCAAAATCACTTTAACTTTCTTTTTGTAATGTAGGTTTGTTTCTACATTTGCCTRTTTTAGGGGCTTTCAGCCATCTCAAGGTGTATCTCATTTATTTTCCTTTTCATTAATCCTATATTGATGTACATTKCTACATAGTGGTTTAGAAACCTTATACTTTGAATTTGATGTTAGTAGGATTCTCTCCCATCAGAAAGATCTCTCTCCTGTAGAGATGGAATGGAATTACTGAAAAAGAATGGCATTAATTTCAAAAAAAAAAAAAAAAAAAACACTTCTAACATATGTTTAAATGTATTGCATGTGTTAGTACAGTTACAGCGGTGAGCATTGCTTTGAATTTGCTCCTATTTTTGTTGCATTATGCTTGAAGGTTAATCCTGCAGCTGCTGAAATAAAGTTCCTGTGGTTTTCATCAAGCCAAAGACCTGTCCCATCCAGCAAGAAAGAAAGTACTTCCAAATCTGGAGTACAGTAGACTTCCAATAGCCTTGGGAGTACTAGGAAGCAGTACCAACAGATYAGTAAACTGAGACATGGGAAGATAAAGTTCCTTGTCCTAGGAGTGCTAGAAATAGAAAAGAAACATAAGATTGCAGTTGCTGTGGCTGTCTGTCATGGAGCTGCTGTTACCTTAGGTGTTTCATGTCAATGATGACTTGATTTTAATAAATGAAGCATGTTCAAAGACTAGATGGTCTGTTTGAAGCATGAACGTTAATTTTTTTTCTGCTGTAACCTGTTGTTTTAAAGGAACTTCAAGTGAGGCTCTGTAGCTTAAGAGTCTAAGTGATCTTCATCAAAGACAAGCCCTAATCTTGACAAAGGGAATCAGATTTTTGATTAAATGGAACAATCTCTAGTATTAATTGAATGCAGAAGTCCAAAATGTAGCATGTCACAAAGCTTCTAATCTTAGTTACTTTCTACATAACTGTTATGCTCATTTGTAGAGGTGACTTTTCCAAGATCAGAACAGAAATAACTGAGATAAAATCCTGCAAGGTGATTTTTTTTCTGAGCACAGACTGCTCACTCACACAAGAAATTGCCTTTCAAAATACGYTGAGAGCACCAAAAGTGTGCAAATTCTTAAAGCAGTTATGAAGAGGCTCAACAATAGAGACAGAATAAAAAGGCTGCTCATGTTGTGCTCATTGCTAGTTCCATTTCTGTCTGTTATGAAACTGAGATACCATGTGGACTTGTGAAAAGCCTCTTAGAACCTTCTTGGTGTAGAAATTTCTGCAGAAGCGGCAATTGCTTTGTTCTTATATTTTGAGGAAGTTGGTTTTCATTCATTTTTATGAGGTAGCTGATAGCCAGACCATTCATACTTCTGTATTTCAGTTTCTAAATAACTACTTTTTGAAGTATGCTGTCATAATTTAAAAAAAAAAAAAAAAAAACTTCAGGCTATATCTCAATAATAATTAAGTAAACTTTTCATTTAAAGGAAAATGGAAGTTTGGTTAAATAAAGGCAGTAAAAATATAGGTTTATAAATTTTTTACAATAGCTTTCTCCAATTTTCAGTGAACTTAATGGGAATTATGTTGTACCGCTCAGATCCTTATGGGTAGCAAATACAGTTTGAAGTTATTTTACATGAAATGTGTAGAAAAACAAAACACTAAGAGCCAAACAGCTAAGCCAAGTAAATTCTCCAGTATACCTTTGTCATAGCTTTTTTTTTTAAATAATAAGTAACATTTTACTAATAGTGGAAAAAGAAAAACAACTCTAATCAGATTTTGTGAAACCTGAATTTTGGATACATGAATCCAGTTTATACGTTTGTTTGGTTGATTTGGTCTTCTTTTAAAGAATTATCTGAAAATAAATCCTATCTGGACCTTTTCCAGTGCACTGAAGTCTTACCTGTGGTTAGAATAGCTAGATTGTGCATTATCCTCTGGCTTTTTGCTGCGTTTCCCAGTGTCTGTTGTGCCAAACTTACTGCCCTGATGGAATAACTCTGTCCAGCGTTGTCTGAATAGTGGAAAGCTTGTAGCGTTGCAGCAGTGTTGTTGCCTTCCCACATCTGGGTAGACTTCACACTACGCAAACTTCCCAATGGAATTTGAGTTTTATAGAACTTCCAAACTCTCTTGGTTTTTGCTGATATTGGAGCTCTCAAAATGTCTTCCATCCTTCTAGATAATTTAAAGCATCAGGATGAATTTTGCCAACCGGTATAGAATTTGACTTAGGCAGCATTTCCCTCACTGTCCCCCTCTGAACATGCTTTGGGTAGCTGAGTCTATTTCAGCCAAAAGGAGGCCTTCGTATTAAAGAGAGTATTTTCTCTCCTATTCCTAAATTAGGTTGGCACAACTGCTTGGTTTGTATGCTGTGCATAGCTATTTATTACTTTGTGTATTTACTGTTTCTTTCTTCTATTTCTCTTCCTGACCATAGCCTCTCTGGAGATATTATATTGGAGAATGGAGAGGGAAAAAAATGTAGAGAGTAAGAAGAATTGAGAACAAAAGAAGCAGGAACTGTGTAATATATGAGGTTGACTTGAACTCCCTGAACCACAGAGTTGGAGGAGATTCAGAAATAGGCAAAATGAATTTGTTCAACCCTAATTACTGTTATTATAGTACCTAATACTAATGTTCCTATAGCACTTGGATACTGTCGTGTGCTGTATACCATAGATAAGTTGTTATTATTACTACCTTCTAGGTCCATCTTGGCAGTGGAATTTGGGTAGATGAGGAGAAATGGCACCAGCTGCAAGTAACACAAGGAGATTCAAAGTATACAAAAAATCTAGCGGTTATGATTTGGGGAACAGATGTTCTCAAGAACAGAAGTGTCACAGGAGTTGCAACCAAAAAAAAGAAAGATGCCGTTCCCAAGCCACCTCTCTCACCTCACAAATTAAGCATTGTCAGAGGTAGGTTATTTGAAAACTTTTCCTTCCTGCTTTGGAGTTTAACCATTAATCATAGAGTTGAAAGATGCTTCTTTTCAGCTCATATAAAAATAACTAATTAAAAAGTGTAATTAAAGTTGCTATTGCATCTTTGAAGTGCATACATATCCATGAAAAAAGATTAAAAGACACATTGCAATAGCTGGACACAGTGCAAGCCTTCACAGGTGGAGAGTTGTACCTTGATTTCAGTAAGATTCAAGAAGATCATCATTTTAAACCACCTGCAGGACAGGACTTTGAGTCTGGAGAGCAGGACATTATCCTGGAATTACTTTTGTAAGATAATGATTTAACTGCATACACTGCCTTTTTACAAGCCTGAAAGTAATCTTAGCACATTCTTTTATCCAGAATGTAACCAACTCTCGTGTGAGGCACAGAGACCATTACAGCACCAACTTTAAAAATACATCTATATTTGCAAAAGAGAGAAATATTAGTAGCTAAAGTGGAGRAAATGTGATTAGTAGAAAAGGTGGTTTGAATAGGAAGTGCAAATTGCTGAYCTATCTGACAGAAAATATGCAACACTTTCAGTTACTTGCACTTTGTAGTACTTGGGGAGAGCAAGCAGGCCCTATCCTTTATCTGAAATGAATGGTGATATCAGTCCCTTTGTATCATTGTGCTTGTGTTTTACATTCAGTTCTGTCTCTTTTGGTATTTCAGGCTTCTTTTTAAGTCAAAACTGAGTCAGTTCCTCATGGAATACACATCAATTAGATTTGTAGGTTCTGTGTTCAGCCTAAATTCCAGTCGGGCTGAAAGAAGTCTCCTTCTTAAAGTTTCTTCTGCAATTTCAGTGAGCTTCATTATTCTATATTTCCTGTTCTTAGTTGCCCTGTGCTCTAAACTATGAACTCTTGTAATCTGCCTTGAAAGCAGGAAATATGATTCCTTCTTATGTGTGTATGTGTGTGTTGGGTGGGGAGAAAGTGATCTTCTTACTACTGCTTACTTCTTACAGAGTAAGAAAAGTAGAAGATTTTTTTTTTTTTTCATTTAACTAATCTGCTTCAAAAATAAACTTGGAAGCACATGCTGTTCCATACTGCTTTTCTAGTTCTGACTGGGACTTTTTGGCACAATCCTAACACCAGTAGTCAAGTAAGGACATCCTTGCTGCCCTGTAAGGATTGTAGTCTGGGGCTGGGGCAGTCCCCTCAGCTCCTAAGACAAGAGGGAGCTGGCTACCCCAAGTACRGCTTGCACACTTGCAGGCAGTCACAAAAAGCACCTTTACTGGCCCATTGCAACCGTCTTTCTCAGTCTCCTGTTGGAGGCTTTTGCTCCTCAACATTGCTGTTGGAGTTGCTTCTAGGAGAGTTTCCTCTTGGACTTCAGTCAGACCCAGCCTGCTTAAATCTTTTGAATGATAGTTTTCTTCAAACTTATCCTGTTTTGACTAGAGTGAGCTTGGGAGTGGTTTCCATCAGGTACATGGTAAGAAGTCCTCCCTTTTTCCTCTTCCTTGAATTGCATTCGTCAGCATTTACCTTCATTTGCTTTTTTTTTTCTTTTTTTCTTCCTGTTCCACTCCTGCTTTTCTATGTTTCTCTTTCAAGCGTTTCTTTTACCCAAGGCATAGAGGTAGGTAGGTGTTTAGCAGCAACAGGAGGGCAGCGGAAGGACTTCCTAGATCAGCAGTACTGGGTAGCACATAACCACCCTTGTGTCATTTGGCACTGTGTTACCTTGTACTGTGACACTTGCACGTCTGCTAACAGGTCTTGCCCCATTTCGCCAGCAGTGTTTTCTGAAGCTTTGGAAGTGATGCTTGACAAGTCATCCAATTACAGAGACSTGGAGACACAAAACAAAGTAGCAAATGGTGAAATGCTAGGAAGTTAGTTTCTTTGGCCAGAATCTTGAATCAGGCGTCACATCAAGAAATAAAGGTCCATTCTAGTTTTTACAGTCCGCTTAAAGCTTTGCTCCCCTCAGAAATAGGAAAGGGTATCCAAGGTGGAACCTCCGAATCCCTCGTTGAAGTCCCTGAACCAACACCCTCGTGTCACCTACTGAGTTGCTGCATCTGTAGCCCCTCACAGAAATGAAAGATAAGGGGGCGAAAGAAACATCATGTATCTGTCTGGATCACCATGACTTTTAGACGCACAGATGATGTATAAGTTCTATCAAGTGATTTCTTCTCTGGAATAAGATAGTAACACAGCCTRCATCTTACGGGAAGCTTAGCTCCCTAGGTTTATATGATACAAACTTTATGGAGTATTCCTGAGATTGCTGTAGTAAAAATTTATGCCCTAAAACCACACTGTGTCTCTTCAGGTTCTCATTGACATGTGTCTTCCTMGGGATCATATTTCAAATCATAGTTTACTGATGATTTGCATTCCAGCTATCAGGCTGCATGTTGATTGATTTTATTTTATATTCAGTATATTTTGCAATATAAAATTCACATTTTTCAAGATGTTCTCATTTTTCTGTGGACATGGACTAACTTATTTAAATTTTTGAATGTCAGTGTTAGCTTTTAATGTGTCTGATTTCTCTAGCCTCTTAAAAAATCCCTATTGTGTAGTATATTATAAAGAAGTTATAAAAAGTATGATGTATGAGCACTGTTATAAACYTTCTTAATGCAAAATAACCTTTTATAAAACTTTGGAGAGGCTTCAAAATGAACTACAAAGCATACATAGTACTTAACTTTCATAACTTTTTAATACGATGCATTAGAAATGTTATAAACCATGTTAATTAAGTGATAATCTCTAAGGCTTTCTCTATATGAAGCAATAAATGGCTACTGGAATAGATTACTAGGCAAAGCAGAAAAGAATTTGTTTAATCAATCTTGGGAGCTGTTTATTACTAGTAGTCTATGCAACAAAATGCATTCTCCTGGTTATGGAAAAAAAAGAAAAAAAAGAAAAAAAAACCTTGCCTGTGTCTAATGCCTAGGGAGCTGGATGTGTTGCCCCATCTCTGCTTTCACTAACGTGTGCTGGATCCTGCCAGATGCAGAGCTACCAACTGTGGGGAGCAGGGTTTTCCCTCCTTGTACTCACTGCTTTGTCGATACTGGTTCATTGCTTTTGATACTCCATTCAGTTCTCCAAAGCATGTTGTGCAAACCCACGAGATCAGTCTCGCCCCAAATACTCTTATAATGCAAGCAAAGTACAAAGACCAGGGGTGGGACATGCGATAAAGATGCAGACACTGTAATGTACGTTATGCAATTTTATATCTTTTTATTAAATTAATGTTTTCTCCTAACACCACTTATTTGTTGTCTTGAAGGTAGGATGAAAAGAGTGACTCATA
Organism: Nothoprocta perdicaria; assembly: GCF_003342845.1. Lineage (NCBI taxonomy): Eukaryota > Metazoa > Chordata > Aves > Tinamiformes > Tinamidae > Nothoprocta > Nothoprocta perdicaria. The sequence goes on along the minus strand of NW_020454092.1, from coordinate 15,978,552 downwards.
GGGAATGTTAGATAACAACAGTTCTAGTGAGACCCTRCACCTGGAGGAAGATTCTTAAATCTGTGGAGATAAGGACAAATAGAAGATTTAGGCAGACAAGACTGGCACTGTTAAAAGGCTGGATTTAGCCTTGTTTCTGTATAGAAAGCCTGTTCATGTAGTCTCAGCAAAACTGAGAGTTTGTCATATCAAAAATTCAAACCTGGTGAAAAATCTTGCTTCTAACAAAGATAGTTCATGAGTCAGTGAAAGCTTCCTTTGTGCTGCAACAAATATACACAGTGCTTATTGCTGTCTGCTGGGTCGTGAGGCCAACAGAGGGTTACGGTCTTTTTCTAAAAATAATCCTAATAGCTTTTTCTTTCTTTTTTTTTTTTTCTCCCCAGAATGTTTGTATGATAGAATAGCACAAGAAACTGTGGATGAAACTGAAATTGCACAGAGACTCTCCAAAGTCAACAAGTACATCTGTGAAAAAATCATGGATATCAATAAATCATGTAAAAATGAAGAAAGGAGGGAAAGTGCAAAGTACAATTTGCAATAAATTTTGGATTTTTCATAAAGTCTTAGTGTTTTACTTAAGCGTTGTTTTTTGATTTGCGTGCTGATTTTTGCTGATGGGAGAATCTGGCTTTAAGGGTGACTCTCAGTCTGTTTTTTTTGTTTTGTGATAAGCCTTTCTATAGTGTAAGCTGATTTTAAATGATATAAGATCGATTATAAGTCCACTCACGGTGAAACAGAGTGGATTTTTCCAAGTTTTTTCCAATGAGTTGCAGTATGTTACCTGCAGTTTTGTATATAGGTTGTATTTCTGCAAACACCAACCCTTTTTACCTACGTCTTGTTTTATTGGAGTTAGTTCAACTGGGCTGTAGTAAACATCTGCTTAGAAAGATCTGTACAAAATCTACTTTGATATTGAAAAGGGTTTTATTGTATTTTACAAAGTGTCTTTCTGAACTGAAATTTTAATCATTTGTTTTTATAAAACTTTGTTTCAATCTCTTACAATATATTTGGTCAAAAACCCACAAACAGTGCTGCCTTTTCACTTATTATCTTGGATAACTTGATTGCCATTAGTGTCATACTTGAAACTAAAAAAAAAACCCACAAACCTAAAGCTATAACTTGTAAGACCATGATAATTTATATATAAGAAAAGAAAAAAATATCTAAAAGATTTATTTTKGGGCACAAAGGCACCTTTCAGATTTTTGTTTCTGCTCCAAAGCTGTTTGGTTTGGCTRTATTGTAGTTCTTGAAACACTGCATTCTTAGTGTTATTTGCATTTTCAAAACATATAAAGATTGCCGTTGTAAGCAAATTATGTGTAATATACAACTTAATACCAATTCCTCTGAACCCATGGGTTAACAGTGGGTGTTTTTAGCACAAATTTAGCTTAGAAGAACATCATTTTCTCTGTTGAGTTTGGACTTGTGGTTTGTTTGATGCAGAGACATACGGAATAATTAGTTTTGGGTCTGGTTACACCTTTTTCTGATGGAATGAAAATAACCTTATGCCTTGTTTTGTGAAGGATTTTGAGAATAAGGCTTGAAGAGAGAACTTGGGACCGATGAATTAAAAGAAAAAGAATAATATCTGATCAATCTCRAAGATTTGTTATATTGATAATCTCAGTTAAATTTCCATTTATTTTACATGCACAGGTGTGGTTATCTGCGTTTTGGATCATCTCTTCTAGAGTACCATTATTTATTCCATTTCTGCTGCTGAAATCCTGCTTGCTGCACTTGGAGAAATTTAAAATKTCTTATCATCGTCCTTTACCATTGGTGTACTCAAATGTTAAGGTTATTATAAATGTCCTCTATGATGATTTGAAAGGAGTGGTGTGAGGATCCTTTTAAGGGCTGCAAWGGAAGGGAGAGAAGTGCTAACTTTCATACCTGTTTCGGGATGAATAGGGGTAAAGAAAAGAGCTTATTTTCTCTTCCCATAGTGCCATATGTGCTGAAATGATGTCCTAATCCAGAACACTAATATTTGTTTAATTCTTTCCAAGGTGCAACTTCTTGACTGACTTAAGCCTAAGTACATAATCCTACCAGGAGAGTTTGTCCGACTTTCTCTGCCCATAACCCCACGTCCCTTCCCTTAAACTGCCTCTTCAGATTATACAGATTTGTCATATGCCACAGATTTTCAGGTTCATTTCATAGAGGTTGGTGGCAATAGAAGGGAGATGGTGAAAATTCAGTAGTTGGGAACAGGTAAAGGAATGTCTTTGCAAAGGCTTACACTTATTCTGAGACTGCGCTTTTGGCAGCCTGGCTTGCCCCTTTCTATTTCAAACKGGTCTTAGGTACTGGTTAGTGAAGAGCATAAATGTTTATGCTCCCTAATTCGGGATGCCAAATAGTAAATTAGTGGTTTTAATGTTGGTGTGTGTATCCCTTTATTAATTAAAGAACAAAATAAGGATAACGTTGAAGAAACATTTAAAAGAGCAAATCCCGTATTTCAGGCAAAGACTTGTGAACGTGCAATGGTTTTTAAAGCAAAATTAGGAAAAGTAACCATTTTTTCTCAGTCTTTTATGGCTTTAGTGCTAACATGTTTTTACTGTAGCAGATTCTTTAATGAGAAAATAGCACTGCACTTCTAATAAAATGAGTATAGCATAAGACTGTTTGAGATAGCGCTTTGTGATTCCTGAAAAGGGCAGATTAGAATTTAATTAGTTAGGACTGTAACTTGTATCCCACAATATTGGAAATTCTTGATATTTCTGCAAAACCTGCAAGATCTTTCTAGGGTTTCTTTTTGACAGGTTTGTCCCGTCAAATGTAAATGGTGYGCATTGCAGTAGGATTTTATTTTTTCTTTGGGAGAAGGTATCTCTGAAATCTTTATTCACGTTTTCTTGGGAGTTTCGGTCACCCCAGCACCAGTCGACAGCCCTTTAAGCAGAGTTTCAGTGGAGTATTTGGGTAGCACACAAGGCTTGACTTCTTTACGGTTTTGCACACACTGTAGCTGTCAGGCAAGGAGTGTAGGGACTGTAATGGATAGCAGTTGTATACAAATAACATTTTTGTATTTAAAATTTGTCATTACTTTTTTTTCTCTTTTCCTTCTCTGTGAATCTTGTGTAAAAGCTGCAAATCTTTCCCAGCCTTTTTGTTTTAAATAGGCAAATAGGCCACAGTCGTCATGTTTTCCAGTATTATTCAAGGACAAATATACACTTCAATAGAGTATGCTTTTCTGAATTGAAATAGTGATTGCCAAATTTACTGTGAATTTCATTTCATTATTTGATATTGCATTTATGGTCAATGCTGTTCTTGCAGGTACATTAATTCTTCTGTAATTGCACCTGTCTGTGCATAGTTCTGGTTTGCTCATAGTGCACCTCCCATAAATCTGCCAGAGGAAACTTTATGCAAAACTAATGCCTCCTAAAGTTGTCCTATTGTAGTTTAACTTTATCATTATCTATCCATCACATGAAACAGTACGGAATTTCTACATGAAGTGAAATAAGTTTTATTACATCCTATATCAGGTTCATCATTTGCGCTGTGCTATTATTTCATTGGGTAAACTGGGATTTAGAYGTATCAGAGAAAAAGAGATAGAAGAGTAACTGATTTTGTTTTGTCCAGAAAGATCAGGGCATGCTGTTTACCCTTTTTCCTTGAAGAAAGAAGAAGGTATTAGTTTATATGAATACTCTGAGTCCTTTGTTGCCACACATTGCCACTGTAATTTGTAATATTCATGACTTGATCCATATTAAAGTGCCTCTGGCACACTTGCAAGGAAGTGAGATTAGAGTTAACAAAGAGATCTTTATTTTCCATTAATGATTTTATAAGGGAAATGAGCTATTATATTAAAGAAAGAATCAGAACAGAGGTTTTAATACCACAGTCGAGATGCCTGGCAACTCAATTAAAAAGAAAGCTCATATTTCCTTTTCCTTAAGGAGAGGAAAAAAAAATAGTCAGATTGGGCCATAACAGAACAAGTCTGGATTTAGAGATGCTTTAAAGAGATGGAAGTTTGKTTGTTTCTTTTTTGTTAATACAGACTACAATTCTTATTTATTTAGTCACATCCAAGTTGAACTATCAATTGAAGGAATTTATGAGGTTGTATTTGGGTAGCTATTGAGCAGGGCTGTCAAAAGAAAGTACAGTCACCCTGCAGGAGAGAACTTCCTTGCACTGTACCTTTGATGTTGTATCTGATGGATTACTACATGGCTGCTTTGTTGTCTTAAGTGTAGATTCTCATCCTATTTCTGTTTTAAGTTTTAAATGTCAATAAGTTGAACTTTTTTTTCATATTAGGTGAAATTGTAAAGCTAATTCAGCTTCATGCCAGAAATTGTAGGCTTTTAAAAAGTCAAGGTAAGTGTAGTTTGTTGTTGAAATGATACTGTCCTGGCACAAAACCTCAAAGGAGTGAGMATGTTCTGAACTAATACAGCCCTGGCAGCTGCAGCCTTAGTGTGTATTAGCTCCATTTGTAACTCTTGAGAAAACAAAGCTTGGACAGTTTCTCAAAGAGAAAGCAAAGTTCTTTCATATGAACTTATATTCAGGATTATTTCAATATTCCATCTTCTGATGTGAAAATGGCCACTTTTCAGACATCTGTAAAAATGAAATTTGTGCTTCTTCAGAGTGAGACAGTGGTTTCCAAAACGTATTCTTGAAAATATTTGTCATTCTATGCATGCCTTTAGTCTGGGATTGATGAAGTCATAACATTAATCGTTTAGGCTTTATTGGTGTCATTTTTTTCATCATAACACTGTGGAATTGTGAAGTGATTCATACTACATTGAGGCAATAAAAATGTTATGAAATGCAATTATTGCATGTTTCATGCTCAGTAGCTAATTTTTAATTTCACCATCTTGGACACTTTTTCATCCCCYCAGGCTTCCTGAATAGGAATAGAGCATCATTTGGACTTGGAAAACAGGAACGATGATTCAAAAAGGAATTAATTTGCYTGGCTGTTCATTTGCTTTACTTTTGCAATTATTTGCAATTATTTCTGCTGTTTCTATTTGAACAAGAATTTTCRTTCTCTGCATTAGATTTTCACTTGTTGAGTCTGTGGTAAAGTCACTGYGGCATCAGTTGGTTATTATAAAGATAAAAATACTACACCTGTGAAATTAGATAAAGTTCTGTTACGGCTGAGAGCAGAGGTGAAAGCAGGTCTGGGGGGAGAGGAAGAAGCAGCTGAGCATGAGGAATTTTGGGTTTTTTTACTGCCTTATTGCTAGAAAATGTCTTCCTACGAGGGAAATGGCTTCCTCCACCAGTCGCAGAATACCATTATGTTCCATGTTGGTAACAGCTGTTTATTGGAAGTTTAACAGTTCTAGACTCTTACAAGCATGGGTTTTTAATGCACCAGGCTATCTACTTYCATATTAAATTTTAGTCTTCGGTGTTTTGAAATTACTGAGTCAGTGAAAAATTACAGAAAACCCAAGGGAGAGGTCTCAGCTTTCATTGTAGCATAACAAGTGCTGGAAGTCCAGTGAAACCTGGGAAATTATGCTTGTTGGTGATTGTGCATCTTTTATACTGAGCACGGGCTTTCCCTCTTTTAAAGAAAGATTTAGCTTTTATGGGGTAGACTGATTATCAGCAGAGGTGACAAAACGACAGATGAATGAAAAAGTTTACATGGGAGAGTTTCACATTATTTCTTTGGTAATCAAATATATCTTTTAAAGTCTTCCCAGATGTTCATGGCAATCCTGCAGAATTGCAGTTTAGATAAAGGGAATTGTATTATTTTTGGAGGGTTTTTTTCCCATTTTTTTCTTACGTTAACAGAATAGACATGGAATGAGGGACATCTTTCTAAATGATGTTTATGCTTGAACATAGCTGGAGCTGTAGAGGACAGAGAACCTGTATCCAAGTCACTGTTCTTTGTTTTTGAAATGTCTTAGATTCTGAAGTGCCCCAAAAGACTCCTGAAAATGTAATTTTACATTTTTTCTCCATTTTTTTTAAGCTGTCTTGATATCTGTTTACCTTATTTAATTATTTATATACTTTTGGCAACTGCAAGTAAACTTTGATCTTTCCAAGATCAGTGTACCTTGTGCAAGGAACCATCTTTGCTTGGTAAGAKAGCACGTAGTGGGATGCCTTTTCTCCAGGTATCTCCCCCTAAAGGTAATTCCACCAGCGAAGTTTGTTGCCACCGTGGTGAATATGTGTAGCTTATGCTTGATGCTATTTCTAAATTTAAGAGGATATTGGGATCAGTGAGTGCAGCAAAATGAGGAGTAGGGTTGATGCCTGATTGTACGGGATGTCTAGGAATATGTTGTGGAGAAGTCACGTAGGCCTTTTTACCTTCCCACGGAGAAGTAATTTGTGCAATTTAAATTAAGTCAGTAGCCAAATAACAAAATCTCAAGCAGGTTGACTGGCATTTAAGGTTTCAATCAGCGAGAAGTTTTATTAATTAAAAAAGTCCAATCACTCTTACGTGCCAAGAATTTAACCTTTAACAAGTAGAATAATCAGCATTTTCTTTGGTAGTCAGGAACTCTAATGCAGTTATGTAGCTGTATGTTATTAGATATAATTCACCATTATTCTTACAGTCCATGTAAATCTGGCTGTTCCATGTAAATCCACAAAATTGATGATTTTCCCTGTGTTAGCAGGCTTCTATTTTCCTGGTCTTCCTTTTTCATTTCTCCTTTATGCAAGTAGGAGACAATCTTCTGTGCTTGCCATGAAGGTGAGGAGATAGAAGTGTTTCACAATTCATGCCTGGCAATTTGGCAGCAGGGTTCCAAAGTAAATTCCTGCTTGTTATTCTTGGAGACAAGTGACATAGTATTAGAGCGTTTCTTAGAAGATCTGGTTGCATTGCAGTCACCATAAAGCTCTCTTTGCATTTCAGGAACTTCATGTAGCAGTGTTTTCTTTCTTACAGCACCAAAGCATAGACTGGAGTAAAGATTACTGATACATGGAGATTTCCAAGTATTAAAACTGAATTTCATCTAATTAGATCAKTCAGTAATATCCTTTAGCAGCTTTCATTCCTCAAAACAGAGGATGCTATACTATTTCCCAGAYTTCATGACCTAGGAATATCCCATCTAATTGCAATACTTAAGCTTGGCCTGTCATCTCTTTAAGATTTCTGAAGGAGCAATGGAAAGTAAGAGTCACTTTGACAAATTAAACCAACATATGACTTAAATTGCCTGCTAGGATTTCCATTTACCGTAGGAAAATCTGTTGAAAGAGTGAACTACCTCAATATTTTGTTATCTGCGTATAATTTTAGGGAAATACATTCTTAGCCATYTGAGTTACACATCTGAAGACAGATGGAGAGACTGTAGGCTCTCTCTTTCTGCTCGTAGGTCATTAGATGCAGCGGTGATGTCCCCACAGAACCCACTGGAGAACCTCGGTTGCCGCTTTGATGAGAAGTTCCCTTTCCTGGGCTACCACATGCTTTTAAGAAGGTCAAATAGTGTTTTTTTGAGAAGGCATCACCAGTCTTAAAGCCATCATTTTCTCCAGCAGTTTGTTCCTGGTGGACAATTACTCTTACTGATCAGCTTGTGCTGTTTTCTGATGTGATTTTTTTTTTCCTAAATTCATTTCCACTTACTAGTTCCTGATTGGTCTACCTTAAAATATTCTCTTGACTCAGTGTTGCTTCAATGCTGTAACTGAGTCTTCTCAAGAACTTCTTTGCAATGGACTGAGTTTCTTCAGTCTTCCACTGCTACATGTTTTCTAGGTATCAGTTCATTTTTATAACACTTTCCCTTTATGTCTATGCAAATTCACTTGAGTTTTATGGAAATACTTTCTGTAAATGAGTTCTTGATATTCTCTTAAATACTGTATTTGGTTTAATTAACATGATACCATCTCATGTTTTAGGACGCATGACATTTTGTATTAGGATGTCATGTATGATAGTTGTAATTTCATTTTGTGGTGCAAACTTAATTTGTCCCTGTAGAACAAACTGATATTTAATTGTTTCTTGCCCAATTGATGTTACAGCATAATTCCCGCTTTACTATATAATTAAGTATAACTCTGTCATGGAAATATTGGTCTTGGAATGGGTATTTATATCTAATATGCTTTTCTTTTTGACTAAGTACTGTACATGTGCCAGCAATGAGACAAAGCGTGTTCTTCCTTTTTACCCTGCCACATCACTCGCTCTTCCTYAGGTAGAGCACACACATGTTGTCCCAGCAGGGCCAGTAGTTCTGACTCCTCATTTGGGTATCTTTCTGGAGCTTAATGTGGAACTTGGATGTTTCCAGGATGTTAGTGTATTATCTGCCACTGCACTCTCAGCTTGCAGCCCTTAAGACTCCTCTTGCCTGCTTAATATTAAAACGTTATGGTTTTCAAGTTACCGTACCCCGTGGGACATTTAGTCCTCACTTGGAGGAGTTTTCAGTGATCTGTATAGCAGACTACAGAGCCTGGTAAGTGCGTTTGCAGATGTGCCCTAGCTRGTATTGGGAGGGACATCCTTCAGCTGATTACTTCTTTGGGGCAATTTCTTCTCCTTCAAAAMGTGACATACCTGCCATTGTGTCCTGAGCAGCTGTGATCTGTTTACYTGCTGCTCCCTAATCCTTCATGGAGGAATGCTAAAGAGATCCCATCTGTTTTGGAAATTAAGGGTCAGGTTTTTGTTGGCTGATGTATTTTCTCCCTGTTGCATTGAATATTCTGCTGTCTTAGCAGATGCTTCTTCAGGCAGTTCTGCAGAAGTGTGAGTGTCTTTGGCTGTTAGCTAAGCAGAATAGCTCGGATAGTTGTTAGCAGAGGATTATCTTGTTGGCCAGTAYTGCTGCTCGTCTGTGTATTCAGATTACCTGTTTGTGCTCTTAGAGACCCCAAAGGAATTTCTGTGAGAATCTGGTTTAGTGAAAAGTATGATAAAAGGAATTCTTTTTTGTTATTCCATTTTTTTTTCTCTATATTAAGTACTCCAGTACCATTTCAGTAACCAGTGACCTCTTTTAAGAGGTTTTCTAGTGATTGATTGCATTCTACAKGCTGTATAAGCAGTCATCCCTTCCTGTGGGAGACTGTAGCTTCTTGTCACTGTTCAGGTCCCTTCTCCCTGCCTGTGGTGACGCTCAGCTGCATCACCAATTTAATTGCCTCCAGGTTCCTGCAGGACTCCGTGTCACCTCTGCCATGACCCACATCCTTGCAAAACCATGAATCCCTTGGCACTGGTTAGCAAAGTCYGAGCTGAGGACAGAAAGTCCTGCTGTTGCTAATCCCTGGCTGCCTCTTGTGCTCTGAGCTATGTCTGAGCTCTTCTTCTGTCCTTAAATTTGTCTGGAGTCATTTTGCCTGTAGGAGGTTCCAAATTAATTTTCTATATTAAAAATGATGATAGAAAATGTGAGCACCGTGTCAGTTATGGGCAGTGTTATGGATGCTGGGTGTGTCATTAAACTGAAATCTAGACGGTGATGTATTTGTTTTTAAAGCACGAGTAACTTATCAAGTCAGAAATCTAGAGATCATAGTATTTTTTTTTTCTTCCTTGATAAATGGAATAAAGAGTGACAGAAAGATTCCAGCAGAGGATTGCGCTGCCTGGAGTACATTGCTGCAAGTCAAAGCAAAGATAGGTGTATTACTGTAGCAGGTAATTCAGTTTAATATGGAAGACTTAGACTACTGGAGGAATAAGATTGTGGCATTTAGAGTGGGTTAATGAAAACATTTCAGTCTACTATGGAAAAGGAGCTCTATACATAAAAGTAGAAGATCAGCTTGTTCATTCCAGCACTGGGAAGTTTGACGCTCTTTGCCAAGAGCATCTGTTCCATCATGACTTTCTACAGTGAAATTGTTTGACTTCACTAAAATAGGTTATCTCAAGACCTGGAAAGTTGTTAAATGGCAGGCCTTTGTTGTTAAATTTGGAGCCAACAGTTCTATAGCGCTGTAGGTGTGTGGACCTGCTGCTGGGCTTTGTCACACAGGACTAGAACCACTAGACCCCGTGTCGAAGGTGCCCTGTTACACAGGGAACATCAGTTCCCATTTTGCTCTTCCAGCACTCATTGCAAGGTAATTCCAGAACAGTGTCCCACAGGTACACCTTGATTTTTTTCTCCTCCTTTTTTCTAGTCTGAATTTACTCATAATGAATATATCCCTATTTGTTCTTGAGCAAATGTTGCTGCCTAGTTTTAGAAGCTGATTTCCATCTTTTAAGAGATTAGGAGAGATCATATCCAGCAACCTCTGATAGACTGAACTGTTTTTTAAATTTTACTTGYAACATAAGCTCAACTACTTGTTTATCCTGGAGAACAACTTATTTGCCATATCTTTTTTGGTCAGTGATGCTGTGTACATTTGTACAATAGTTCCCTGTATTACCTTACACAGTGACATTACTTCTCTAGCAATAACTTACTGGGTGTATCTTCTGCTCTTTTCTTTTTGACTTGGTCATACTGATGACTTGTAATTTAGCAATAATGAGTGAGCCCACAGAGACCTCTTCCTTGGTGCTCCTGCACTTGTATTTTAAACTGTCATACTTTATCCCATTCTCATTATGCTTTCCTTAGGAGTCATTCTGAGGGATYTTTTCTTCCTGTCTGATGTTCCTCTGCCACTTCACATTAATTAATATTACTGTCAGTACACATCTGTAGGACAGTCCTTTGTGCCAGAGGTGTGTGCTTAACCAGGTGCTGTGTAAAACTACCTTTGCTTTTATGTAGATTTCTATCTCACTGTTTTAAAACTGTTTGTAAACATTTAACGAAGCCTCAGACCGTCCCAGCGGAGAGGGTTGTTTTGCTAGCTGTAAATACTGATAATGCTCAGAATCAGGGAGCTGGTAACTTGTTCAGCCTCATGTGCTAAGACAGCAGTGGGCACTGAAGACATAATTCCACGCCCTGCTCTTTAAAAGTCAAATAACAACTTTGTACCTAGTTTTTTCTTCAGCAGACTATCCAAAGATTTTTAAAAAATGTGGTATGTGTTAATGCAAACTTAAGGCCAAGATCTGGAAAGACATCTGGAAGATTAATTTAATAGGAACTGAGTTTTCAAAGCTCTTGGACAGTTTGAAAACTGACACCTAGATATTTAGCCGCTGATGTTTTGGTGGGTCTGCTTTCCTGGTTTCCCATATGTGTGCTTTTCCTGGGTTCTGTTGTAATATCAGGCAGGGCTTCATTAGCTTAGCAACTCACATGAACTGCTATTCCGTGTTGACATATTCGTCTGTATTTGCTTTTGAGTAGCACTTGTCTTGAGGACTTCAGCAAGATTCATCTGAAACTTTCCAGCTCTCCAACTGCATGTGTATTATCTCCAAAAAAACAAATATCTGCATTTTTCCCTGGTGCCCCATTTCTGTTTTGTCACTGTTATGTTTATTGTGCAGATTAATTTTCAACCATGGAGAGATCATGAGCTTAAGTAATAACGCAAAGTGGAATCTCCTAAGTAACTAATAACTAAGTTAGAGAGCATTCATGAAGTGAGTGCCAGGCTTAGCATCAGGCTTGTGGTTTGGATTAGTATTTTTAACTGTGTTGTCTCTGCACTGCCCTTCCTTCATTCTTTCGTTTTTTCATTCCTTCGTTCCATTCTTCTATTCTTCCATCCTTCCTTCCATCCTCCCTCCCATTCTTTCTCTAGAACCCCTAATATAACTTATTCCCTTGGAAGCTTCCACTTCAATATATGCTTGCAGCTTTACCTGCCTGTGCTCCCAAGCCAAGCTCCTGCACAGGCAGGAGCCCCCATGGAAACTTCTAACTTTTTTATTTTTAAACAACACCAGTTTCTGTTAATTCACTCTTTTTGTTTTGTTTTCGATGCAGGGTATCCCCAGTGGGGTAGAAAGGCTGAGTGTAATGTTTATCCCCAGCCAGGATAATCTTTGACGAAGGCTCAGGTTTCCAATTAAGTTGCTGCCGCTTAACAAATTACTGCTTTGTTTACTGCTCGTGTGTGAGAGCTTTTGATCTGCAGCAAGCACAAGCTGAGACCTGCTCACTGCAAGCCAGGATAAGTCAAGTTCCTCCATGGCTCTGCTTTGGAAGCAGGTGTGTGGATGGTGGTTCCTGCGCGCAGCCTTAAGGGAAGGGAATGCGGGAGACAAGAGTGGGATGYGATATGGGGCCTCAGGAGAGAAGGAAGAGCTTGGGAAGGCCCCAGTTCCCACTACTTCTTCTGAGACCAGAATGACTCCAGATTAGTTTTGTTCATGAGAAACTCCTATTTTATCCTGTCAGTATGAAGATTTGCAAGGATGTAATAATTTGCGAGTGAAATGGCTGTGCTCACCTTCATCTGGGGGTCTTTGTTTGCTTGTCTAAGTCTCGGGACCCATGTCACCACAGAATTTGTCTGCAGCTGTTTCTTTCTGTGAGCAGAGAAGTGCTCCCTCCCGTGGCATGGGATGCCTTGTCGCTCGAGGTTTACCCACAGCTATGTCTGTTGATGCAGTGAGGAGATCTGCCCCATTCTAGTAAGCCTTTTCTTCTAGGGTAACACAAACTTTAAAAACAAACAAACATAAACTCTCTTATTTTTTGTGTTAGTCTGGAAGCTATGGACAAGTATGTAGAAAGATTTGTTTGGTTATTTATTTAACTATCTGGATCAAATTCCATACATAACATACTCCTAAAGCTGGAGACCCTGTTGCATTCCCTTGACCTCCTTCATGCTCTGTACAATTCAACCACAGCCCCGAAGTTGGCCTGAAGCATGGGATTTAGTGCGGAGCTAACCGTATGCCTATTAAAGTCAATGGGAATCTTTCCAATGGGTAAGAGACCAAGTGTTCGGGGAAGGAATCTGCCTTCCTAAGGGATGCACTAATGTACTGCTAAAGCTTCAGAGCAGATAGAGCAGCGGCCTGAAGGGGAAGTTCCTTTTGTGAGATTTCCTAGTATGGTGTGTTTACATTGTTGTGCGTTGTAAAGAGGATTTCTTACGAGCAGCTTTTAATCAGCGATGTAGAATGTAAACGCTGTTTTGACATCAGTCATGCTAACGACACGTTTGTACACAGAATAACAGCCACCGCTTAAATAACCTTGGGAATGGGAAATGCACACTGACAGAAAAATACACTTAAGCAGTTTCAAGTCTGTGCTCTAACAAGTAAACCAGCCATTTTATTCCATTGAGCTATGTGCTTTAAATGCCTTAAAGAAGAAACAAACCCTGAAGTGAATTACAGTAATGGGAAATAAATTGTGTACGTATCTGAAAATATTCTATACAATAATCATTCCATCTCTTTTAGTTTGATTTCAGCAAATGTGAATCCAGATGACATTTGAAACACCTTTCATGGTAAGGTACAATTCAGAATGTAATCTTTTGCAGGTGGTTGTTATTCATTTATTATTTGTATTTCCATATTGCTTAGCAACCCCAGTCCTGGACCAGGACCTCACTGCTGTAAGTGCTCTGCTAACATGATGGAAAGGACGGTCCCTGCCTCAGAGAGTGCCTTATTTTGTACCGAAGCCAAAAGTAAACTAATGATTTCTCATTGTGCCCTCTCTGAATGGGGGAAAAAAAAAAAAATGAAGGCAGCTGATATGTAGTTACATGATGATTATCAGTGCATCTCTTGCAATAACTGAATCAATGCAAATATCTGGGTGCCTCTCAAGCAAGCAGGCTCAGATCTATGTCGTTTTTCCGATTTCCTTTCCTGGTGGCTGGGTGGGGAGTAGGAAGTGCAGTGCAGGTTGCTGCCTCTCYGCATTACCGTTCACTGGCACAGTTGCCCATGCAAGCAAATAGCTGCTCGCGCGTTGCGTGACCTTGCAATGAAGCACCCCCAGCCTGCCCTGCACTGCCGAGTGCTTACTAATAACCTCTGCATAAGTGGCACAGAATGTGTATCCTTCAGACAGCTGATACAGGCTACGTACGTTTACTTGAGGTGTTATGTAAGTCAACGCTTTCTAGTTGGTATCCAAACCTCATTTAACCTCTTAAGTAAAATGTCCTGATTTTATGGGGAAACAGAGTGTAGAAAGTGATAATACCATCATTTGATAGATGAAATTTTGGAAAAAATAGACAAACTTTTGGTTTAAAAGACCTTTCATCCATGAAATCCAAGCTAAATGCGACAGACCCAATGGCGCTTGAGAACAAGGGGCTCTTTAGCTGCAGTGGAGCAGAGAGGAGAGACTTAACGTTGGCAGCTTGTACTTGTCAATCCCTGCTGGTCTCCTGGTGCTCAGATTTGTACCCGGGTGCCTTTGCTTCAGACCCTCTGCCACATCCCATGACCTTCCGGCAGCTCGCTTCCATCGCCTTGGTGCAAACACAGGTGGATGCAGGAGTCTTTGGGTTTGCAGTGTAGGGAGAGCTGGTTTCATGAGTAGCTGCAATTCYAGCCAGGCTGGGAGTCAGATAATACCTACAGCTCTGGAGGGAGCTTTAAAGCCTTTAGATAGGAAAGATGCAAGTGTCCTTAAGCTGCGAGAGGGCTTGGACACTAAAGCATGAAGAACTGAAGCTTGGACGCTGTTAAATGCACTGAAGGACCCTCTGCAACATTGCTGTTTCCATCGCTATATGACATGTTTGATTCAGAAGTAGTGGGAAGAATCAGCTGGGCTGTGGATGCCACGCAGGACCGGACCGTGGCCAAGTGTCACTGGGCAACTCAGGGTGACTGTGTTTTGCATATGGTGACTTATTTTTAATAGCAGGCTCTTAGCAAAGAGGTCATCCAACAGAACCGTGTAAAATGTCATTGTATCAGGCGGTCAGAAACTACTTATGTTAAGCCTGGATTACAGCCAGAGTTACAGCTGCTTTGCTAAGGCTGGCAGTTGAAAGAGGATACACGCAGTTAAAAGGTCATGCTCCAGGGAGAGAGAGGGCTGTCAGCGAGCCCCAGGAGAAGCATCTTTGGCTGCAGCAGATGACTTGGAAGAGGGTGGCCCATGGATGGACCATGGGCAGGTGTTCAAGTTGCACCTGGGTGGCTCAAGCCACTTGGGTGGCTTTTCTCATTGAAACCAATGAGAAAAGGTTTCTTGTGAGTTAACTGTAGGTTTTTAACTCCCGGTCTTGTCGGAGCTGCATGGTCTGGTGCTACCATCACCTAAAAGCTACATACATTTCAGAGATATGTATGTGCTTAACTGGCAGCAATTGGTTTTGGCTGCACTTGGTAACAGAAGGAAGAGATGCTAAAGAAAAAGTAGGACTGCTGGTAGCTTATCAGTGTGTAAAGGACCAACCATGACCTTGCTCCTGATGAAACTCTCTTACACTGATAAGCAATAGATTTAAAAAAAAAAAAAAAAAAAAAAAAAAAAAAAAAAAAAACCACCTCCTCTTTGAGGTAGCTAATTCTCCTCTTTGAGCAAATACAGGTTGAGGACTGACTCATTCAAAATGCTCTCTCGCAGTAAAAGGCAGTAAAAGGCTCACTTCAGTGCTCATACAGCTCAAGGGAATGAAGAACACCATGAGTTTCCATTGTTAGAGCAGCTGTGACTGCAGTGTCATTAAATGCAGGTACCATTGCTGAATAAGGATGGCAACCGATATAGAATTTACCTCTGTTCAGGGATGTTTAAGATTAAAAGACATATATGATTAAAAAAAAAAAAATCAATCTCTTAACATCCCCAAAACCATAAGCTTATGTATTTCATTTCACAAATTGTGATTTACTCACTAATCTTAACAGATGTGATACTGTTCTGCAAGTGTCAAATATTTTGAGTCTGATTACTTCTAGTTCCAATTTTCTCAGTCTTGAACCTCCTTTCTCTTTTTGTGCAATATAAATCGTGGGTGTCTGTGGGAGCATGTTTCATCATGTACTTCCTCTTCTAGCATTTGTACAAGTTGAGAAAAATTATTCTGCTCTTCTCATTTACATAGAAATCTATCAAAACGCTTTGAACGTGTCCAGCTGAAAAGTGGAATACAGTGAATTGCCCTATTTGGATCAATCCAGCCACTCCTCCAATAAGATATTGTGTTGGGATCCTTCTGATGGCCACCTACATATGTAGTTGGTTTCACAACAGCAGTAGCCTATGCAAACCTCAGGGCTGTTTTAATGAAGTARTATATTTTTACCCTTATGCTATTCCTAGCAGACTTATTGCATGATGGTTARAAAAAATCCCAAACCCCTCTGTTTTTTTCCTGTGTGTTTTCTGGACTGACTGTGTGTTTTCTAACTTTGCACAGTCTGATATGACCCTAGATCACATAGTATTTGGCTGGAATACAAATGAAATACTGTCATAGATGCAAGCTGGTCCAAAGGTCTAAAGTAAAAAAGTGAAATGATATTTATTTGTTTTTCCTAAACTGATAATTTATTTAGTATTTTTATAGGCCCACAAATCTTCAGTGATAGTTATTTTAAACAGCAGGTATCAATCTTCCTCCTACCAAAAAAGCAGCATAGGTTGTCAAAACTAATTCAGCTCTTAAAGCATCTTAAATTGTAAAACCACAAGTTCTTTAAGTAGTAGTAGAACAGAAGAAAAGGTAGGAAATATTACTKTGTGGTTGCCTTGATGAACTTTGATTCTTTGTAGGTTTATTACATATTTTCATTGAGAAAAGCAGGCTAACATCAAGTTCCACATCCAGCTCAGCTGTGAATTTAGGCAAACAAGAGTATGCCTTTTTCTCCAAAATGGAACTGAAGAAATTCTTACTTTAAACTTCCTGTAAAGAAAGTTGGCTTTTTTTTTTTTTTTCTTGGACTTTGATGCTTCCAGTTCACAAAACCCTCTCAAAGAAGAAGCTGTTGTCTTCCCCACAGCAGGTCTTTGGAAACAGAGAAGCTGCATGGCAGAGGATTCTCAAACACAATTAACTTATTCAATTCATCTTAAAAAATGCTTGCCCCTGCTTGCAGCCTCCAGCACCTTTCCATCCCTCTTATACCTTTTAATTCAAASCTCACCCAAAGCGTCCCCTTCATTTGGAGGTCCTTCAGTCAGTTTGCATCCTAAGTCTCCTCAGGTACTTACACGTATTGATCACATCTCTCACTCTTCTCCAGGCTAGACAGGCCCAACTCACTCAGTCTCTCCTCATATGATAGATGCTCCAGTCCCTTCATCATCTTTGTCACTCTATGCTCAACCCTCTCCAGAAGCTCCACGTCCCTCCTATACTGGGGAGCCCAGAACTGAACACAGTACTCCAGGTGCGGCCTCACCAGAGCTGAGTAGAGGGGCAGAATCACCTCCCTCGACCTGCTGGCAACACTCCTCCTGATGCAGCCAGGATCCCATTGGCCTTCTTGGCCACGAGGGCACACTGCTCACTCATGGTTAACTTGGCGTCAACCAGGACTCCCAGGTCCCTCTCTGCAGAGCTGCTCTCCAGCAGGTCAACCCCTAATCTATACTAATGCCTGGAGTTATTCCTGCCCAAGTGCATTTTTACATTTACTTTTTCCTYTTCCAGCAAGCATCCATTCTGTCCAATGCTTTCTGCTGTTATGTTGTTATATTAATAACCCCATATTAATAAAATGTCATATTAATAAATCTTTGATATGGTGATTTGCAGAAGATTCCTGCAGCTCTAGAAATGCAGCTCCCTCCCAACAGAGCTCTAGGTTGCTGCACAKTAGTCTGATGTGGGGCTGATGGGGTCCCATGTAACCAGCTGTGCRGCTGGCATTGACTTTTACTGGTACCAAGCTGCCTCTCATTTTGTTTTTCCTAGGCATATATTTTGAGATATGTTATCTGTCTTGCATGTTATTGTGAGAATGTCTACCTGTGTATCAGCTGGGAAACATGAGGCTSCATAAAAATACCAAACTGTTTTATTTTTAATGCTCCCTCTCAATAGCCTAAGGTGTTATTTCTGTTATAAGCAAGGGGATTTTTCAATATGACTTTATCTCAGCATTGTCCCTTTAAACAAGGCCTTTTGAATTCTGCGATAACTCAGATGGGTGTTYGTGTGATAAATATTCTATAGATGGAAGGACAGTGCTGCAATGGATTTGTCCTGGTTTGCTCAAAATATAAACAGTAAAAAACTTTTGCCTTTCCTTCTCGGTGTAGCCTTTTGATATTAGTAGCTGACAGATTTCCACTTCTTAGCATTTGTTATCTGCTTTGTATATGCCATTTGTTATCTCCTTTGTATATGACAACAGTGTAAGGCTTTTGTTGTACATATTTTTAATAAAAACGCCAAAATGTTTGAAAGCTAAAGCGGATATTACTTTTCTCATGAAGCACACAGGCTTCTTTTGATAGCCTAAACCTTCAATAATGTGTGCTGTATTTGGAGAACATTTAAATGGTTGGGGGTGTTTTCTGTGCAGTAGCCTGACAGCTCTCTTGGAGACAGTGATAAGCAGTTGCAGACAGTTCTGGGCTAAACAGTTGGCCCTTGATTCAGACCTGGGCTCTTTTACACATTGTGTTGCTTAGATTTAGCATTTGTTTCAGTCTGTTAGAGGGATCGAGCAGGACAAAGCATGAACTTGGGGGGCTAGGAAGATGAGTCTAAAGCCCCTTGCCCTTGCAGCTTTGAAGTCTATTCCCAGTGGGTGCCATCGAGTAGAGTGAAACGTGCTCTGTGCAGCAGTATTGTTTTTCTCACCCTTTTTCCTATACCTAAGAGTTTTCAGCTAAAAGTTTTTCCACCCTTGCCTGCTGCACCTTGCCTGCTCCTCTTAAGGTGATGGTTTGGAGAAAGTTAGCAGTAGTCTCCAAGGCCCAAGTGCTCCTTATCTGCAAACATTGTACAGCTGTTTCCCTTTGTACTTCTGTCTATTGGTTTATATGCCATATATTTTTTTTTTTTTTTTGTATTCACTGGTTTAGGTTAGATTTGAGCCTTTCCTCCATGTATTAGAAGAAGGCCTTTGCATTGGGAGGAGTTAATGATTTCTTAAATACCATGTTGATAATGAGCTTTTATTTACTACGTGGCTGGAAGATGACTCTGCCTAGTCACATCAGCTCAACTGAGGTGGGACAGTCAATAATTGTATAGGATATATCTTGAAGTAACACTGAGTGTTTGAATTGCAAGAAATTTTGGGAGATAATACTCGAATAAAACCCTGGGGAGAAAAAGCGGGAGGTGTGAATATATCTGTCTCCAGAGTCAGAGTCTTGTTAAGCAATACACATGAGGAAAGTCTTGTTAAAATTGGATACTGTCTGTGGAAGTGCCTTGAGAAATGTTCTGGATGATGCCTAAAAAAATGGATGAAATAGAGAATCAGTACAAATAATTAGGATTATAGTTGTTATAAATTTGGATTTTTTTTTTAATCTTTTACATTGGTATTGAATTATTCTGCTAATCCTTGAGGAATAATGCAGTTGTATACTTTTTACTTATTGCCAATTTTCTTTCTTTCTTTCTCTCTTTCTCTCTCTCTCTCTTTCTCTCTCTCTTTCTTTTTTTTTTTTTTTTGGGGGGGGGGGCGGTAGCTTGCCAAAATCCTATTATCCCATTTTTAAGATTAAATAGAGAACACTGATCAAATCCTTCAGATCCAAGGCTGCGCAGAAACTTGTGGGGGTCTCCTTTGCAGAGCTGACCAGGAGAGCTTGGGAGTTCTCCCCTGGCATCGCTGATCTTGGAATATTCCTTCCAGGGACAAACACCCGTCAGGCTTTCTCAGCATGTTAGTCCCAGGAGGAAGTTTATTAGAGGAGGAAGTGCCAGCTCTGTGTACTGAAGGGGAGGTACCTCTTAAATGACCCCCCTGTTGTACACACCTTTTTCAACAAGGGAACCAATTCCTTTTATGTCTTTTAAGCTTCCCAGTGGTGAACGTTGAATACATACATCAAATATACTGAATGCCTTAAAGAGAGCACAGGAGGTAATCTAGTTTTGGGTTTGCTGTTCAGCACCTATTCTTGGCATTTGACTTCTTGCTATGAGGAAATCTCACAACCTTTCCACCTGAAATTGCTCTTTGAAACAGGGGTACTAATCTTTATGGACCTGATGGGTGTGCTGTGCCAGTTCAGTAGTTAATATTTTCAAAGCACTTTGAAGATGAAAAATGCTGAGTATTATTGGCCTTTTATCTAAAAAGACGTTTTAAAACATGAAGTTAGGGAAAGATCTGCATAAATTAATGCATGTGTTGGTTTCACTCTATCTTTCCTTTTCATATGGATGTATTAAGCAGTAAAAGAACTGTGAGAATTTGTATCTTTCCTCCTTATCTGCATTTATAAAACAGCAAAAAGACTCTGTGAATTTGTAATCTAATTTGAACATCAAACCAAAGGCAAAATTCTCCCTAATCCTTCTTACAGATCTGTCATCATCAGTAGAGATTTCTTGCATATCTCAGGTTGAAGAATGATATTTCAGGATTAGGTTTTGATACTTTTTGGACCGAATAAACTTCAGTAAAGATTTATTTATTTTCAGATCAACATGGAACATTGGTAATAAGTTGAAAAAAATAGAAGCATCAATCAAAACTATATTACAGGTGGTTTTCACTAATTTCAGAAAAAAAGACTTCTGTTTTTAAGCTCCTGTGATAACCTGGCCCTTTTACAGGGCAAAAGTCATTTGGAATATTTAACATTTTCTTCAGTAAATATGTATGATTATGGCAAATTTTATTTCACACTTGTGAGATTTAATTGTGAGATTTTGTTACATTTAATTCACATTTGTAAAGTCGTTTAAACTCTTAAGTTAAAGATTTCAGGATTTGTGATTTGTGTGTGATTTGTTAATCCTTTGCTCCCCAAATGTGCGTTTTTGTAGAGAGAGACATTGCTGGTTATGCTGGAGAGGATGTAGCACTGGTGAATAATTCTGTCTCGGCTTCATGATTTGAGACCCATTGCGGCTGAAAAACTATTTCTTGTTTCTGCCTCCAGTTGAAACCCTCAGGGGACAAAGTTACAGCTGTTGGGTGGAATCTTTGAGGAATCTCAAAACTCAGTGAGCAAATATACCAAGATGTGGTGAATGCAGAGAGGCTCTCGATGGTTTGGCATAGGAGAGGTGAATCTTGGCTCCTCAGAGAAATTTCCCCAGGGATTAGGATCTTTTCATCTTTATTCCAATTTCAATAACAAGTTTATATTTGATTTTAGGTGGCCAGCAAAGGAAATGACAATGCACTTCCTGTGCAGCAAATTCCTCTTTACTTTTGGAAACTAGTTTCTTCTTTGCATTATGGTGAAATGTGTGGGATGAAATGTGCCTCCACACCACGAAAGGAAAATTAAATCACGTTTTTCACAGAAATAAAGGAAGTCCTTGGTAGCCACTTGAGAAGCTCGGAGGCTCATCTACCAGTCAGTTTGGTGCTCAAGTAATTAAAGAGGTCAAGCACAAAAATACCATATACCTGGAGCTTTGCCAGCCTCCTTTTCCCTTCTCTTATCATGCCTGTCCGTTTGGGATTCTTCCGCAAGCTTTGTTATATTCCTCGTGTAGATTAACAGTCTGTAACTATTAACAACAAACTTTGATGCTACAGAGTGGGAATTGCTTGAATAAACAATTTCACCAGTAAATGGAGTAGCAGCTCTGAACCAAGAGAGCTCCAAACTTGTTTTAATTTACAGAGGTCAAAAAGTAAATGGGATTGTTGCTTGGGGAGGTAACTTGAGGAGAACGTGCAACATTCACTTCCAACACAGGGACGGAGGGTGAAAACACTGATTGCCTTCTCCTGGAGTTTGAATTGAAGAGGCTGATTCCTCCCACAGCTGGTGCAGTGGACAATCCTTGCAAGCAGAGAAGAGGTGGGTAACGGTACCTTCCTTTGCCTTATGTTATCTGCTCCGAACATTTCAGCTATCAATCCTCCATGAGGAGAGAAGAGGGAAGAGGTGAGAGTTGACCCCTGAAAACGGGGGACAGGCAGTAGGAAGGAACCCCCTGGGATGAATGAGGCTGGGGCACTCATCTCTGTTTGGGTTTCTGAGATCTTTTCTCTACATACCCCACAGATGCTTCAAAGGAGGACAATTTCCCTTTGATTGCACTCTGGATTATTTACTTGGAGGAGCAGAGCACCATTTCCAGCCTTTTTTTTTTTTTTTTTTTTTTTTTTTTTTCTTAATTGAAGAAAACTATCACTTCCAGTGAATATGCAGTATGTTTTACTGAATATTTCCTGAGAGATTTAACAAGATATTAGGAGATCAGATAAGTATCTGTAAAACATCTGACCTAGCACTACTCACTTCGGATTTTTCCACAGTAGTGCTTGGTTGCCAAAGGAAAGGGGACTGTTTCTGTCACTTTGCCAGCCTCCTTCCATCCTCCCCTAACTGATTCTTGGTCCAGGGAGCAGCTGCCTGTGTGGCCATTCGCTTGGCCTCTGAGCATCCAACATGAGCAGGAGATGAGAGGGATGCCGAGGGGCTGCGGGCTGCGGAGAACCTCACAGGGTGTTTTGTGGAGGGGGATCACGGGGCACAGAGAGGGCAGGTCTGGATTACTGTGGTGTGGAAGGCACAAACGGAGGAAGGTGACACCTGTGGGACACCAGTCTGGTGGCCAAGTCATAGCTAACACCTGTGGGACACCAGTCTGGTGGCCAAGCCATTCACTGGCAGCTGTACCTTGTGCTCAGAGATGTGAGCGATAACAGGAAATCCTGTCCCTGACTTTTCTCCCAATGCACCCAGCTTCCCACCATCTGGATTCACTCAACTACAGTGAGTAGAGAGAATGAGCAGACTTGGCTTCCAACGAGTGCCAAAGCTCTTCTCCATCCTCTGCGTTCTCTGCTGAGTGAGATGTATCCTGAGATCTCTCCTCTTAATTTCTTCCTCCTTTCCATCCTATATGCATGTTGGTAGTTCTGTTTTCTGAGGAAGTGGCACTTCATGCACTGCATGAGCAGCCATGGACTTTGCTAGTTAGGGGAGCCCTGGGCCAACTGCAGATTTCATGTCACAACGTGAATTTCATGTCACAAAATTTCGTGTTGTGCAGATTTTATGTCACCCCATCGTTATGGCCCAAGAAGGTCCCCAGACACGCGTGGAATGAGTCGGGAAATGCTGCAAGTCCTCTGCATATTGATACTTAAAAGGGACACAGATGGCAGTGCCTGGGATGTTTTCCTTAAAATACTCGGTGCAAAAGGAACCAGGAGTTTTAGGTAGTGGCACATGCAGCTTCTGGTGCTTGGTTAATATTCAGCATTTGTATTCTGTGAGAGCTGGGACGCGCTTTCAAAGGCTGCTCAGTGGCTGCCCATCACTGCACACGTTCCTTAATTTTTTTTCTTTTAAGGACGTTGCAGATGGTGAGGTTTAGGTTAAAAGTAATTTCTTTATTAAGCCAACACCCAAGTCGTCAGTGATTTTAATAGGGGTTGGGTTTGTTATGACAGGACTTTAGACTGGATAAAGAGCCTGAAGTCAGCTCTGCCGCAGAACTGGCTCTCTTAAGCCCTGCCTTTGGAGGCAGTCGCTTTCTGGCTCTTTCCTAATGGAATTGCCTGGAGATGTCATGTCCCATGGGCAGGACAGCGGCTGCACACTGCACCCCTCTTCCCCCCACGGCTCCCAGGCTGCTGGAGCGGCAGCTCCCCGGGAAGGTTTTCTGGATGGGGAGATGGTTGGAGGCTCTGCAGCCTCCTAAGCACATCCGTGTCAAACCCATTTTATGGATTGCCAATATAATGCCTAATTAGTTAGCTCTAAGTGTAGGTTTTCCGCACGGCACCGTGTTGTAGCATGTTCTGCTTGGGAATAAAAATGTCAGTCAAAGAGAAACAAATTTTAATTCTTTCATTGGAAGCCACGCTTTTTTTTTTTTTTTCTTCTTTTCTTTTAAGTTCCTACGGGAAAGTAGATAAACCTTAAAAAATGAAAAAAATATGGTCTCACTTAAATTATTCTGCTTTTGGGGTCACATTTTAATCAAAACCATACCTGCCTTCAGGAAAAAAAAAAAAAAAAGTAAAACTGATTGAATTTAATAACTAAGAGGACATAAACTGTCTGCTTTGAAATGTATAATCTCATATGACATTTATTTCATAATGTGATCAAATCATATATGTTGTTATGGGGACAGTCTTTATTAAAAATGCCATTTATTTTAACAAGCGCAATAAAAAGAAACATATACTTTTTTACTGTGGCAGAGAAAAAACTGCTATTAAACTGCTTTCAGCTAAATGAAAACATCTTTCAAGATTTGTTCTAAAATATTTAAATAAAGTGCTATGGAATTTATTCATTTGCTGCCTTCCAGCACGAATAGAAACCCATTAAATTATCTTAAACACAATAAATGATAGAGAAGAATTTGTTGTGGTTAGGAATATCCTTTGCTGATGAAGAATAAGATTATTTGAATATAATGTTTTAAGATAGGCCTGTAATTACGCCATTCAGAGCCTGGTTTCAAGTATAACACAGAACAGAACTGGGTCTCCAGCTGCAGGCAGATCGCCCAGATGGCACCTACATGGATTTGCCAGCCCATGCACCCACTGACAGGGGAATAACTGGGAGACCATGAAGCACTTGGAGTTTTGGATAGCAACGGGCAAGGTGAGTCCAAGGGCGGTGAAGCCCTTGGGTGGGAGGGATTGCTTCTGCCATTATGGGACAGTGATGGGGAAGGAGAAAAGGAAAACACCAGGGAAATGCCTGGAAAAAGGCAGCTTGTCTGTTTATTTTCAAAGAAAACTTACTTTGTGGTGTGTAGAAAGCAGAGGAGCTTCTGTGACTGTGCGTAGTGGTGATTCATCTGTGCTGTTTTCTTGGAGAAGTCTTTGAAGTTTCTGGCTATGCAACTTGTAGCTATATAGCTTGTATCTATATCTGTTAAAGAAAGGAAGAGCCATTTAATTGGGTCAGAGCCCAGCTCAGTTATGTCTGGAAAGTGAGAAACTTCTTTGCTTCAGGGAAGGTCGTGATGCCGGACTAAGTAAGAAGCCGGATGCATTCCTGGGCATAAGAAGAAAAGTGGGAAATGTACCTAGTCTATTTAAGTCCAAGCATCCCTGTCATGCTGCTTGGTGGGTAGCAGGTGATTGGGACAGCATCTCATTTTGCTGGGCACTTTAGAGAGGGATGCTGTGGATGGGGAGTGGAGACAACTCCAGGTCTCTGCACACAGGAGCCACAGGCACGTGTCGCTTTGCCCATGGATGCTGTGCACAGGGAAGCTCCTGGAGCAGAGACTCCAGTCCAGGTCTCCAGAGCAGATACATTGCAGAGAGCTGCAATTGCTCTCATTCCCAGAGACTGCAATCTCTTGCAATCACACAGCCCCTTCCCATAGTCTTGCTTTTCATCTTGAACACCAAGATGTGACTGCTCTTCCTGCAGCACCTGCTCAGAAGAGGCTTCTTCCTGCTCCCTAGTGTTTCTCTGGAAGCATCTGCTCATGCAGGTTGTCCTTGTGGGGCTCCTTCAGCTGCTGCAGTCATTTTCCTGTCCCAGATGCAAGGGTCCCATCTGGCTTTCTATGGACGTTGCTGGCAGGGAGCTTCTCTAGCTGTGTCCCAGGAGGTTTCTGCTCAGGATGCCTCCAGTCTCCTGGTGTGCAGAGGGGCATGGACTGCATTGATTCTTGGCAAGAAATTTCACTATAAAAGCCATTGGGGACTTCAGGAGAAGAGAGATGCCAGAGCCAAACTTCTTTTTGAAGCAGCTAAGAAAATGCTGAACTACAATTTGGATCTGAAGTCAATGAATAGTAGAGGCAGTTCCATTACAGCAAATGATGGCAAGTCAGCAGTGTTCAACCAGACCAGGAGGTCACGCTCTCACAAAGCAGTTTCCAGGGCTAAAGATCAGCCTGGGCTAAATGTTCTGGCAACGAGGTCCGCTTAATACCTATTTGGTGCTCAGACCAGAGCATTATAGATTTCTGTTCCAGGTCTAGCAACAGGCATGCTAAATAAACTTGTGTTTACATCCATACAGAGAGTTCATCCTGTTTCTCAAGAAAAAAAAACATGTATATATATATATATATGGTCATCAAAGAGGAGATATTTTCTTTTTTTTTAATGTATAAAACTTTTTTCTTTTTAATTTTTTTTTAAGAAAAAGCAACCCCCATATAATCTTTGAAACTCTAAGGGTGCCAGTGAGGCAGAGCAGCCCTCTGCCAAGTGGAAGTGTTTTAGACTGAATCACGGTTGCGCAACTAGTTTACCTAAACTCATTTTAAATCAGAAGACTGACAGGCCCAGGATGCTAAGTGATGGGGGATCGCTCCGTGATGTGGTTAGAGGCATCAGGTTGGACTGAGCGCAATCATTTCCTTCTAAATTGGTAGTAGTTCCCTTTTAAGTTGTCAGAGTAGTTTCCTTCTGCTCCGTCGCGTTTGAGAAGCAAGTGGCCGGCAAGCTGCTCGGTCGCGTTTGATCCACACGCTTGCTCGATGGAGAGAGCAAATCAAACCGGAGAGCCCCTCAGATGTGGCTGCAGTGTTGGCCTGCTCGTGGCTTGATTAGCCATGGGCAGCTGCCCGGAATTCAGACGAGAGGACATCTCTAATCTTGTGGCATGTTAAACAACAGACGAGTGGATTTAGCTCCGCGGTGCCAAGAGGGGCAAGTATCAGTGTCACACTTGAATGCAGAATATGAAACATCAGGCACCAAGCATCGATTTATGGGCTTTGGAGCCGAGTGGTCTGGTGGCTTAAAATGCATGAGGTTTCATTTGATCTGTGTTTGACTTAACCCCTAGATCCCTTTGGAGCTCGATGTAGACCTCCTATTACATCTCTTCCTGAGGTCACCTCGCTGAAAAAAAGAGGTGAAAAGAGGAACTTTACGGTGTTGTGGGGCACATTTTACAGAAGTCTGCAAAGTCTTGAGTTCCTTGCACGGTATCAGCTTGAGGGAGAGGCTTCTGTCTGTATGTCCAATTGCTGCACTAAGCAATCGAATATGGGATGCCATTGAGCCCTGCACTCTGCTTCCCTACAGAGGTTCCTTTATAGGTATGAGGTCTTGCTTATTCGAAAACTCACTTGAGGTTTAGGCCATAGGCTGTGAAACAAAATGAGAATGGAAAGAGAACATTTCTTGTCAAATGGATTCGTGTTCTCTCATAATGAGAAATCAGCATCCTGCAAAATGAATTTGCGGAGGAATTCCTTGGAGCTGTCCCCTGCCCTGACTAGGGTCAAGCTTAGCCTGAATCAAGGTGAGAACACTCAGGCAGGGAAGAGCCCTCTGCAATCCTGCTCTCAGCTCTGAGTCTTACCGGGGTGTCTTGGAGTGGTGACATGAGCTGCATGCAGCACGCAGACACATCCGGGGGGATTACAGGATTTGTGGCCGTCTCCCAAGCTTCTTGAATGATCTGACATAGATTTTCCTGACACATGGTTACCCTGAGCAAGGTGTGCTCAGGTCAGGAAGGCATGGGCAGCCCAGGTCACCTACTGGGTTTAGCAGCTCCTCAGCCTCCGTGCAAATGGTGCAATGACCTTCTAGCAGTGGGTGGGCTTTCTTTAATGGTGAGGTGTGCTGGGAGAGGGATGTGCGTGGTGGTGGGCAGGATCCAGAGAATACAAGTGCTGCAAGGTCAGCTCCAGCACCCGCTGACCCACTAATGGAGGGGGAAGAGATGACACAGGGCAAGGGGAGAAAGCGTCAGCCAGGGAACCTGCAGAACAGTTGTCTCCAGGGCTTTATATAAATATAAAATGTGGGGAAGAAACAATGTGACACCTAATTCTTGACACAGAAGAGAATAAGACTGAATTTTCATTTGAAATCCCTCTATCCACAGACACAGTGAATTGCAATGGCACAAAATTGTTAAATTGCTTTACATTTGGGAAACCTCAGTTCATAAAAAATTGCTAACAATTTATTTTTGCACTACATGGTTGACATCACTCTCTCTCTCTCTCTCTGCTGGTTATATACTGTTTTTTCACTGCATGTCTGCTGAGATTCCAAGAAAAACCCAAGTGTGTTATACAACATTGCTTTCTGATTTGCAAGTTAAATAGTTTACATAGGCAAAAATGTGGAGCAATTGGAATATTCCCTACCCAAACACTTAGGGACTCAAACTGCACATTTTAGCCTGGCTGGCCTCCACTGATATTTTTAGATGGAGGAAAAAACAAACCACACATACATACACACACAAAAATACATTTTGAAGTAACAGGAAAAGACAGACCATATCTTGAAAAAAAAGAAAAAGAAAAAGAAAAAGAAAAAGAAAAGAAAGAAAGAATAAGAAAAAAAGAAAATAAAGTTGTTAAAGCACTATGGGCATTAGGGTGAATTTTTACCTTTGGTACTAGGATGTGTCTTGCTCTGTGCATGCAGGAAAGCAGCACAATTACATGCGGAAAGTTTGGCCCCGTCTGCAGTGCATGTTTTAAAGATGGGGTTAGCTTCTTGCTGATTGATTTAGCCTTTTGGAAACAGGCAAGCCATCCAGGCGCTTTCTGCTCAGAAAGATTAGCATTCATAGCCTGCTGTTTTTTAATTAAAAAAGCCATTCAGACACAAGGGTTGGGGTTTCCGCCAGCAACCATTAAAAATACCTGTTTTGTAATTATCCCCCAAACTCCTTTTCTGTTTAATTCTTTCTTGATTTTTTTTCTCTCTCTCTTTGTTTCCCTTAAATTCTTGACAGATTCTCTCCATTTCGTCTACCTGCTCTCGTGGTGCTGGACCTGGTGCTAGGCTTAGCAGCTGGCCGCAAACCTCTCGCCAGCCCTGCTGCAAGGGGCTGGCAGGAGGCACGGGAAGGATGTGCTCGCCATCCCTTTTCCAGAGGCTGAGCTTATCCTCTGCTTTCGGCTCCACGGTTGTACATTAAAAAAATTTATTGGGGTAGATCCCAGCTCACCTAAGGTTTCACTGGATTTATCTCTTTTACAGGCTTCTAAAGTCACCCAGGATCTGCATTATGCTTGTGGTGTATTTACAGCTGCAGACATGTCATTGGACAAGGATGCTTGACAATATATCCATCAAAGCAGCAGTGACCATGGGGTTTAGCCAGAGTGCTGGCTGCTTTCTAACTTCCTTCTGGAGGACTTTTACACTCTATTCATTTTTCTCTTCTTAATTCTGCATGAGCTTTGGACACGGCTTTTTTTCCTACATCAGGGTGAAAACCCTGACCCTTTTCAAGGGCAACGTGAGTCTCTGTCTTAGAGCGATTATGTAAGTTACGAGATATCTACCACCCAGTGCAGGGCCAGCGACGATCTAATGAATACTTGGGACTTGTCTTTGGAGTCAGCATTTCCCCTGCCCAGGTGCAGCAGTGGTGTCAAACATCAGGTGGCTCTTGCAGCATCAATGCAAAAAAAAAAAAAAAGAAAAAAGAAAAATGTAGCATGTTAAAAAAATAAGCAAACATTAACTTCATTGTTTATGTTTGCATTTTCTGTTGACAGACACTAATCAGACAAGCACAAGCTCTTTGTATTGTAGAGACACGAAGTGCAGTTGCAAGGGGGAACAAGCCAGTGTGAGGCCGTGTCCCTGCGCAGAGACAAACTCTGCACCAGTGCTTAGGGACTCTCTTTAATCTCCCATCAAAACTGTTCTTCAAAAGGCTTCCTTCTTCCAGAATGTATCTGGAAGCTCGTTATGTGCAAACATCAAAGCTGCTCTTCCTCTTGTTAACTTGTGACCCTTGAGGTCCCAGGACTTTGTCCCCGAGAAGGCTTAACTCCTGCTGAGCTCTTCTGTTCCTTCTGCAAGGCCAGGGATTGCAGCAACCTGCTTTGCAGGTGCCTTCCTTCTGGAATTTACTTCTGCTGAAGGCAATAATGTCATTCACATGTTAATGTCACTATGGGGTCACATCCCAAACGCTAGGTGCTGGTGATGGGATCTCAAAATGCAATGTAGACACATCCAGCGGCTGGTAAGCCGCTAGTTAGAAGTAACTGGCTTCCCTTATCAGATGAAGCTTCCTTGTGCTGGATGATGAGGATGCAGGTAGGAAAGGTTTACTCCTCTCCCACTAACCTTTGGCTTTAGTCTTGTACTTGCAGTTAGTTGCAACAAATCTGCTTCCTGGCAATGGACAATATAACTAACCAACCTGTCTGTGAAGTGAGGATTTTGATTCACAATTCCAAGTTTACAGCAGGAGCTGGGACTAGTAGAACTTGCCCTTACAAAGCAGCTGGAATGGGTCTTAAGGTTTTTTATTCTTCATATTAGTCTGCTGTCAGGAAGCAGCCAGGAAGCCACCAGCAAAGTGTACATCTGATCTCATCTTCTTTCAGAGCTGATTCTCAGATAGGAGGAAGGCTTTTTGTTGCTTTTGGTTACTAGATAAGCTCACATGCTGAGAGCTCTGGGTGGATCTGAAGGATCAAACCCTGTTTATAATTCATCTGTGCTCTAGGTGAAGCTATGTGATGGAATTTCCATTTTTATAAGTTTGCTTTTTAAAAAAAAGAAGAAGAAAAGCAATGGAAATACACCAAAGAGCTATGTTCAAAGAGCTCCACCTTAAGAAATGGCAGAATGAAGTTGGTTTTGGTCTGTTTTCTGAACTCTTGTAGGCTTGTGTTAACAACTTTCTTTTAATGTAGATTTTGGGTGTGCAATATATGCAGAGGGATGTGTATTAAAGCATATCTGTAAAAGACAGAGCTTATAGGATACAAAAAGTCAGACTTGTGTAGACTTAAGAACAGCTGAAATGCACTTCTTTCTTCATGACATTTCTTTTTTCTGTCAGGGTGTCTCCATGTTTATATTATGTTTCTTCAAGTGCGTACAGAAGTGCTTTATTAATTTTGTCATCAAGGCAAAACGCAAAGTTAGTTCTTATATAAAAGGTGCCATTTGAAGGTGACCTCTTTGGTTAGACCCTGAAAAGAAGCAATTCTGAAGTCATTATTAACATGGTCTCGCTTTGCTTGAGGTCTCCTAGACACATACACCTTGCATGATTGCCATCTAGGTCTGCAGAAAGCCCAGATGGCCCACAAGGAGTGAGAGAGAGTGAACCATCATATTTTATTATGCAGAACAGAAGATACTCATGAAAAATAATGCACTTGCGTCAGATCTTAGCACCTTGGGGAAGATCCTGTCACCATCCAAGTGATTTTCCTGTACAACAAAAGTCTGGGGAAAGTTGCCAACGCCTGTTATATTGAATAGTGTAATGTATGCACTCTTCTTTTTCCTTACTGCAAACATTTCTGTATAATGCAAGATGCAAATCTGTCTCACAGCTATTCATAGGTTATATGCTTCCTCTTAGGGAAAAGAGGAAAAGAAAGAATGAACTGAAGTGGTGTTTTAAATGATATCATTATATAATATCTTTGTTTAAAAACATAAAAATGTAACTGCCTTAACACTCTACCAAATAATTCCACAGGACATGTGAAACACAGCACACTACAGCACTCAGTTGGTGAAGGATTCCCTTGTCACTGTCAAAATTGTTTTAGAAGTCTAAATTAATGCATAGCACTGCATTTATTAAAATGTGAAATAATCATAAATTTTTCATTCTTTGTACACTTAAGCTAATTTTCACATAAATGAAGCACTTGGCAGTTGAAATTCCACATATGGTTGACAGTGATGTTTGATGTCAGAACAATGCCCTGAGCTCCATGCAAATTAAGCATATTTTAATTATTCTGGGTATCTATTCTTCCTTTACAGTGTGTCTAAGTAGAATATTAAAAAGAATTTTAAGTGTAATGTATTGTTGGCAACTGACTCCAATGGCCAGGGTGAATCCTCTCGCCTCTTCTGCTGCTGAAAGGGAGATAACCCAAAGCGAAAATTATAAAGGGCACAAGAAGAAGAGAAACTTTTTGGAAGCCAGTCCAACAGAAGAGCAACACACCGAAATTCTCACTACAGTGGGGATTTTTGTGGTTGTAGGAGGGAGCCAGGGAGGCTTTTGCAGGCATCATGCCTAGCCAAGGGTGCACATGCTGCATCAGGAACCCAGTCCCAACCACTTACTCTTCCTTCCTAAGCACCTAGTTTAACTTTCCTGTGACAAAAACAATAGTTTTCCATTATGGTGATGAGCTTGTGGTTTTCCTGGATGATTCCATAGAGAGAAATAACAGCAGTTGCAAGCAAGCTCTTGGGATATTGGCCATGAATCTAGAACTGTTAGTTCTCCTGCCTGTTTTGCAGCAGTTTTTAAGAGCTGAGGATCTGGTCATCCATAAATTTGCTTTTCTCTTTTTACAATGCCTTGTTATGTGACTTAGTTTGTTATTAGCAACCAGGTTTTTATATGAATTTAGGGGACTAAGGGAAGGTAACTTGGCCCAAATCCTCAGGCGTATTTAAGTGACTTTTGTTTCCTTCAGGAAATAAAGGAATTCAAGCATCTTAATAGTTTCTCAAGATATCTTTGTAAAAATATTTAAATAGTAATGGAAAAAAAAGGCCAGTGTGTCTAGGCCATGGTTTGGAGTGTGTCCCAACCCACCTGTCACTCTGAAAATAATCACAGTTCGATTGATGCCCAAGATAGATAAACGATTGATTTCTAAATATAAAGGCTTTTTTACCAAAATAAAAAATGAAATGAAATGAAATGAAATGAAATGAAATGAAATGAAATGAAATGAAATGAAATGAAATATCAGCACAAACTATTGTTTTGAGGAAATGATAACATTAAGTTCTCAACTTTGACTGTTTTTGGCACTGGCTTAGACATTACTAAAACGCTGTCTGGAATAAGGAAACTTTCTGAAGCCGGTGCCATTTGCATCACCAATAGAATGGAAGAAACATCCCACTTGCCTAGGAAGGTATTGTGCCAGTGACTCAGGTCAGTGCTGTGCAGTGGTCTGAAGTCCTCAAACAGTGCATCCAATATTTAATCTTAAAAAGTTGCAAGAAAATGACTATGTGGAGACTTCCAGCCTTTGATTGTTGACCGTTTCTTCCAAAAGAAAAAAAAAATTAGTCTAAAGAGAAAATACCACTCCAATGGAAATTAAGAGATGTTTTATAATACTGAGGGAGATTTGCTGAGCATCTCTTAACATAAAACAGTGGAAAACAGTGTTTCTGCCTTCTGCTTTTTTAAAACAATTTAAAAACTCAGTGGACTTACAGGTTCCTTTGTATTTCTTTTCCTTGATTATGAAGAAAATGATCGATCCTCCTGTTGTGTTCAGATGCAATTTTTTCTGGAGGTGGAAGGATCCTATGGCTGGGTGGCAGACGCTGGACTTGGCCCTTGCTGCTGAAACAGGGAAAATGATGGCACTGCCTTAAGATTTGGTTATTACAATTTAACATCTTGTGTTTTTTGGGTAAATTTGAATCTCTGACCCCCTCTAGCTGCTGGATAGAAGAGCTCATTCCCTCCCTTCCTCCCCTCTTTGCTGCAGCAGTGGAGGAGAGTGAAGCTCTGTGGAGCTCTGGACCTGGTGACATCTGCGTCTCAGAGCTTCTCCCATGCAACCATGAGTCACGTCCTGGCCTCTCTCGCTGCTCATCGCTGTCCCAGTGGCAGAACAGAGTCCTGATGATTCACTGCGGCCTAGAAAGCCTTTAGAATAATTATAGTACATTTACCCAGGTGTGTTAATCTCTGCTAACTTCAGTCTACTCAGTTTTGTTATGTTTTGCTGTTCATTTCTAAAGCTATAAGCTGCTATATAAGCAGCAAGTGGCTGGAGGCAGGCTAAGGAATATTTGCTTCCCTGAGGAAGAAGTTAAGCGACAAGTTTGAAAGTACGAAACAAATGAACCTTAGTGGCTCAAGAGTCAAAAAGTAGCTAAAAAGCTTCCTAGGGTGCATGGAGGTGAAATTCTTGTCCTTTTTCAGTCAGTTTCTTATTTTCTACAGAGAGAAAAAAAGTTTTTGAAATGTGGATGCAAGCAATACAATAAGTTCTAGCTCCCTAAACTTTTGGATCTTGTGTGGAGAAACAGCTATTAAAAACGTAGAGAGGCACTGTCAAAGATGAGAAGTAAAAATTTCGACATTGTAAAAGTGTGGTTTTTTTTCTCCTCTTAACTTTTCCGGCTTCAGCTTGAGGAATGAAAGCTTCAGTGCACTTATTAACTTCCCCGCTAATGGGATCTTGAAACAGGGACGCGTGTTTCGCTTTCCTCTGGCTCCTTACACCGCCTTCCCTTTGGAGAGTGGCCATGGAGTCAAGATGAGGAAAGGAGAGAGCGGGACTCATTTATATACTTGGTGGGTGTTGTGAGCAGATAGATACTAAGCTGGCTTGCTTTCAGCTCAGCCTTTTCCCGGTGTGTGTTTCAGGCTTGCCTGTTTTTTGGCACGTTCAGACTTAGCAAATAGTGGTGGGTAGTGTGCTGTTTAGGGGCAAAATATGTGCTTGCAAACTTTTGCCAGGCACATCAAAATGTAGATATAAAACTCCTGGAGCTTATCTCTGTTCCCTTTCTCATTTGAAGTCCCTCTGCCATCCTCTCTGCTACTACTGCTACTGTGAGGCATACGGCTAGGAAATGATTTGGAGCATTGGATCAGATTCCAGCAAGTAGTTTGCAGTGAAATGATGAAGCAAATGTCACATCTGGGACATTACATGAGAACTACATATGAAGCAAAACATTCATTTCATGTAGTTTCTTGTGGATGTTCCAACAGGGAATGAGAATCAAAATAAAAGACATGGGAACAAAAGGTGTCTGTTTGGGGGAGGAAGGTGAAAGATTAAAAAGTTGAAAGCATCAGCCAGAGAAGATGCTCTTGCTTACACCAGTAAAAGATGGAAATATTCCACAATACCAAGGTATTGGATTGGACTGCAAAAATATCAAATAGCCCTGTCTCTGTTCAGCAGGATTAACTTGGGATTGCTCAGCTATTCCAATTTACAGAGTGAACAGTCCTGCCAGTAGCCATCAACCCCCTAGAATAAGATGCATGTAGGAATGGTTTATATGTGTGTATGAGTGGGTGTGCGTTATTCTTTTTTAAGCTGCAGAGCAGGAATCTAACTTTTAAAGAGAAGTTGATCGGAGATAGTGTGCAGAAAATGGGAAAAGTTCATAAAAGAGGTGAGAGAAGAATGACCAAAGAAATTCTGCATTTTTCGAACTTGGGGGAGAAATTAAGCCAATGGCCAATCTTTGGATAAAAGACGAACTCTAAGTGCCTGAAGATGCAATACTTTGCAAGGAGGGGGCGATGCTTAGCGGTTTGGTGTCTTAGTGGATAAAAGAGGGAAGTGAATCCAAATAGAACATCTGCACAGCACAGCAGGACTCAAAGAAAGTGGAAACTCCTCCATATCTCTCCTCTGAACAAAGCCAAAGAGACCCTGGCACTTCCTTGGGTCAGGAGATGGACTTTGCTTTGACCTCATTCGAAAGGCTGACAGGCTTTGCCAGTAGCCTGGGACCAGGTGCCCTGGGACATTTACCCCTTTTCCATGTCTCCTACCGCACACCAATCACTTCAATCCAAAACAGATGTTTAAGCAACTAAACAACTCTTTGGCTGTGCTTAAAGGTTAATAAGGTTAATGCTGGGAAACAATGAAGTCTGAGAAAAATGGTTCCGTATTGACTTGCTTCCTTGTAAGTATTTAACATGTTGCCTTGTAGAGGCAGTCGGGGGTCAGGCTGGGGGCTATTACTTAATAGATTACATCAGTCTAATGAATCGGTGGTCACAGCAGATATTGTCGAGGATGTGGAACCTGAAGATAGATGAGTTTGCAGCTGTGGGTTTTCCTTGCTTCAATTGCATTCCTCTTTCTGCTCCTGCTGCACGTTACTAATTGTTCTATTAAGGTACAAGAACAGTCTCTTAGAATGAAGGAAGGGGCTGCAGGTGTGGCAAGATAAAACATACTTTCCCTTGGCTCCTCATGTGCAATAAAAACTACTTAAGTGGTTGGAGAAGGCTGTGGAGTAGACTACAAGTGTGATGTGTGTGGGATCTCTCCCGTGTTGCTTTTGTTACTTCTGTAAGAGCTGAGGTGGAAGAGCAGAGAGGGCAGGGTATGTAAGAGCAGCAGCAATGAGTTTGCAGAGCTTATTCGAGTCAGCTAAGTTAACGGCTATTGCACTACCTGGTTGAAAAAACATGTAAAGATGTTGGAAAATGGAACTGTGCAGAGGCTGAGTTTTCAAAGTAGTTGTACTCAACTGATGAAAAAAGATATTACATGTCAATAATATTGTATATGGTGCTATTTTGGGAAGTGTGGAGTGGCTAGGTGACACTGTTAGTATGAGATCCTTTGCACTTGCTACAGTTCTTACAAACCTCCATGTGCACTCTGGAACAAACAGGAGGGGAGCTTTGTGAGATAGTCTTTGCCTATCTGGGAAGAAAAAGGAAGAGCGGAGGACAGGTCAAGGGCATCAGACAGCAATGGGGAAAATTGTTAGCATTTTTTTCTGGTTCACTGTTACACAAAACTAAACAGTATTTTTGTTGCTTTATTAGGAGAACAGGTAAGATCCTGGGAGGGGGCATCCTTGGTCACAGTCCTTCACAAGCCTTCACAAGTACCCTGTATCTTGCTTTGTCAAATCCACTGCTCTCTGGCTGTTTTGCTAAAAGGAATGAAATTTCTCCCTTGGTGGCCTCCTGACTTCTGCTCAGTAAGATTAAATTAGAACTGGGATTCTTCAAGCAAAGATCTGTAATCAATTGCAGTGTTGATACTCCTCCAGGAAAGAGAGAATCAGCATGTATATGATAAGCATCTTTCGACTCAAGTACTGACCAATGCCTTTAGCTGTCCAGTGCATTTCTGCTTGCAAAGGCAGAAGGATCTCACATTTTCAATGAATTAGTGAAATAGGCTGCATACAAGGTGACCATTTTAGCTGCTGCTGCAGGACGTTGAAGCTGTCTCAGTAAAGAAAGTTGTTCTTCCCCCTTTTTTTTATGCCTCATAAAATTGGTATTGGCTTTTTTGAGGATTACTTTAGGAAGCTGAGGAAGTTGTGAAGCAAATAGATTTTCATTCCAATCAGAAAAGGAAATTAAATTATTCATCCACTCAAGGTGACTGAAGGAAAGTGAACAGTTGATGGATTTTAGCATGCTACCATTTAGTCACAAAACCAACATTTAGCCTTAGTCATTTTGGGGGGTAAACCATGGAAGATAAAAGTGCATATGGTTAATTTAATATTTAATGAGATCTATGAGGAGTAAATATATTCTAAGCCTTAAAAGTTAAAGCAAAGCACTCATTTTTTTTTTCTTTTTTCTTCCAGGTTTTTAATTTTAACTATTTAAAAATTCCATTGAGTGCTTTGTGAAACTTTCAAAACCTTTCAATGGCTCAGTCAGCTATAAGGAGTTAGATGCCTTGGAAATTTTTCTTGATCCCTATCTGTATCTTTAGGTCTCTGAGAAGAATTAAATGTCTGAATATCTGAGCCAAAAAGTGTAAGGAGGTCTATAGCAAGTTCTCACTAATCTCACTTTGCTGGATCAGACTTCAAAGACCTGGGGGAGGAGCAGCAAGGTACAGGTGTTTGAGTAAGGACATAATGTAGACTGTGTACATGGATTATCATATTCATTATCAGCATTCACTATCAATATTCATTGAATCAGAATATGGTTCAGGACCAGAAGATGGATATGAAAACCTTCCATTTCCATGTGAAGTTTTGAGGTGATGTACTAGATCCTTGAAGGTTAGGTGGTAGACATCAGCATGTGGAAGGGAGGCATTTCCTTTGCAAAAAGTTTTTACTTTCTCTTGAGCTTAAGGAAGGTAAACAGGGATCTTTCTGTTGGGATTTTATATCACATTCCACCACTTCTTCATCTGTATATATATGAAAAGCTTACTGGAAAATAGGTCAGCCTTTGTACCTCAACTGTGTACCTGAGCTGGGTACAGCAACCACTTGCTTTGAGATCTCCTCCAGCTGCATCAGCACTGGGATTCCTTGGCATTTTATGTTTCTTTATTGTCACTAATGTTAATGCAGGACAATTTACAGCGCTTTTCAGGATGGCAATTAAAGAAGCCAACAACCACACAGTCAATTAGTGGGGAAAAACAATCGATATAACATACAATGAGTCCTAACTAGCAGGCAGACGATTAAGACAGTGGAGATAAAGCAGTGACCAGTGACAAGTGCTATATCTTTTCCCAAAGAGTAGCTGAAAGAAAAACCTTGAATTCTGGAGAAAACCAGATTCTTCCCTCAGCCGTAGTATTGATTCCAGCCCTGAATTTGGGCCTTCATGGTTGTTGCAGTTCCCACCTAGATTTTGTGGGTGTCTAGTGGTAAGCAGCAACATAGGGGTGCAAGATGGGGCTGGTGCCCCATCTTCAAGGGCATGCAAGACTCCTTTTTGGAAGTGAACTTCAAAAAACACATAAGTGATTTTCCAGGGTGTGAAGACTTTTGTATTTTCTGTTTTGGTGCAGAAATCAGTGTTAATGTGGGCTGCATTGCAGCACGCTTAAGGATCCTCATTGCTCAGCATTCCCCAGAGCTTGCAAACAGCAAGGGGGCCACTTCTGAACTGGCACTGGGCCACCAGGGCTGAGGGCCCTCAACGGACAAATGTTGCATGTTGAGTCTGACAGTGCCAATAGGTACCTGATGAAACAGGAATCATAAAACAAGTTATGCAAGTATTGCCAGCATAAAAAAAAATTTAATGTGCTCTGTATCTGTCAAAGGCGTCTAAGGCTCAGTGAGGGTAATGATGCACCGAGGGCCAATCTTTTAACAGTAGTATCCATGTCTGCTTGGCTGATCTGCTACAATCTTGAAGAGCAATATATAGGTTTCATGTGCAACAACACTAGAAGTGTCTTTCACTTCTCTTTGGTGCATTAGTAGTGTCATTTGCAAGTGTTCCATTGCTACCCTGCCATACCACAGGAGTGAAAAGTGCAGAAGTTCATGAATAAGTTATAACCTGTACCCTATTAATAGTCCCACTGATGATATGTTATGGCAACCATCTAGCTCTCCCCGCCGTTTCCCTTCCCTGGCTTAACTCTTACCATCCCTGCGAGCAATTGCACTATAAAACACCTTCACTGACATTGCTGCAAAAGTTGATTGCCCTTCTAGTCATTATTGCAACCTAGATGTGTATGATGACTACTTTTTTTCTTCTTTACAGGAAAGTATTCCTAGATATTGTCAAAGTAAATGCTTTAGATTGGAGGTGGTAAATGTTGGCTTTTCCAGCCCAGAACCGTTTTAATTTTGATTCCTGACACTACTTTAAGGAGCTAATGCTGTGATTCTTAACTCTCAGCCAGGATGGTAGTGGTATTTGCGAAGGCTAATGTTTAAAGCTGCTATGCTAATCAGGGAGGTGTCACGTTGGTGAAATATGACTGAGATAACCATACTCAACATGTCACACAGAATCATTAAGTTTCTGACTTAACAGCAAGATAATGAGTTAGAATAATGCTACCGGGCTTTGCAAAGTAGCTTTGCCCCATAGTAGAAGGGACCTTCTCTTGTGTGATGGTTAATGCCAGAGTGACACGTACAAACTATTGCTTGTTGCTGACTTGAGCTTCTGAGATGACTAGGTCTTTCAATCTCTCAGACTATGACAAATGTCTCTCTGCTGGAATAGTTTCCCATTCATCCTTCCCTCTGCAGGGGTGTGTTTTCCTTCCCTTTCCCCACCAATTGCACCACTTTTTTTCCTTTCCATCTGCAATTCATATCTCCAGGTCAATTTAGAATATGACTTCATAAATGAGTGCATAATGGTGGCCTGTATCAAGAAAATTGCATTAAGCTAGAGTATAAGTTTGGAGGATGCTGTTTTCTGCATTCTCATTGATTCATGCAGTCAGACCCTTAGGTTCACAGGTATGGCCTTCTAAGTAGGCTCACATTTGAGCTGTCCATGTGTAAATCAGCAAAATGATCAAGTATTTTTGACAGTGGTTTCAACTTTCAAGAATTTGTGACTTTTTAGGAAAAATATTTGTGAAAGGCACTCTCAAAGATGGAAAATGATGTTTGCCACACAGCATGTGCACAAACAGTTTAGCAGTTCTAAAACCATTTTTTTTTTTTTTTTCAAAAAAAGCACCTGTGTTACAATCTGCTTATGGCATTTGGGAGCCTCATCAGAGCAACTGCTAGTTGTGAAAGGAAATAACCCCTGAAGGAGTCATGATGACCTGACATGAAATGGGCAAAGAGCTCAAAAAGAGTTCCCTTGAAAGTGTGATGACGTAAACTACCAAAAACCTTCTAAAAATAAGTTTCAAAGTGCATTCTATATGCAACCCCAGACTTCCTAATTGTATGTGTTGTGAGCATGGTCAAAATTGCACTTTGTTTCTTCCCTGTTAATATTACGAAAGGATTAATGCTTATCTTATGGGAGAACAAGAGATTGTTCACTACTGATACAGGTGGCATTAAGACTCTATCGAGACTTACAGAGGGGAAAGTGGAGAACTTATCCAGTATTTAAAAATATATGCCCCACAGATTTTCCGGCACCATAGAGAAAAGCTTTATAAGCTAGCCCAGATATTTGGAAGTCTGTGATAGGTCTTCAGCTGAAGGCATTGCTGAGATATTAAAGTGATAGTCATGTTAGAAAAGATGATAGATTAGATGCAGCCCCACTGGAGGGGGCATGTGTGCACAGACTACTGAATGCTCTCTGCACATAGAAATACAGCTTTGGAGCCATCACTTAGCAGCTCTGAAATGTCTCTACAATTTTTTATGCTGTAATTTTGTATTGTTCATAAATATTCATAGGTACCGCTGCTTTTCTTGATCTTATTTTAGTGAAGCAGCACAGTCTGTTGGTTGGAAAAGGGAACTTGGAGTCAGTCAGAGCTCCAAACTTGCACCCAAATGCTGCTGGATTCCTGGGTGTCTGTAAACCAGGCATTTAACCTCGCTGTGCTCCGATTTTCTTATCTGAAGATTAGTTATCGCATTAATAAGTGTCTTCCTCGCAGAGCAGTGGAAGAGATTAATTAATGTTTGCAGAATGACTCAAGCCCCTCTGTTGAAAGGTGCTCAAGAAGTGCAAATGGATTATTGTTATTACTGTGCTTCTCCATACTTAGTCATACCCAAGTGAAATGCTCTATTTTTGTTAACTATCCTGTGGATAGTTGGATCAATATAGTCCATGAAACAACTCTACATTTGGGGACTGGTTTTCCCATTCCCTTCATTTTGGAGAGTTTCCACCTTGTTAAACCCAGCAGGGGTGAAGATCAGAGCATCAATTGGTTAAAGTAAGAGGGGGGAAGGGTAGGAAGAGTGGAAGTCCCATGCTTTTGAGGAAAATGAAGTCCCGGGGACATTATGTTAATGGCATTACTCGATTTCTGGAAGCAATGCTGATTAAATATTCATTGACTTTGATTATACTGAAATTAGGACTAAAGCGTGAACTCAAATTGAGTGGAATAATGGCAGTGTAAATAATGCATACTTTCTAAATTGAAAACACCAGCTTGTGCTCTGCTCCCCCTCTCCCCGCCCCCTCGGTTTGTCATTGTGCCATTTGTTTAGGAGATGATTATACTGATGTGTGCATATCTAGCTATCGTTTTTACCAGCTGGGGAAAAATGTGAAATTAAAGGTTTTCTACATTGTTTGCTTTTCCTTAGTATTGGAAAACAGGAGTAAATACAGTACAACAAAGACTAAGCTACTTCCATGAAAAGGGGTTAGAAGCTGCTGCTCAGCATCAGTCCTCTGTAACTTGACTAGAGGATGAGACAGATTCTTGGCGATTGGGCCTTCTGAGAAGGACCAGCACCCCAACTGACCTGCAAAATCACAGCTCGCACACGCTGTAAGAGGTTGGACCCCAATGTTCCAGTTGCACCAGTGCTGATGGCCTCTCTACCCCCACTCTGAGCCCCATTGATGTCACATGGGCTCATCTGACCTTGCAGCTGGCCTCCATGCAGATGAGCTTGGGGCCATACTATCCTGTTACAGACTTCTGTTACTTATATTTCTGTTTCTAAAAATGCATCTTTTTAGCTTTTAGGAAAGTGATGTGTCAATGGTGTCTTTTTTAAACCTCTTTAAAATCAGAAGTATATTATTTTTAATACAATACATAATGTAGAAATTGCATGGAGGCTCTTGATGGCAGAGTTGCCAATCAGGCACTACACACTAGGAGCAGGGAGCTGTGTGGGTTCGTTGGGCCCAGAGCAACATATGCCAGAAACCAAACCAATGGTTTTTCAAAGTTCACATGCTGATTGCAGAGAAAAAGCCCATTAAGGAGCAAATCGTTTAAGGCACAGCCTTCCTTCAAGCCCCAGGGAACTCGCTTTCTGTGACAGAGTGATGGAAGGGTTTCTTATTCATACTTGACTTTTCCCTACACAGCAGGCCTCATTGCTACCTGAGATTTACTCTATTGTGAAGTTCTCACTAGAAAAGAGGGGGAAGGGGGATACTTGCTAGACCTGTCTTTTCTCCCCACAAGGGAAGGGATGTGCACTTGTGCCCCTTCCTGCTCTGGGAGAACATTTTGGAGCAAGGAAGGGTGACCTGGAGTCTGCGCTGGGTATTGCTTGAGGAAGAGGAGGCTGCAATGGTCACGTCACAGGAGCGTGACTGCAGAAGCACATACACCCATCCAAGAGTGTTTCTGCTTTCCTTCCTATCTTGGTGTGTAGGAACAGTGTCCTCTTCCCAATTGCTCCATGCTGCAAAGCCACCTGGACTGTTATTTGCAGTTCCCAGGTACATCGCTCCTTTCTCACTCCTTTTCCAGAGCAGTTCAGTTCTCACCGGGTTTTGGAGAAGCAGAGATCCATTCACAGCCTGGGGTCTCTGCAGACCTTGGTGCATGGCAGGGCTCTTTGCAGCTGCAATATCTCTCTGCTGGCTACTCAGATGCAAGGCTGAAAAATGGCCTTCACGAGGACTCGCTTTTTTCTTCTTTTCTCTGGCCTCTCCCTCATTTTGCATAGCTCCAGATGAGGTGGGTGGTGGGTC
Source organism: Nothoprocta perdicaria (assembly GCF_003342845.1). Classification (NCBI taxonomy): domain Eukaryota; kingdom Metazoa; phylum Chordata; class Aves; order Tinamiformes; family Tinamidae; genus Nothoprocta; species Nothoprocta perdicaria. The sequence goes on along the minus strand of NW_020454092.1, from coordinate 15,935,590 downwards.
TAATTCTTTTTTGTTTTCTAATGACCTAAAACTGACAGTCATAGAAAGAGGCTTTGGGGCATTTTGCACTAGAGATTCTTCTCTTCTTTAAAATATTTTTTATTAAAACCGTTATGCACAAAACAAAGTTGCCACCTGATTAAAACTTTATAGGATTAATTTCTTTCCAGGCTGAATGAATTTAATGACATAAAGCATAAAAGTTTGTCTTTTTCATTGTTAGGAATTTCCTGTTATTTTCACCACTGCAGGGAAAGAGGATATCAGAAGAATTTTCTATAAACATCTGGGTTTCTAGGAAGTGAACAAACTGATTTTTGGTATGCAGAATGATAAATAAGATGTGCAGATGTAAAACAGAGATTTATGTTTCCATAGCTGAATAGCTGCACATTGACTAGAATTTTCTGATTTCTATACATTGGTCGAAATTTTACCCACAGCCTTAAATGCAACTTGGACTTGTTTGTATTTTTTTTTTTAATCAAGTATTCAAAATGAGATCATCTCACCTGAATAGCAGGCCAGGCTTGATGTTGCCATATTAGCAATAAATATGTGACTTGCTGGGCTTGCTGTTGCATGTCTATTAAAGAATACTGGGCAAATCTCCAAGAACTGCTTGATCTTAGGAGAAGATGATAAATTTTAAATAAAAGGGTGGGCTTTTTTTTTTCCATAAGAGGAGAGAGAATATGTGCTTCCCACAGTCTCCATGAAGAACTCATGGCTCTGTTTTGAAACGGGTTGGCTATTTGACAATGTCTCTCTGAAAACTTCCCCATTCCTGTGTTTCATACCGCTTCCAGATAAGGCCACAGGGGACATGTCACATGGAGAATAGGTGAGCAGTCATTGCAGAGCTGCCTGCATTTTATGATGATTCCCAGCTGTTGTGCGCTCCTGTGTGGCATTTTGTTAGACTCACAGATAAACACAGCTTTCTTTGATTGACGTGTTGACATTACAGTTTCCTTCGGTATTAGAGCTTACTACCAAACTAGGAAGTTCGAACATTATCCATAACATCTTTGATCCAGGCTGTGTTCTGCAAAAATGTCCCAATAGCCCTGATGCAAACTGCTGGCTTATGGGGTTGGGGAGCACTTGGACACTTCTTTTCAAAGGGTTCAGAGTCTGTTTCTTTCCTTTTCTTTTTAAAAATCTCTTTGCAGTCTGGCACGGCACACACGTACTTAATAATCTAGGCTTGTCTCTGTGTAAATAATTAATCAGAAAGGGAAAATAATATAAATCCTAGCTATCATATTGCTATTAAAATTGCAGAAGCATTAGTGCATCCAGTAAGTATTGTTTTTGTAATTAGATAACCTTTCTGGGCTGTATCAGCACTTAGAATAAAGAGCATATGACCATCTGCAAGGAGACACCCACGGCAGGCAGGCAGGAGGGTTTTTTTCTCTTTCAGAGGTGGGTTTCCTTGCAGAGGCCAAGCCCAGCAGAAAGAGGAGGCAATTTGTGCCTCTCCTGCACAGCCCTGGGGGAGTTCTTGGCTTGAGTCTTCTCTCTCAAGGGCTCCCTGAAGGTGAGGTGCTGGTTGACCTAAGCCAGCTCAAGGTCAGAGTCAAGGCATAAGCAGGTACAAGTCAACCCAGGCTATGTAGGTCCAAGAACCTGTCGGGTGACCACATCCTCTGCTCTGCCTTGCCTGGGGCCATTGCTTGTGCCAGCAAGCGGGCAGGTGTCCAGAGCTGGTTAGGTCTCCACAGCCATGGACTCCCCAGTGCGTTTTCCATTGCTCTGCAGGACTCCCCAGTGTGGATTTCCATTGCTGTGCATGTGGGTGACTGCCTTCAGCTCAAGGGAGGTGTCAACTCAGCTGGTTTTGGGCCAGGAGTAATAATTTCCATTGAGTAGCAGAGAAAGACGTTGGGAATAGGTAGCTGAGCTGAATGACGGGATATAGCTAAGCCCCTTTTCTGCATTCCTGACTTTTCCTGTTGACTGCAGAGCCTTCATTCTCCATAGACGGAGCTACATAAGGCAGTATATGAGATCACGATATTCCTGCCTATGATTTAAACCCTCACGCTGTCAGGGAAGATGGACAAAGGCTCATTACTCCCTTGACTGTGTCATCTGCATCACTTTCTACAGATTGCCTCATGCTTATTAGCAGCATCTTAACATCGACAGGACATAAAGTCATAACTGTGATTTATTTCTTGCATAAATGATACATCCCTTTTGCTGAAACACTGATAAAAATCACATCAAGACAGTGCTGAATTTCTGTAAGAATGGCATTCTAAGTAATACTGAGTAATTCAGTTTTTCACTTGCAATGTAAAGTCTTAGTACTGATGGCAAACAACCAAGGTTTTGTATCTGGGTGCAATACTGTAAAATAATTATGCAGATAATTAATCCTATGGAAGCAGATGTGTGAGAGCTTTACAATGGGTTCACTAGGTAACTCAAGTTCTTTCTACAGTCATGTAAGTGAACTCTACTTTGCTCTTTTCTATGGACGTCTGGCTTTAAATTCTGTCTTACTTTAGATTACAAATGGAAGGGAAAAAAACTCCCATCACCATTCCCATTCCCCACTGTGTATTTTTTTCTCCATATGGCAGAACTAACAAATAGATAGTGGAAAATTGAGAGTTTCTATTACAGAAGTCCAGGGCTAGTTTGGAATGGATGGTGTTTTACAGGACTGAGACATATGGACAGGTGCCCTAGGAGTGGTTTGTTTAGCATTCATCCTCTTTATGCATGTTAGTAGTCACTTTTGCTAAGATCTACTCTCATAAGTGTGATTTTTTCAGGGGAACTTAAACAGATTAGGTGTAAATCCCATTAGATATTAATGGGAACTGGACATTTTGCTTTATTAAGTTCCTTTGGAAATCTATCACTTAAAGATCAATGAGTTGAATAATTGAAACTGGACTCTTAGTTACAAACAATCAGTAGAGGTTTAGGGCTTTTTTTTTTTTTTTTTTCCAAGTGCCTAAATCATTCTTGAATGATTTGACATTTAAAGTTTGAAATTGGCTTGGAAAATTGAACCCACAGTCATGAGCGTCTGTAGATAAACTTGGTCAAGTTGAACTTTGTCTAGATGGGAAATTCCTGAGAGAGAAAGCAGGTGTGGTAAAAAAAACTGTGATTAGTAGCCACAGAAAGATCCCACAGAAAGAAGTGGGAGGCATGCCAGTGCTGTGGGGCTGTGTGTGCTGGGACCTCCCTTTCTCTTTCGTCTCTGGTAATGATTGTGAAATTCTGGTTTTGATAGAAATTCTGAAAACAGCCAAACCTCCCAGGCTTCCCCTGCAACTTCCCATTTTTATCAACTTTAAAAAGCCTCCTTTGAGCATTATAGTTTTCACAATCTAACTCCAACTGGTGGATGGGATGGTCCATGTCTCTCTCTTCCTCCGCAAGTGTGTAAGGACTCCTGTTCTGCAGTGCTGTTAGGCAGCTGTCTTTTGGATCAATGTTTGGCCCTTTTGAAGGTTTCTGATTTGGCTAGATTTTACTTTTTTTTTTTTTTTTTTCCTGTCTCTGACCTTTCCTTGGCAAACACTCATGTTTTGCGTCCATTTTTGCTCTTACACAGACTGAAATACTTGTTCTCCTGTCTACAATAGAGCAAGAGGGAAAAGATTCACTCTATAGCAACACCTGCATTTTGTCTTTGTCTTTCTTTGAAGCATCTGACAGCTAAAGCTGATCAGTCATCCACAAACTAGTTAAAGCTCTTCTATGGGCAGAGGGTGCAAAGTCAACAATAAATTACCTGCAGCTGCTGCTGAGCAGAATAGTTTCTTGGCAGGCCCTACCACAGGGATGCTCCTTACCGAGGTCCCTGTGGACAGTCCATATTGCTCTGTTAGCTCCTTGTTAGTGCTCTGCATTGCAATGTCAGGACTTTGGTCAGGTTGGTTAATGCTGAGTTTTCCTACTGGGGTGATGCATGGGGTCGGCTGTCCCACTGGAGTGCAGGTTGCTCCCTTGTAAATCCCTTCTGTTAGCCTCAGCTACAAGTGCATTATCTAGGAATAAGTGCTGGATATGAACTATTACAAGAACTTAGTCCCCTGTTCACATTAGCTCCTGAGCCGATTTTCATATGGAAATCAATACACACATTTTTTTTTTTTGATTTACTGTTAGCAAATGTTTCCCATATATTGAAACACAAAATAAAATCAACAGTGCTATTGACTGAAGGTAATATGATTGAATTGCTCCTGCTGCAAGAAGACATGAACTATGGAGTGTAATTTATTAGAGGTAAAATAGACCAGCATTTGTTAATTTTAAATTATTACTATCTTTAATTGTATTGCATCTTTCCAAATTGCTGTCTTCAGAGTCTTGGTTCCACACCTAAAAATTTTCATTAGTTTGTCTTGATCTAGTGTCAAGATTTCTACTTCCTGAGGACCTGGTTCTATACTTTTTCTGTATTTTTCCTCCCCTAAATCCAAGACTGAGTACTTTTCAGCTGCTCATAAAAGTAGATTCTAAAACACACATCACATTTACTTTCTTTTTTTTTTTTTTTTTAATAAATAATACCTCACAAAGGTAAAGGAAACTCTAAGTCAAACATGTGTTGTGAATAAGGTGTTAGTGGCCACACCTGTGGCATGTTGGTAATCTGTTGTTAATTTGGGTTTTGCTCTGGTAATTTACTGAGTGACCTAAATGCAGATTACAGGGCTGAAGCAGAGCTGAAGCTAGAGAAAAGGATTATTGAGAACTAGAGGTAAGTGGTATGCTCTTAGCTTGTCAACTTTTTATACAATTTTTTTAGAGGGAAATGTGAATGCTTTTTGGTTCAGACATCTACTATGGCCCTTGCTCTGTAATCTGAGGTGTTTCTATAATCTCTTATCTGCAAGGGCTTTTCCTGGCAGCCTGGCATATGGCATAGAGGTGGGTTTTGATGGTGGAGCAGGTGAAATAAATTCAGCTCTAAAGGTGCCCTAATGCATGCAACACGACTGAGGTTTTTCCTTTGCCAGACCTGCTAGCTGAATAGAGGTGGGGAAAAAGCCATCTCAGATGATGCTCCTAGAGACAAGTTATGCAGACAAACAGCAGTTCTGGTCTCAGGCTTGGTTACTCCCAGGCAACAATGGACTTGGTCAGAGAATAACGGATTTTGGTGCGTGGAAACTTGAATAAAATCAATTTATATATATATGTTATTTGAGGTGTTGTCTGAGAGTGCACGTACCTGTTCATTGTTGAAATTCTGGCATTGTAAATAACTGATACATCAATGGTGATGTCTGATGAGGAGTGTACTTTTTCTTTGTTCTGTGTGTGAGCAAATAGCCATTTTCCTAGTGCAAAACCCTGATGAGTCTATTATACTTCAACCTCTCCCTCCATACACCTCTTTCCACTGCACAGTGCAGCCAGTTCTCCACTGTGGTATGGAGAATTACTTTCTTGTTTTAAATCTCAGATTGAAAATGTCAAAGTTCAGAGTTTGGAGGGAGAGAAATCTGGGTGCTAAAAGCAAGAATGTTCTTTTTAATTAGAGTTATGCCCTCAAGCACTGAGAAACCATTATATTTTTATTCTTCTTCTGTACTTGTTCCAAAACCTTTTACATGATTCACACTAAAAGGTAAGTGCAAATGAGTAAGCAGCTAAAGGAGTAAAGCAGATTCATTTTAAGAAAAGAAATCCAAATGTGGCTATTTTATATTTATGAAATAACTGACACTTAAACTCTGCTACTCTTTTTAGGGACAAGCTATTGGAAAAAGCCTCTGTCCGTAGCAGATCATAGTGCTCTGGCTTGAGTATGTGAAACTGAAAACTATAAAAGATGTTGAACAAACAGCACTTTGGGTAATGTGATGTGAGAGGTGACGTGCTCTGGGGGGCTGAGGGGAGATGCTGAGATGCAGCTCGTGCACTCGCCAACCTGCCTGCAGCAGCTGCTGCTCCTTACTGGTGCATCCCCCCCTTGCAGCCCAGCTGCATCAGGCCTTGGGGTCCCTCAAACACCATGTTCAGTAACAGGTGTTATGGGAAATACAATCAGAGTTAAACCCTGAAGAGTTTCAGCTGAATGCCTGAGTTGCAGGCAGTTCAGCACTGCCTGTAAGAGAACCTGATTTCTAAGCTCCTGCTGCTAGCACTGCACTTGTAACATGGTCTGTATCCATGCTGGCTGTTCGCAGTGTGGGGATGGCTTTGGTTTTGTCATGTTTGGGATGTGCCTGTTCTTAGTTCACTTGCTGAAGTGCTGCATTCCTGTGGGGCTTCCTTCCCTTCCCCTGTGCCAATCCCAGCTTCTGTGTTTGCACAAAAACCTTCTCAACATGTTTCCGTAGCATCAAGAAGTCATTTGCTAATTATCTTGGCTTACCAGTGAGTGGGGTGAATGCCTTAATGATCTTAATGAATTTGGGGAATGAGAGAGAGAGGTTTCTGGTATAAGCTAAGCCACTGGCATATGAAATGGAAATTTCCCTCTGGAAGGAGGAGGGAGAAGGCAAGATGTTGGTATAGGTCCTCATAGGTCCACCTTCTGGTCTGGACCTGGAGTCACCAGGATGTCTGCGAGGTATCTTGTGTGCACCCACATGCTGAAGCCCAAATTGCATCGCATGGTTGTGCAGCCCCTTCCCCAGGTTTATGCTTGCTGTCTGAGACCTGAAGTCCCAGAGAAGTAACACCCTGAGGAAATGAAGAGCAAATGGAGCTTTCCCTATATTCATCAAATCTAGCTACTCACATAGCTGCCATCTGAGCTGCATGTCCCCAGGACCGCCCATATGAATGCACAGGATAGAGTACTCTAACATAGGCACAGGCAGATATGACCCTGCATAAACTGTATGTATGTATTACATGAAAAAACACATCAGCCAAAGTGTGAAACTTTGACAGGAAGGAAATTCTGAGATAACGTAGAGGGGGAAAAATTCTCACCTTCTCTGGCTTATGTTTTTCCTGATAAATATTCTTGCTGTGCTTGTTATAAAGGAGAATGTTGTTTGATGTGAGATACCAAAATGGGACAGTGTTATTGTGGAGAGGACACTTCATTTGCCCCGTTCCCTCTTTGTCACAAGGTTATTCTCCATCTAGGAGAGTGAGGGGAAAGGCCTTGTGCTTTCAAATGCATCTGGGGCTCTAATTTATTTACTAAAGCTTATGTTTTAACGTAGAGTAGTATGTGGCTTCATCTCTGGTTGGTTGTGGGGCTTATAACCTTCGCGTCAGGAGCGGTGCTCCCTGTTAAGTTATTCCACAAATTCTGCATCCAAAATAGAGGAGGATGTGAAAAATGTTGTCATTCACCTTACTTTTATTGCACTGGGTGGTGAGAATTTAAATTTGGGGTAGACAATTTGACTGGAGGGTACCTGGAGTACTCTAACCAAAAACTGAGCAAGGTCAGGTTTGGGAATATCGCCCCTGCATGAGAAAGATTTGCAGATAGGCCTCCAGGGAACAGAGGATATGTTTACACTGATGACTTAGTTTCCCGTTTGGCCAGTGGGATGGCTCCAGTCCTTAAAATACTTCTGGAACCTGGAGTTTATACTTAGCCTCCCCTAAATTTCCCTGCCTTTATTACAGCAAACAGCTGAGAGACCTCTAATGGGTTGTGGTAGCTGCTACTCCAATGCACGCTAAACTAAAATCCTCTCATTAGAACAATGTCCAGAAGAGTTACAGTGTGGTTGTAGCTATGTTTTGGACTTGCGGTTTGAACGACAGATGTGCCTCGCATCCTGAAGCCTGCGTGTATCTGCAATCAAGTTTTACTTTGTACTGAGAACTCGGGAGGATGAAAGGGACCATGAGGAGAGTGATTTAATGGAGGCCTGAAAGTCTAACGGAAGAAAACAGACTTCAGCATTTCTTTTCCTCCCTCTTGATGGTTCATTAAACCTAGTTTATTTACTTTAAGGGTTGCGTATTTATTCCTACCACAAGGGATGGGGTTGAGGGAGGGCAGAGCATAGAAAAGAAACATTTTGATAGCAGTTGCTATCTGTCTAGATGCCAGCCTTCTTCAGGGAAAAGCGGAACTGGCATGCTCGTTTCAGTCTTGAATAATAATAATGAGGTGCAAGGTGGACAGATGGGTGATGGATGATTTCTGCAAGGCTTAAAGAGAAGAACTTCCCTTTTATTTTTTCCCTCTCACTTCTCTCTCCTTAAGCTGGATTCAAACAAAAAGATTCTCAGCTGGATAAAATCCACATCTTTTTATTGAAATAGTCTCTTCTCAACCAGCTTGAAGAAAACAGTTGGGTTATTTACAGTAATTGCAACTCTAGGCATTGCTGTCCTGCACGAGTGGGCCTGGTTTGTCTTATCCTGCGGGTGGTACAACGTGGAACAGCGGGTGCTCACACGAGGTGCTCTCCCCCAGTGACACTGTTTTTGTTTTCTTTGTCTGTTCTCTTTCATAATGAACCATTTGAGCCTGGAAATATGTCTTGTGCTGCGTATGGCTGTGCAATAATAAGTAGAAATGTTCATCTGTGTTAGTTTGACAGGGACTACTTTGTGGGTGTTTATCGTTGGTTCCTGTTTTCCAGCATGTTGGCAACTCTCTTGGTTATGTAGCATAAATGTCTGGATTTTATGGGCAGGGTTCCTTGAGCAAACTTAAAGTGGTTTAGAGATTATTCCTGGGAAGGGCTGAATATTTTCTGTGACATTAAAATCATAAGACTTCCCCTTACTGTTCCTGTGCTGGTCTGGGTGTCTGTTCCTGCAGTTTCCTGCAGAAATTGGGGTTTTCTGGCTGCTCCATGCCAGTGCAAGGGGGAGCTGTGAAGTGTCAGGGGCAGTAGAGCCCTGGAGAATGGATGTTGCCAAATGTCTGTTTAGGTTGTTTACTGGGATATGCTCAAATTGTCCTGGCCTTTTTTCCCGTTGGACAGAAGTGTTTCAGCTCTCACTGCTGTGCTACAGAGTTGCACGAGTCAAGAACAGGTTAAATTGATGAAATCTGATGGCCTGAATAGAGACTTTGATCATGCAGTTTGGGCTGCTAATGTTGTCACCAACTTCTCCTTTCCACTTGCCACTAAACTAAGTCAGTCCCTTTCCCCAAACAGGAAGTTTGGTTCCCACCACAATAGTTGACTGCCTTATAAAAAGTGCTCTCCACAGTCAGCCCTGGCCTTTGAACTCAGCTGCAGCCCAGGCCTCCGGTGTTTCCCTCTGCATACTTGCAAGAGATCTCAGCTCTATGTGGGGAAGGTGGCAAGGGTGGGAGCTTCCCAGCTGCCAAGAAACAAAAAACGTCCTCCCTGTTGAGCCAGGCAGCACCGGAACCCCTCTTAGGAGGGGAACTTTCTCTTGATGATGTATGGCCCTACCACAGAGAGGCTGTGCTTGAAATATTGAGATACCTAATTGTTCATCAAGCTCCTTCCACCCAGACCTGAAGCATGCATTGACCTCATGGTGGGAGACCCAGGCTTGGCCCCATCTTATGGTGATGATCCCTGCCACTTCCCACTCTGGGGCTGCCAGATCTCAGAAATGCCTGTGCTTTAGGTGACTCTTCTGAACTGCTGCACTCTTGTGTGCTTAATGCAAACTGCATAAGAGAACTTCTAATCTTTCAATTAAAAAGCCATTTACAGGAGAGGCTGTCTCGTCTGCCCTGCTTTGATAAAGAGGGAAAGCTTTACAACTCGCTGTCAAGTCAGAGCTGCTTCTCATGCACACAGGTCTGCTGTGCCAAAAGCAGACAGAAATGCAGAAAGAAAACCTCCCATCAGTTTTATCTCTATTGAAAAATATCGTGTCTGACAGTGAGCTTTTTTGAAGATAGGCATTTCCAACCTGTAGAACTTGCCTAGGACTGGCAACATCCCATTGCTATTGCCTGAGGTCTTTCCTGCACTTGCTCACAGAGCCTTACGGGCTTAAATTCCCTCTCTGCTCTTGCTTATTGAAATATGGAGGGAAAAAAAATTTAAAAAAAAAGACCTTAAACAGGTATGGCTGTTAATCCCAAACACATCAGTGTTTGGGCATCAACGCTTAATCATCCAGTATTTGTTCCACTGCTGGGAGAACATGATGTTTAAGTTGATGGTAACAGAAGAATTCTTACAAATGTTGTAAACACTCAGAGTAAAGAGAAGTAACTGCCTTAGGTTAAAATAAAAATCTTGACTTGGGCTCCTGGGTTACTCATCAGGAATTCCTATTACTTAAGCAATGTTTCTGATCAGCTGAAATAACAAGTGCTGTGTCAGAGTATTATTTCGGGAAATGAGTATTACATTTGATGATAACACTTATTTCACACTTATTAAATCCCAGCCAAACAAGATGTCCAAGAATGCCTTCCATTCTGAAGTGTTTTGCTATAGGCAGCATTCGTGCTTGCTAAGCCTTCTCTTGGGTGGATGGTTATCCTTTAAGGAAGAGTTTTCTGTATGAAATGAAGGCATTGGTATATTCTGAAATATCATCAAATGACTGTGGCAATGCTACTGGCAAATGCAGTTGAGCAGAGTTCAGCCCGGTGGAGGTATGTGAGGGTGCTTGTGATCATGTTGCTGCATATCAGGTCAACCTCAACCCAGATGCCTGTTTTTTAACGTGAATCCCTATATCAGGACGAAGTGAAGGAGGGTTAAGAGATGTTGATCTACATATTCCATCTAGCTCTTCATAGCTTCTTTATAAGCCTAACTGGTTTATAGTAATTGCTGAGATCCTGTCCATAAGGTGTTACTTGATGGAGAGGAATAAGTTCCTCAACAGTTGTGGACTGAAATCTATGGTGGGATGGTCCTGTTCTGTGCCAGTGCTGAGCTAAACTATTGGCATTAACCTATTATACCAATTAAGTGCTTAGAGAAGGTGAAGCGCTATGTAAGTGCCGGGTGTAGTGGGAAGCCTGGGTTGCTGAAATGCCAAAGGTGCCAACTGATGGATGGGAGATTAAATAGAGGTCTTGAATGCAACTCCTCACTAATCATTCTGTAGCAGTTTTCAGGAGAAAAGTCTTCCCTGGGAATTGAAGGTGAACTCCGGAGGAGGATCTGAGTTTTAGGTTTTTAGTTTGTTTGTTTGTTTTCCCTCCTCTTTCCTCCTCATCCATTTTTTGTCTTTCTCATGTCAGTGCAAATGAGGTGCAGTGTTGAAACCACTTCTGTTTTTCTGATAATCCATGAGCTATCAGAAACACTAACCTGAGGGTAATAGATAGTAAAACAATAAGAATGGATTCAGTCAACAATAAGTTCCTATCCTGTAACTTCCTCTGGCAGTGGTGCTCTACCCCAAGGTGGAAGTATCAGAGTCTGCCTGCATGATATGGAATGGGATCGCATAGGCATGTGCTCCCAGTTTTGGACACTGAGTTTGATGGCAAGTACTTGTAGTGACCTTGGCTGGGGTAGTAGGCGCTCAGAGTGCGATTCACTGCCCTGCTCACCAGCCACCAGATCAGCTTTGGACAGCTGAGCCTGTCACCAGGCAGGAGATGGTCTAACACAAGCTGAGCGTGTCACCAGGCAGGAGATGGTCTAACACAAGCTGAGCCTGTCACCAGGCAGGAGATGGTCTAACACAAGCTGAGCCTGTCACCAGGCAGGAGATGGTCTAACACAAGTTCCCATCTTCCCATCTTCTAGTCCTCAGAGCACCAAGCTTGCAGACAGACCAGTCCCAAGGCTCTACAAGTGCGGGTGTCCAAAGCTGATGTTTGTGTAGGGCAGGAAGGGAAGGAAAACATGTTTCTGCTGCAGCTTGATGTGTGTGAGTCCGTAATGAGGAGTGGGATCATTGCAGTGCTTGTCAGTAAGACATCTTACAGCCCCCCAGCCCACCCTCAGGGACAGGGGCTGCTTTTCCCGTGGGGCCTCTTGGCACCAAGGCGATGCTCCCTCATCATGGGCGACGAGGAGCTTGTCTCAGCTCCACGCGCCTGCCCGGAGCCCTGTTCCCAAGGTATTCTCGCTTTCCCGGTGTGGTGTTTGGGGACGGGAGGCGGCGGTGCCTGTCACCCTCCGCGTGCTGTCTGTCCGCGCGCCAGCTCGCGTCCCGAGGAGCTGCAAAGTGGCACCCGCGCTCGCTGTCTCGCAGCAGGCGCATTTTGCATTTACTGACACATGGGGAGTGACTGACTAATGCTAACATGAAAACAGTTCTGACAGAACAAGGGCTTGATGAAGGGGGGAGAAAAAATATCCAGGAAAACAGAGCGTGTTTAGCATATGCTATTGCTTTCACCAGTTCAATAAATATTTATTGTATTTCTTATAATTGAGGTTTCTCCAGTGTAAACCTAAGTAAAAGAGAGTGTAAGGAGAAGTTCAGGCAGATGGCTTGCTTTTTTCTTTTTTTTTTCTTTTTCTTTTTTTCAAAAGGTTAAAAATAAAACAAGATCCCCTATCCACAAGCACACCAACAGAGGCACTATATAAATGAGAAATTATTCCAAAAAAAGGTTTCTCACAGCCTTGCAGATAAGGAAAGTACAACAATGAAAAAAAGTGGAGGAAATGCAGCCCACGTAGCCATCTCTCCACGTTGATTTGGGGCTTGGGAGCAGGGAGAACCTTCATCCAGCAACTCTTGGTATTATATGATATCTCTCATGTTCAGAGGTTTTAACCTTTAAAAAAAAAATCTGTGGTTGGGAAAAGGCAATAACTGAGGCTATAGTAACAGAGTCTGAATTTGTTAAAGACATGATGGTAGAAAAGATATCAGTTACACTGGGGAAAACATCTAAAATCCATAGGTCTCTTAGTGGTGGGGTATTCTGCTGGACAGCTTTTACCTGGTCATCCCTCTTTCATTCCTGTAGCAGCCTGTTGGACCTGATTTCTTTGCTGCTCTTCCTTCCCCTCACCCCAACCTATTTTGCTTGCTTTGGTTGAGCTCTTGAAATCTTACACGTTGGATTTAACTGGAGTTTTCGAACTGTTTGGGATTTGTCATTTTTTTTAATGCTGCTTTTTGGCAGAAGCATCTATGTTCTGTGACATTTTCCTTTAATTTAGAGCCCCTTTGGAAGATCTGTAAATGGTCATGAGATGGGAATTTTAATTGTTTTCATTATAATTCTAGCTTGCCCAACCCCCACCTTCCAATGGACCTTTTTACATTGCACCAGAGAATTTTTCTTCCTTCCAATACATCTTTCAGGCACTGACATCTGGACACATTCATCAAAGAGTAACTTCTACTGGAAACTAAAAATCCATTAATGAAGCTGGGACTATTTGCATAGTAGAAATTACACTTAATATCCTTTAAGGGGGAAAAAATCGTGTGATTGATGTAGAATACAATTATACTTAATGGCCAGGGTACAAGGGCGTTAAGCCTAGAGTGTGTATGTATGTGTATATGTTTAAGAATGACCCTTCAATTGCTGACATGCAGTGGCCAGGCTTCCTTCTCAGGGCTGGCAAGCAGGGGACAGGGCTCTGTCCAAATGACCCTGCTGAGGGCCATAATCTGGACCGCAACCAGTCTAGTGGAGAGTGGCGAGGAGCCTAAAACACAGCAAAGAGGAGTTGATTCTCTGGGGCTGAGCTCTTCAGGGAGCCTTGTAGAAGTGCAGTAGCATCCCTTAGGTTTTGGTGGCAGGGGAAGAAAATATAGAAGATTTCATGTCAGAAGGGGGTTGAAATAAGGTTCACTTTAAAGCAGAGTCTAGTGCGTGTCTGCTCTGGCACCCCTCTCCACTGGCACAGGGGGACTTTAGGAGGAGCCAGGTTGTCTCTAGGGGCTGTGGAGGTGATAGATGCTGCTTGGAGAGTGTCACGAGTGGCTCAGGCCCCTGGGAACGGGTTAATGGAGCTGCTGAGTATGTGGCTGGCAAGAGGAAATGTGCAGAGCTGCCCCCTGATGCTGAGTGCGTCCCTTGCAGGGGAGCTGGATGGGATAAGTCAGGGCTAGCTGTTAAAATAAATGATTTTGCATTAGCATAGAAGAGATAGCTGGGAAGTGAATCCTGTATGTTGTTCTGACCCCATAATCTGACATGCAGTTTGGCTTATTCTCCCACAGCTGCTTTCCTGCCTTGGTCCCAGCAGGAGCCACATGAGGAGGCAAAGCCAAACTATTCCCAGCGGGAAGTGTAGGACCCAGCATGTAACCAAGTGACAAGGAGATAACTTGGAAAGTCTCCAACAGTGTCTGTGTGCCTGTGACATCAAGTGAGCAGGTAGCACTGGATTTATACTACAGTTTGATCACTTGTGCTGAGTACATATTTCTGCAATTTGGAGCTTTTTATATCCAGAACTTGGTGTTAGCACTGTGATATGAGCATCCAAGAAGGATTGGGACCACAGAGGTTTTCCACGTAGCCCTCAAGTGCTACCTTAGGACAGGTAATTACCTTCTAAAGTAATTATATTGCCACAGAGCTGCCTCCTACTCATCCTATTTCATCTCTCCTTGTATGAGTTTTTTGTTCTTAGGCATTGCCTGTTGTGTTTTCATTCTCCAGCACTTGAATTCTGGCCTCAGGCAAAACAAAAAGAATAAGAATATTCTAATTCAGCGTAAAAGCATAGTAATGTCTCCTGTGCTCTAGGAAGCACTGAGCTCTAGGGAAGGAAGATGGATATTTTAGCATCTGAATGTATTAGGAATAGTGAGGAGAAAGGTCAGGTTCCTCTATGCAGGTTTGCCTCTTGTGACAAGACGGAGAGTCAATCCTCTCTGTTCTGGATGGAGAAAAATGAATTCTTCTCACTTTAAGTCTGGAAAGCAGAACGAGCTGTGAAAAGCATCGTGCTCCCTGAGCTGGTCTGACGAGCAGAATGATCTGGAATGGAGAGGTCCATCAGCACAAGATGCTTCTGCGTCTTGACACGTCTCGTGACAGGGCACTGGGGTCCTCGGGGAGAGCTGCAGCCCTGCCATGGTCTGATTTGTTCCTGCACTGCACCAAAGGTGGTGCACAGGAGGACAAAAAGTTCTGTATTCCTCTAAGGATTATGAGTTTGTTTTTCTGTTTTTAAGGAATCAAAATTTCTAAGCTGATTTTCGTTCAGATGTCTAGCTGATAGTAGTGACAGCAGAGGAAATCAAAGGAGGGAATTACTGTCTGTGCATCTTGGTTAGTCATTCTTGCGACTGCCTTTATCTTTAAGAACATTTCTGTTCCTTAAAGCCACATTTAACATAAACACAAAACCTTCTTGGCAGGTGGCCTCTGCGCTGGTACTTTGGATTTCTGGATTTCTCTGACAGATGGACTTTTTGTCCCTTTTAAATCTGGGGCTTTGCACTTGCATTCTGTTTTCAGCTGCCTTTTCATTTATTACTCATCAAAGGGAAGCAACATGAAGTAGGGAAAAACTGCATTTATTATTTTCCAAGCAAGAGAGACTTAAATGAAGACCTTCTACCTGTACTTCATGTGTTTGGGGCTACCATATATATTTCTCGCAAGCTTGATTTCTTTTAACTCGAGTGTGATTTTTTCCATTACGTGCAGGCTTGCAGTGCAGAGTTGCAGGATTCCTTGTACTGAAGAATTCGCCCTGACAAGTTATCACTGTCCATATGCTGGAGCACCCTGGCTTTGCATCCATGTGGATGGTGACCCCGTTATCAAACTCAAGCTGACAAGCTAAGCTTTTTTCTCCCCTTTTACCAGTAGCATAATCTGGTGAAGTATCCTGGTACTGATTGGGTTGAGTGTGTAAAATGGGTGTTTCAGAGGGGCAGAGTCCTTACTGTCTGATGCTCTGTGCTATCCAGTGTTGTCTGTAACTGGGCTGTAGACGTGCTCATCACTGGACTTGTCTACCTTGGATTAACATGTGGCCCAGGGCACCGCTTGACATCCGGCCTCTTTGTAACCCTGGGATTTTGGGATGTGATGTTTGGGGCAGGGCTCGTCTCCGTGGAGGCAGCTGCGGGAAGCAGCTGTGCCGGCAGGCATGTTAGAGGTGTGCGAAGGGAGGACGCTGCTCCTCCGCCGGCGGCTCCGGCTGCGTGTTCCCGAGCTGCCTGCACCTGGCACCTCTGGTGTGAGCGGGAGTTCAGTGGGGAGTCACGGAGCAGCCGTGTCCGGGAGGCAGAGCGTCCCGACCAGCTCTGCGCCCCGCTCCGTGCTGCTTTTGTCCCCAGATGTGGCTGGCCAGGAGCGCTGGTCTCGGAGAGCAGATCAGGTCACCTGCCGGCAGCTACGACCCAGCAGACGAGATGCCGGATGCTTAAATCAAGATCCCATTCAAAGCTCCGCCTGTGCGTGATTATTCTTTGTCTTAATACATCCTTGCGTGAGGGTGTTTAGAGGATGTTAATGACTTGTCTTTTGTTCAGGAAGATCCCAGATCAAATCACAGGTTGTGTGCGGTTTGATAAATCCAGTCTGTAACAGGAGACGTGTCTGGACCCATGTGAGGCACCTTTCACTTGTATTTCAGTGTCATTATATGCAGCATTAAAAATAACTTGGCAAGCATCTACACTGTTTTTTAATGGAGTCAAAGTTTGAGTTTTGACAGCTTCTGGTTTAGGCTGATCCAGCTGGATGGCTTAGCCTATGAGGTCTGAAGGGATCGTGGGCAAAGAGAGAGATATGAACGGATGGATTGAATGCTGTGATTTCCACAAAACAAATCTCACAGCCACAGATAATTGAATAGATCTTCTCTGTGCTTCTCTCAGTTCTGTGAGCTCCAGAGACACACTTTAAAGTGCTTCATTTTACCCCCAATTAACTTAATTCATCTTGTCTTGAGCTCTTGTGAATGGGAACCCTGTCAAACTGGTTGTCTGTAATCTGATTTTTTTTCTCCTTTTCTTAAAAAACAGGCAAGAATGTGAGGTTCACACTGAGTGCACTAAATTCTTTAAAATAAGAGCATTTGAGTGAACTATTATATTTTCACCTCTATGGAAATAAGGCTCTGTGTGCAAAGTGGAGAGCCTGACAAGTGATTATTGCTTTCTGTGCAACGTAATGGCCTTGAAGGGATGGTGGTGGGGGGGACGGAAATCACTTTAGCTCATTCACGGGTTAGGGTCTAATGAATCATATTAAATGCTCCTACCAGAAAATCAACATTGTGAGCACAAGTCACTATCATCCCACTTTACAGTAAGACCAGGACCTATTAAGTATATAACAGTCCTATTCCCGCATAAAACTTGCTTTGGAGTGATGAGAGTGGCAAGAAGCCAATTTCTGCAGGTCTGAATGCAGTCCAAGTAATGCTGTGCTGGTTTGTTTGGAAAGACTCCACTTTGCCTAAAAGGGATAGGTCGCATACTGCATATTTTTTTCTCTTTTCTTCCTTCTCCCCTTTCAACACACAGAGCTGCCAATTTGGTCAGACCTCTGACTGCTGCAGCAACGGAAGAGTGAGACAATGTAAAATGAAGGCATGAGTAACACTGAGACAAAACAAGGTATTTCAGATGCAGAATTTATATGGGGAAGGAGTTAAAGTACAGATAAACTGATTTTGCTGGGTTTCTCCTAGGACACGGGCATTTAAGTATAGTGCTTGGGGCAGTACTGCAATTTGGAAGCCCAAATGTGTTAAAATCTGTGGCAGAGCATAAGCTAAGTGGAAAGTGAGGAACCACTGAGCTAGCTGCAGGAGTCCCCCTTGTCTTTCATGGAGAGCCTTGCCAGCAAGGTCATGAGCAAGAAGTTATTCTCGCTGCTTTGTTACTCTATTTAATCTGGCAATAAAGTATCCCATATAACTAGAGCACTTATTATTACTGCCTGACCACCTAAAATCACAGTGCAACAAGAGAGCACCTAATAGCCAATGTGTTATCCCCATGGAAGGAAATGATCCATTAGCAAAATTCTATAAACTGGCAGGCAGGAGGGCAGCTAAGCATTTTGACCCCATTAGCCTGGAGATAGGAAACCTGGTAATCCCAAATGAGATTGCCTCAGAGATAAGTTTAATTACTGAAAATGCTAGAACTGTAGAAAGCCTGCAAAAGTCTTTTTCTTTTAGAAAGAGAAGGAAGCAGTGTGGAAGTCTAGTGGCTAGAAAAGGGGATCCAAGAGTCTTGCAACTAGCCCAGCTCACCCTTGTATGATATGTACATGTAAACTATACCACCTATCTCCAAGAAGTTATGGGATGCCCTGTTGAATGTGTATTTTGGCTACATCCTTGTTTCCTTTCTATGCTTTTCCCTAGCATCTTCATGATGCTCAGTTCTGAAGCTGAATGTCTGTGGAGACATCCATATGTCCCATCCATTCCCTGCTCACAGAAGGATCTAGGTATGGTGTGGCCATGAGGATCCACATGATGTACGTGGAGAAGTTAATTTCCTGGACACAACTTCACACTGCCATTAAACGTGGCTGCCTTAAGAAATCATGGAAATCACGTGCATGAGGTGGGAAACCTCTTTGGAAGCAAAGGATTTTCCCCTAGGAAGCTTTATACAAACTGTATTAACCCTTTAACTATGAATTCAAACAAACATCCAAGTGGGGATGTGAAATGCTAACAATACAGGTTCTTTGCGGCATGAATTTTTGAAGGGGCTTTCGATGGCATTCCATAGATCTTCATTTCCAAGGATACTAACATGTGAACCTCGCTTGTTGCAGCTGTGTTATGGAGACTACAGTCTCAAATAACAAAGTTATGACAGCTAAGCTCTGTTTCTGTGCTTTGGGGGCAGTGGAGAGTAGCTCAGCCCAGGTTTATTTAAAAGAGTAAACAATCGTGGGGAGGGGGAAAAAAAAATGTTAATTGAAAGAGTGGTTGATGAGCAGCAGATGCTGCACCTGCTGCAGTGGTGAGGAAAGGAGATGTTAGGAGGTGCCTAGGAAAGGGCTGGTGTAACCAGCTTCAGGAAGGCTCCGTGCTGGTGTTGCTGGAGATGGGCTGATGAACCGAGGCGAAGAGGGAGGCAAGTGACCCCACTGAGCGTGGCGGGCCGCGTGTTTGTCGCTCCTCTTCTATGGCACGCCGTCGTGCTGGGCTGCTTCAGAAAGCCTCCGGCAAGTCTGAGGCTTCGGCAGACCACATGTGAGAATTTCATTTTCATGCACTGACACCAAGCCCAGGGTCATTGCTAATATCTTGAAGAAGTAGCAAGCGCTTGTGTAAATACGTGTCCCCCAGCCGTGTGCCTCTGTTAGACAGTGCCGGGTGTTTTATCACAAATTAATCATGCATTCTGACAGTAGCTGGAGTGGCATTTTCTGCTAAAGTTATCCCTTTAATTAAACGTAGATGCTCCATCTTCAGGCTGACAGTCTCTGGACACCTGTTTAATTTTTTAATTGGGGCCAACGCGTTGCCTGTTGATCGCGATTTCCATTCCACGTCTCCCCGTTCCCACTCGTGCGGTGCTGCCGGCAGAGCCGCGGGTGCCGAGCAGGACGCGCTGGGCTGACAGCAAAGGTCACCGCGGCGGAGAGCTCGTGTGCTTGAACCGAGCTGGCTGCCGGGTCTGTTAAATGTGGATCGACAGAAGTGTCCGGGGGACAGTCCCCCTCTCCTACAGGAAGCGTTTAATTACAGCTTTGCATTCAGGGGAGATGCCCACAAGCTTCTGCACTCTCTAATTCATGATGCATCTGATCAGTTTTCCTCCCTTCCACCTAACCTGCTTGAAATGTGTTCGAGAGAGGTTTTTGTGGGGGATTTGGAGCATTAAATGGCTCTTTTGATCCTCTCAGAATTGCAAAACAAAGAGTAGGTGAGCTGTTCCTATGGGAATTTAAGTTTATGTGCCCTTTCTGTGTATAACTTCACAAAGCTGGTTTGAAAATAATGTCTTGCCTGGTGATTCTAGTCTGAATCAAGTGTTTGCTTCATTCTTTTAAATGGATTATTTTTCTTTTTGCGTTCACAATGCTTTCCTGAGGTCAAGAACATCCCTCCTCCGCACTATTCATTTATTTTTATTTATTTATTTTTTATTATGTGCTTTTCCAGCTAAGGCTCCTGCGGGTCCCACAAATCATAGTTATGCTATGCAGCAATTGAGATTAGGTTTTCTACAGGTTTTTATATTAACAATATAGAAGACAGTTGCTGAAAACCTCTCCTTGTAGAGAGACTGGAAGACCTTCAGCTTTAAAGACCTAGTTCTTCATGTAGCACATCTTTCAGGTGCTTTAATTCAGTACAGGGAAGGGGGAAAAAAAAAAAAAAAAAAAGAAACTTGTTCTGCACCTGTTTCTACAGATCAATTTATAAGGTAACAGCTGTCAGATGGCTTTTTCTGGAAATGAGGCCTGGAATAATATCCCATTTACTCAATTGACCTAGGTCAGGATATGCCAGGGCTATTACTATAGTTCATCCACTTTGCTTTTCTTGCTCCCTGTTGTTGCTGGCAGCTCAGGCCACAGCAGGAGATCTTTTCTTGTACAACATAACTTCACTGGTGATGTTATGGTATAAGGCTTGTGCATAATCATTGCAAATTACCCCATTTGTGAGAGCCTTCCAGCTATAGTCCCCCAGTACACTGCATCACATCTGGATCAATATCCCTTGTGCCAGGGACGTTGCCCTGCGTTGCCTCAGAATCACCTTAATATGCTATTTTTCTGTTTTCTGTTGCTGGATGGGTTTGCAGCAAGTGATGATCTTCGGACAATTTATTGTTGGGACAGGATGTCTTGGGGAGCTGTTCCAGCCTCTAGGAAGCTTAGATTCTGATCAAACCTGCAAGTCTGATACTGCACAAGGTGTTTTCCCCCCTTCTCTCCCTATGGTCTTCCAGCAGCACCTCATGAGCATCGTGTCCATGGCTGTCTTCCACAGCCTTGCTTAGACCCCATGTGTCCCTCTGCAGAAGCAATGCTCTAGCACAGTTGGCTAAGCCATTCCTCACTTACTTACAGTCCATTTTTTCCATTTAAGTGTCCTTTGATACTGTCATGTTCCAAGATGTGTTGCGTCTAATTTTTTTAATGTCCTGCCTCTGAGAAAAAGGCTCAACAAAAAAAGGTAGAATGAAACTTGGCTTCTTTCAAAGAATCACATATTCAAAAAAATATCAGATCTGGTATAATAATCCTCCTTGTAGTGGCTTTTTGCATTGCATTTTTTTAACTGGTGGCACAAGCAAGCCCTGTGGGGGCTGGGTAGGAAGCAGCTAGAAAGGAGCAATCAATGTTTCCTACTTGACTGAACAAGGTTGAGAGCATTAGGCTGAGCGAGAGTATCTGCACGTCAGGAGCTGGGAACTGCAGTGAAATGCTGAAGACGAAATGCAACCTAAATATGACACATTCTGGTGCGAGACCAAACCTGACATATGCTGGTACTTATTGGGAGCAGTGATGACCACATGTGGGCTCTCTTCTGACTGTCAGATCCCTCGGAGCCTGCCAGAGCAAACAAAACTTCAGTGCCTCTGACTTGTGTGCTTCCTTATGCCCAGGCATCTGGGTATTGCTTATGCAACTCTCTGCAACCCTGGCGTGAGCACAGCACAATATTCAGGAATCAGAAAGGTTCCTGCATCAGCTCTTCATCTTTCTGACCTTCTATAGACTATGGGAATAGTAAAGAAAAACACATGAACAGTATACGGAGCTGTTCCCAAGCTTTGTAATTACAGAAGGCTTTGATGTGGAGGATCAAACTAGAAACCTGCTGCTTAAGAAATATTTTCACTTTTACCCTCTTTTCTGGGATTTTCCCAGAAATGGCTGGTGTCTGTTAGCCTGATAGCATTTGTGAATGAGTTGGTTGCAGTCCAACCCTTAATAGCCATCTGTATTTCTCTGCGTCAGACTATAATCTAACTCGGTTGGCCTGATTAGTGCTGCCCTGGAGACAGGCCACTGGTTAAATATCACAGTGAGAAAAGCTTAGCCTCCAGCTCTGGGCTGGGTGCATCAAGCAGAGATGCTAAATGGATGCTTTTTTAGGCACTGATGATGCCACAGTTGGTCAGAGATGCTCTTTCCCATCTCCAGTCTCTTGGGCCAAAATCTGATTCCCTCAACTCTGCACGGATTTAACTTAATTTGACTACAGCCCTCATAATCATTTACCCATAATTATTTTTGCTATTTGGTGGGTAGAAAAGTAGAAGAATCGGGCCCTGGATTAAAGCCCTAAAAATAACTAGGGTTTCAAAGAAGATATAATTACTTCTTTTATCTGCCCAGCTCTTATCACTTGTGAAAGTTACTAGATGTTTCTGGGTGTGTTTTCAGACTTGTGACTTGATTGCATATTGCAAAGTCTTTTATGCAGCTCCTGAACATTGCAGCAATCTCTGCTTAAACAGACAGAACAATGGCAGTCGGGTACCTATTGCATTTGCTATTTTTTATCCTGTCAACTCATCCTTTCAAAAGACACAATTTGAAATCAGTTTCTTCCATATTTATTCTTCATCAGTGAACTTCCAGATCAGATTTGCTCAGTTTTAAAGTCAAAACAAGTTTTCTGTACCTGCCAGTGCTGCACGCTCAACCTGGCATCTAAAATTCAAGCTGTGTTCTTTCTGCCTCGCGCGTTATCGTATCAGCAGCCGCGGCTCCAGAGCCAGACCTTAGCTGGCAATTTTGTTGGTGATGCAGAAGGTGGAAAGAATTTTCCTTGCTGGTCTATGCAAATTGTATTCTTTATTTTTGTCAGAGAACTAAACATGCATGAAGCTCAGCTCCTTTCTCGCTCGTGTTGGGGTAGCTTTGCTGACTTTTTCAGAGCTGCTTCAAGCTTGTGCAGGTGTTAGAGCAGGGAGAGCCAGCCTGCAAACTGGGGATGGGCTCTGAAGGCAGCTATGGGTGGTACCACAGTGTCTCTTTAATTGATGTTACCCTTGTGCTGAAAAGCAAACAAAAAATTCCTCCTTCAGTTTATAGGCTTTATTGTTTCCTGATGCAGCCCATTAAAGAGAGACAAATGGGTTTACAGTAGCCTGCAGTACTGCCCAACGTGCTGTGGTTGATGTGTAAGTGACAGCTTGACAATTTCCTGTGCGTTTTCTCAGCAAGGCTGATCTTAATTGTTAGAGGGTTTTTTTCTCCCCTTTCCATTAATGTGATGTCATTATACTGCAGCTCATGGGATTTTACCCTAAATATTTCATGCAGAGAAGCAGAAACTGTACGCTTTTTTTTTCTTGTCATGGTTTTGATTAGGAATTCCACTGATCCCTGTCCAGAAGAGCCCTTAGTAAAATCTAACTAGGGAATTAAAAATTAAAAAGTGCATAAAAACTTTTGTTGAAGTTAGGACAATAAGCATTCCTACAGCTTCTTTGCCTGGCTTTCTCTGTCCCTCTCAACACTCTTAGCCTCTGCAGAGAAACAAATTAATATCCTAGAAAGAAAGATATTTTATCCTTTGCTTTTTCCAGCCAGTTTTGGCTTGAATATCCTGCTGTGTGCATGAGAGGTTGCTAGGAATATATGGGAGAATGCATTTTGCTTTAGGTGTTCAGGAATGGTCTGGGGTTTCCATTCATTATAGTATCTTCCTCCACCATTGCCACCCCTTGTGACAATATTTTGAGTTCATCTTGAAAACATCTGGCAGAGGTGCAGTGAACAAAAAATCAACCCAAAAATCAGTGCTCCCTTCCATGTGTTCTCATAATCTGGCTAGTTGGATAACCTGTATAGTTTCTGAGGGTAAATCAAATGGTGCCTGTTTCTATCAGAATCATCTCCCTTGATTCCTTCCTCTGTGGCTAGACTGGATTTTTGCAGTCCCAGGGAGGCCTGGGCAAGGAATGTGAGCAGAAAGACTTTTCCTTTAATGAATGAGTTCCTTTGCTACTAATGTTGTTGATTTGTTTCAAAGCCAAATATCACAGTGCAAAACGGTGAGCTGCCTTGTCCTCCATCCAGGAGCTGCTTATCAGCTTTGACGTTACAAGCTACTCCACGGTGCCTTTTTAGAGGATTGTGAAATTTCTTGGAGCAAGTGGCAAAAGGTGATTTTTATTTATTTATTTACTGCTTCCTCAAGGCTATGCATCCCAAAATCTTGACAAGGTGAGGCCCCATGTAGTGTATTTGTTGGTGTATTTCCTTTCCCGTGTACGAGTCTGTTTCGATTTTGTTGGTTTTCTGCTCAGTTCCTTGAAGCAATAGTTCAACTTTAACAATGCATGCAAAAAACCTCAGCAATGAGTTACCTCTATGTGATGGCTGGCTCAGAAACAACTTAGATTTGGCTGCCAGCTGAGATATGTACTTCTTGCTCCACTGGATAGCAGTAATACGAACTGTACTTGTGTGGGCAGCACCTGTCAAGTTCTCAGCCTAAGTACTTCAACTTGGAGTCCTTAAGACTTTGCTCCCATGACTTTTTTTTTTTATTCCTCCCTTTTGTGGGTGTGTTGTCATAACTTCTGGAGACAGTGGTTGTTATCAGATAACCAAATTTGACAGAAAGGTAGTAGTTTTGGAGATGACTTGCTAAAATTTTTGTGGAAATAGTCTATGGGGCACTTCTATGACATTCTCTTCTACTCAAAGTGGCAACGTGAGCTTAGCTGTTCTTAAATCACAAAAAATATCCCATGGGATGAAGCTCTTATGAATGCTCAGCAGGAGAAGCTTTGCCTGCACCATCTTGGCTGCCCACAGTGGTCAGTGATCAGGCACATCTGCTGGGAAGAAGCAGAGAGCCATCCTGGGCTCACAGAAGTATGTCTCGGACCTGTGGTGCCAAGTGCTACATTGCATGGAGGAGCAGTAAATAGCCTTTATTCTGCACAAATGTAAGCTTGAACATTTTGGTAGTGGATGGCAATTTTTGTTCTTATTCGACCTTTCATGGGTGTTTAACTTCTCATCAAATAGCTCAGTCAAAATTTCCTGTGCAGGCCTTGTTAGTGGCAGCAGACAAAGGCTGATGGATTTGGAGAGCTGATTCAGCTGCCACTCAGAAGCAGGAGTCTTAATTCAAACCATGCTAAGCATTAACATCTGCAGAATTCAGCTCAGAGCTATGGGGCTGACAGGCTTGCTAGGGTATGAGGTTTCCCAGCTTGTTGTTCCTCTCATCCAGATGTCTGTGCTGTCAGGACATGTGGCTGGGAGCGTTCAGCAGTACGTGGGTGTAGGGAAGGGGAAGGGCAGGAGACCTTTCCTCATCCCTGGAGTTTCTGTTCAGCACTGTACCTTTCTTTTTTTTATTTGCCCTTCTTTCTAATTTACATGCAGACTTTGAAGTGAAGCATCAACTCTATTGATATCAGATCTGATGGAACACACATGTCCCTATTGGAATTATTGGAAAACCTTTTTTGAGAGAAACTGTGCAGTTTTGCCTTTGGAAATGCAATTGAACTCTGTGGTAATCCTCAGCTGCAATGTGTTAATGATGGTAACAGGAAATCTAGATAAAGCTATAATTTGATCCCAGAGTTGAGTGATGGTTGTCACATCTTCTCAAGGAGCTTGGGAATTGCTGTCCTCTATCATCCCTCCTGATCATGAAAACCTTTAATATCTTCCTCTCAACATAAGCTTTATTTCCATCTTCCCTATCATTCCCGTCTCCATTTTCTCTCTCCTGAGTTCTATGTAATTCTGGAGGTGTATCAGTACCCGTTGATTTTACAGGTGCTATGAAATCTCTAGCTGCTGTGCTGTTTGGACACAATAAAAGACATCTCACACAATTGCTCACCTGCTTGTGGCTAATGCCATAGTTCAGGGTTCCTTGATATTTCCCATGCATTACTGGATGCTCTGAGATTATATTTCATTCACTTCATAAAGTGACTGCAAATCAAAGCCCAAACAGATGCAGAAATTTGATTGCACTATGTATATTTTTCCCTTCTTTGAGTGGATGAGTTTGTAGTTTTCCTAATGATGTTTGGCTGGTGTCTGAGTGGGACTGAGGTGGCAGATTGCCTGAAGAGCTGTGACTGATCTCGGATGAGTTGGGAGCCTCTGTGCCCTGAGAGGGAGTTGGCAGGCAGCGTGTCCCACCTTCTAAAGCCTTTGGCTTCAGGAACTCTGCATTTCTTCAGCAGAATAGCCCAGCCAAGGCCAGTGTGTCACAAAACAAACCTGCTGCAGAGGAAAATGGCACACTTATTCCTTAGTGGATCCCATTTAAAAGGCAGCGTGAGTCGAGGTATCATCTGCTGCACACGCTCTTTGTTGTGAGCTGGTACTGACAGGTGGTTTGCATGACCATCACCTCCAGAAGGATCGTCTGTCTCAGACCAGATGTTCATCTCTTGTCTGCTGAGACTCTGCTCATTTCTTCTTGCTCCTTTCTCTTAAAATAAGTATCCTGCAGACAACATTACCAGAGCTGCAACTGCACAGTCTTCCTTCAGGTAACATGCATCTAGCTCATATTGGAGCAGTTAAATGTGCCGAAGCATCCCAGTGACGACTGCTGCCATTCCCTCTGTCAGACCCTCCCAACATCTGTTTTTCCTTATCTTTTTGTACTTAGTTATAAAGTGGCACTTGCCTTCTGTGGTTCTCCTGCAGAAAGAGAAGCTTAAAGGAGTATTTAAGAAAGGCTTGATGTGAATGTTGGTGTCTTGTGGAAAGGATCCTTTTATACTTCCAAATTAGCAAGCAAGGTTGGGAAGATCAGCTGTCATTTGACTAGAGGTGATAAGCAGCCCCACTAAAGCTGATGGGTGGGATGTTATGTGATCAAATATGACATATTGGCATGACTGCCTAGCTGTGTGTTTTGGAAGCTAGACTTAGGACTAGGTCTATTTTATGTTATACCATGCAAAGAGAAGCTTATTGCTATTTGATATGTTGTGAAAAATGTTCCTTGTCCATGCTGATAGTGTGAAAACATTTCCATTTTATGTGTTGTTGCTTAGGTTACTTTCCCTGTGTTTAATTCTGCCTCTGGAGTTCCTGACTCTTTCTGCAATAAGTGAAACTAACAGTCATCCACTGGGAAAAGACTCGGGGAGCTTGAATTACAAAAACAAGTGCAAGGTGTGACAAGGCAAAAGCCAAGTTTTTGGTTTTGTTTCTGTGCTTTTTTTTTTTTTTTTTTTTTTTAAACTCTGTTCCCCTCTTCCTCACAAGTCCTAGCCAGCGTTTGTATAATGTAAAGAAAAATTTGGCCAGAAACTTTTCTACATTTCCTTTCTCTTACTGAGTAGGGTATATAATCCTTAAAGTAGGATTCTTTAAGGTTATGATGATGTCTTTGAAGATTTATTGTTCTTTAAGCATTCCTTGTATGCTGCTAAATTTTATCAGTTATTGAAGATAGCAAGAATCCCACACATGTCTTTTGTGACTCCTTTTTTTTTGCAATATGGGTCAAACCATGCAACTAATTACAGGAAAGCAAAACACTGCTCAGTGTTTATTAGGCCCTGACAGTGTGGTCTGTACCTCACAAAACAGGAAATCACAGTCCTTGCTTCAGTGCTCTTGTGAGATGAGTACAGCGGTGGATATTGCATCCAAGCAAGCAATGTCTGGCTCGAATCGCATCACCAAGGTCTGATCTTAGTGGCACACTTTCTTTTTTTTTTTTTTCCTCAAATAATTCACCAACAAATTGTAACAACAACAACAGAAAGACAAAAAAGAACAGGTTTTTTTGGACATCCTTGGAATGCTGTGGGTGGAATGAGCGTGTTTGGGTACATTGGGAACAGCAGTCCTGTGTGTATAAGGGATTGCATGGAAGGTGAGACTTTGACAAGAGTGAGCAAAAGATAGAAGCTCGTTGGGAGGCTTAAAAAGAGCAGAGGGAGAACGAGAGGAGGAGAAGATGAGAGCCAAGATGCTGGGGGGATTAGGCTTCTGCGAGAAGGGAGGAAGAAGCTTGGATTTAGTGTGGTAGGCGAAACGAAGCCAGTGGAGGGATTCAAAGATGGGATTAGTGCAGGCTGATGCAGGAAAAGAACAGAACGTTGGAGGAAGTGTCTTGGGCAGATAGAAAGCAAGCAAGAGGCAGAGAGCACCAAGGTCAGCCCTAAGACAGGCAGAGAATACAAATTAGTTTGCACCTAGATCTCTGAAAATGGAGCACACGGCTAGAGTGAGCAAATAGGAAGCAAGTGAAAGCAGGCGGCAGGTTTGAGTCTCTGAAAAGCCAAATGGGGGAGTTCAGTCCCTAGCAACTTGAGTATTCTCAAGAAAGCATTAAATAATAGTTTTCCAAACTTTTTCTTTGAGCATAAACCAACTCCAGCCTCATTCTGGAGTGGAGGGAGTTCTGTGTGATGGTCAGCACAGCTTCACATGCTGGGGCAGTGTTCACTGTGCTGCTTCGAGCTATGTAGGGGTGAACTATAGACCCTTTAGTGCCCTTTTCCTAAGCCCACAGGTATCTGCCTTTAATGTTGAATAAATGAAACAAAAGTAGAGCTAAAGGGAGAGCTGTTTTGCAGGCACTGCACAGCCAGTGCTTTGTGCTATATCTACTAATGCCCTCTCCAAACGCACAATTGCTGTAGTGCTCCTATAGATTCTTCTTAGAGAGACCATTCCGTGGGTTCCTGCACTCCTGGAAAAGTGTACTTTTCCAGGAGTACAAAGACAGTACTAAATTCCCTTATCTTTTTGTCTGGTTCAAACCTGGTTCTTCTAGTCCTTCATGAGAGTACATCTAAGTGATGGTTTTATGTCTCAGTATGTCTGCAACCAATGACAATGAGCAGCATATTCACCTGGAGCTGCAAAATGTGCAAGTGGCATCACCTGCCACATGTACCATAGTGTAGGACCTGTGTTTTCACAGCTAATAGTGGCAGGTGAGCTACGAATGAACATGTAAAAAGCCTTGGAAAAGTTCATCATAGTAACTCAGTAACTAAGCTATCTCAGATCTATCTAGCTGAATACATATCCTGTTCCTTTAATCCTCCTTTAAGCTTCTCCTCTTCCAGTGTGACTCTTTTTTGTTTTGCCTTTTTTCTCTATTCCCTTAATTTCCCAACATTGTGAACATTCCTCTTTTTTTTTTTTTTTTTTTTTTTGTGAACCATATGTTAAATAATAAGGATGAACTTTATAGCTGCTGTGATTAAATGAGAACTTCTGGAATATTTCAAGAGGCAGGAGACTTCTTGAGCAGACTGGAGAGGACCCAGGCTTGCATATGGGTAACAGGCTCTGAGTTAGGAGGCTGCTCTTGCTGGAAGGGGTGAGCAATCTCTGTGTATCAGCTGCCTGCAAGTGCTTATAAAACAATCCACCACAGATTGGGGAAAGGTTACAAACATATGGAATCATGCATTTGGCTATTTTTGAGCTAGAACACAAAATAAATCTGTGCAATTTACCTAAAATATCAGTAGGACACTTTTTTTTTTTTTTTTTTGATGTAACTTAAGAGGCTGGTGCCAAGAAAGGGAGTTTGTGCACTAGGGACCTTTTACACTTTAGACAGGAGCTGCTGGGAGATGATGTTCTAACTAGTTCCTGCACTCATGAGATGACTGCAGTATTCTAAATTTGCTGATTAAAAATCAGATATCTCTTCTATGTTTTTTTTTTTTCCTCTGCAAAGAAAGGACAGCCAAAAAGTGGAGTGGGTGATTATGGATTGTGTGTCAGAGAGAAGAGTTGCACTTTAAAATGTTTTGTTAGCAAAATACTCTGTGTCTGTTTGGGTTCCTGATGGGAATGGTAAATCTGCTGGGCTTGCATCCATAAGAAGAGGCATCGTGGCAATGTGTGGGTGTCTGCGCACCTGAGCAATGCAGGCCAGGAGGAAGGAGGGCTGTCTTCAATCACAGTTGAGGGTTGCCTTTCCTAAGAGCAGGAATATCTTGGTAGGTAAGACAGGTTTTGAGAAGCTTGTATTAAGGAGCAAAGAAAAAAAGGGTAAAGAAGTTTTTGCAAGAGGCCTACCTGATCTTAGCATTTCTTAAATGATTATTTGGGGTAGTGGAGGAAGGAACTGATCCAAGCAGTCCCTTTCAGTTCTATGCTAGTGCTTGCTCATAGTAACGTAGGTCTTGTGACAGTCCCCCTAAAAACCTACATTTATGTAAATAGGAATGAACTGGATCAGAAAGGTCCTGAACAACTCCACAGTAAAGGAATCAGTCTAGCAGCACTGTCTGCAAACCAGAACAAGATGCGTGGTACAAAGCCTATTAACTTTATTTACTATATTTATACTTTGTCCACTCAAGAACAGCATGTTGCTATGGACCATCATGTACTCAAAATTGCTTTGTATGAACTCAGAGCTTTAAAGCTTTCCAGAATTTACATGTACTATCCTGCACCCTGAGGCTATCTCACTGCACTGTAGAGCTTCACATAAGATTTTGATCTAAGGTTTCCCCCAGCTGTAGGTAAATCTTTATAGCAAAATTATCTGGGGTTGCCAGTAACTGAAAAAAATCATTTTGAGGCTGGAATGTAAACAGGCCTTTTCTGGTGGGATTTCATTTATGTTCTAAGAGAGCTACCTTCCTCCCTTGCATCTGCTATACGTAATTGCCAGCATAAAGACCCTATTATCGGTGCGAAAGAAGACCAGGCTTCCTTGATGACTTTTGAGTTCAGTCTTCTGCTGGATATCCAGACAACAAATCCTTGGTTTGCTTGGTACAGCATCTGCCATGCATGCAGACAGGCAGCACGTAATCAATTACATGGAAGCGGGTGTCTGTTTTATTAGAGCAGCATACTCCAGAGGAGAAACATTTTCAGCACGAGAAGCAAGGTGGTGTTAATAGCACCCAGAAGTGAGATAGGACACAGCTGCTCTTCAGGTAGATTTGGGTTTGCTCTTTAGCTGCCAATTGCCAGAATTTAGCTGGCAATTGAAAACTGGCAATTTCTCCTGTGCCTGGTCTACCATGGCTAACCATGTCATTGCTGAATGAGCACCCCACCTTGGAGTAAACATTTGTGCTTAATTAGTCATGGGATAAAACACAGAAACACTGTTAAGTTAGCATCCATTCAGCTATTGTTGACCTCGGAGTAACATAGGCATTCGGCAGAATTTGGCATAACTGCAGAGAGTTAGTCTGTAACCTTGTAATTTATTACCCTAGGGCTCTTGAAGCTTTCAGTAAGGAGCTATTTCAAATACTTAAGACTGGTTTCTGATGAAAGATTTTATCTTTTTCATTTTTATAAGAAAACTACTGCACTTATGTTGCCTGATGTCAGCAGTGGGTAGAACAGATTCATTTATTCTTATCTAAGTGGGCTTTAGAAAACGTACAAAAATGCAGCAGGTGGATGATGTAGTGCTATTCCATCTTCCCTTTAATGTAGGCAAGTGGAACATAATTGCATCAAGTAGTGGTTTTGAAATATCAGATGTCCATTAGTGCATAATTAGCAAGTTAATGATGTGTTGCCAAACATGTGATGACCTCTTTTTCTCCGCCAAACTTCTAGATACTGCTACTTATTGCATTAGCTTCTTGGGATTGCACAAGGAAAATGTGTACTCGTGGCAGTCCATTTAGCAGTCTGCTTTCTTGTTCTTAAAGGACTTGTTTGTCTTTAGTCTCTCTCTCTCTCTCTCTCTCTCTCTCTCTCTCTCTCTCTCTCTATATATATATATATATATGAAATTTCACAAGTCCTTGAAGCTAACAAAATGTTTTTTTTCTGATGCCACCTGTGCAAGAAAAAGTTATCCTTATTTTGTGCTGAAGTTCTGCCTATAAGTGACCCCAGTTTATAGATCTGCTTAGAAAGCTCAAAGAATAACAAAAGTGGAAGATCATCTGTAAGATAAACCTTAAGGAGTCTAAAGATAGAATTGAGTCATTCTGACACAATGTTTATTCTAGTGGGATGCAAGGATATAACTGAGAGGATTTAGCACCCAGTCCTCTTAAGTGCTTTTCTGAAGTACATACATAGTATGTGATTGTCTAAAGAAATAATTACAGTTAACTTTGATCTTTTATTCACATAAGCTTGCCTAGCTTAGGAAAGTGAGGTTATTAGCCAGTGTAAGTCCCTTGCAATAAGCTGAAATCCAAATGTGGACATTTTAATTGAAAATGGTTGCTCATGAGAAAGAAATGCTCTTTCGTTCACGTCTAACATAATATATTATGTTAGGTCAAGTTCCTTTTGGCTCATATTAATGAGATGACTGTGCTGATTAAAAAGTAATAATTAAATTGCTCTCTAGCTACAAAATCTCTATGTGTTTAGACAGCAAGTGTTGTCTAGGGTAAGCAATTGCACATTCCATCAGAACTGGTTTTGGCATTTGACTATGGCTCTGATAAATCATTTTGTGCACAATATAATGTTATTCCAAGATTGATTTTTGGCTTTTGAAGTTCATCATGCTAAACAGAAGATTTGGTGTGTGCTGAAGAAAAATCTGCTTAAACATATCCTTTTATTTTGGCAGCTATAATTTACAGACCTGCCTGTTTTTAGGAAAGTCAGGTGCAGTTTTGAATGTGAGAATCCTTTTACAGTAACACCTGCTTGTATCATCTCCCTTTGTTTCAATCCTCAACTCTCATCTTCATGTCTCCTTCTATCGTAGCTTTCACACAGATCTCCTTGTGTCTCCTAAAATATTGAATGATCTATCTCCTTTCCTCTTCTGTTTGGATGGAGTTAGTTTCTTGCAAGAAAAATGATCCTTGTCTCCTAACAAAGATGAGTTGTTTTATATACTGTTCTGGAAAGTCTTGCTTTTAAAAAGTTGCATTTGCTAGCGCTGCTTTAAGGTTTAAAGCTAGACAGGATATATCTCTTACTTTGTCTCAGTCTGATACTACTTTTTTTAATAATAGTGCAACACGGATTGTTCATTTTAAGAAATATGTATTAGGCCAGATTCTTGGACTGTTAAACTTGGCACATATAATACCATACACTTAGTACAGACAAAAATTTTGCCAAATATTCTCCTCTACTTGAGATTTTCAGAGAGATGGGGGAGATTCTCTCTTTAAAAATACAAACCAATAACAAAAACCCTCTAACCTCTATCAAGAAGGTTCACTTCTGGATTTGCATCACTTAATTTCCATCATCGGTCCAACTTGCCTCCAGAGCTTGCCAGAACAGGTCCTAAATACTAGCTGTCCTTTAAAGGCAGAACACAACGTGCTAATTTATCCTGCACAGCATACCAAATGCTATTTACCAACATTGCTGTAGTCTTCCTTAGACTTTGCATCCAAAATGCAAACAGGCTTCCAAGAGAAAGGCAAGAAAGTAGAGTTCATCCTAGAAGGACAGACGTTTTTGACTCGTTTTAAGTCGGAGAAGTTTAGCAGAAAGTATTTCTGTACTGTGTGCAGAGATGAAAGGTTCTTTTCTGTGAGAATCTTTTTTGCAGGAAAAGCAAAGATGAATGTTCAGGTCTGCAGGACATTCCAGAGTAGAAAGTTCTTCTCTAATTGAATTCACTGAACAAATTGGAGTAAAGTTTCTGATTTTGCAAAGGTGCCTCAAAACAGAGTTTGGTATTAACTTACTGGAGACTATTAGTTGTAGCAGGAAAAGTTCTGAGCTTCCTATCAAGCTACGTGTGTGCATGGGAGGATGCAGTTTGGTTCATGATTACCAATTTTGTTGAAGTAGCTTGTGTACCTTGCAGGGAAGGCAGGAGTCCTCGCCTATCTGTACTGTCTTCATAATGTATAGCCTTTATCAGGTACAGTAGTTGGCTCTGGAAAATTGGTGCATTGATATTCTGGTCACCCTGTACAGCTTTAAATAAGGTCATACCAAAGACGAACACTGAATCCTCCATTCTCATATACGTAAACCATAGTAGTCTCTAAATGCTGTGTTGATGGTTGAAAATGAAAGGAAAATGCTGTAAAACAGCTTCCTGCAACATACAATGTTTCTTTCTAAGCTTGATCACTTATCAAACCTTAAAAAAATCACATTTTTTTCTCTTTAAAATTCCATGGAAATCAAGCATGCAGAGCATTGGGAATAAGACATCTTGACTTAATTAGATCTAACTTTAGTTAGCCCTTCTCTGGAATAGTGGATTGAGGGAGAGACCCACAGAGGTCCTTTCCTATCTGAATTCTTCTGAGGTTTCTCCACCAACCTTTGCGGGAGGCACAGGGTTTCCTTCAGGGAAACTTAAGCTGGTCCTAATTTTGCAAACTTGAATATTTTGCTAGATCAGTTTTAATATTTTTTAATTGGTGGTTTGTTTGATTTTTGTTTTCCCGTATAATAACATTTATTTTAAGTTTACTACTTTTTTTGAAAGGCCTTATTTTTGATAAATGTCTAACATTCTGTAAGAAGACATACTTTTTTCTCGGGTAATATATATGTTTAGAAAGTGTAGTAGTAAAGAAAATCAAAGAATCCTACCTTTACCTGCTCCTTAAAAGACTATTTTTAATCTTGACATCCTAAATAACTGTTTAAATCATCTGCAAGAAGAAATACATCAATACTATGATCTTATATTAAAAAAAACCACCAGATGTGACTGGCAGAGTATGTGTATTTATAGCTTTTCTATTGCTGCTGTAATCTACATTTATTTTGCTGTGACTTAGAGTTGTACAGCAAGACTGCATCTCTTAAAAGTATTTGAATGATTGCTTGTTCACGTCAGTGTGTGTAGTGAAGCAAGGGAAAATTATTTTCCTCTCCTTCACTAATATGCCTTGTAAGTAAATACTGTTAAAAATGATCACCTATGTCCTTGATCTACAAGATGCATATTAATTCTGTCAAATATGTGATTTTTTTATGGCCTTGGATGAACTCTGTCGCTTGTTTTTTCTCAGCTGTCACTTTTGAAATGGGAAATAGTCTTTAAGATTCGTCTAGGAAAATATCCTGTCAAATATTGTAAGCAGCTCAATTAGAATATGCTTATTTTAGGAAGTTGCTTAAATGAGAATTAACAGTAGGGAAAATTGCTGCTAACTCTGCTTTTATAGAAGAGCAGTGCACCTGGGTTCTGATACATTATACTCGTGTGAAGAGCACAGGACTAGATCTTTTTGGAGCACTCATTTAGCTGTCGACAAGTGATTAAGTGGTACTTAAATAGGTTCTGCAATATGTGGAGAAGTCTGATCCTCTGGTTTCTTAAACTAGAAACTGCCAAGTAATAATGAAGTAAAGAAATACGCAGAATGTAGTGAATAATATCTTATTTTTTGCATGTTATTTAATCTCTTTATTTTAGACTGAAAACAAACTGGTACTTCAGTGAACTGGGATGATCAGCTACCTAGAGATATTCCCATTAAGGGTACCTACTGCAATATCTTTTTAAGAACTCTTTTTTTTTTAAAGTTTTTCTTTAGAACAAAAATGTGACAGGCACAGTGATTATATCCATTTTCGAGCATATTTCCCCGATACAATTATTATTATTTTCAGTGTACCTGAATTACAATAGGAACAAGTAGCCAAATTGGGCATTAATACAACTCTTCCTTTCAACCTAACATTTCAGCCCTACAATTAATCTAAATTTATCCAGCCATCTAAGAGCAAATGAGAGGAAGTGGGGGGAAAAAAAGGCAGGGGGAAAAAGAAATTTAGATTGGGAGAATGATTTATGTAGCTTTCTAGGATTATACTGTGACTTGTGAGCTCTGGCATACTGGCTGTGTTATGCTGCATGGTCTGGAAAAGCAAAACAAAAATTTTCCTCTTAAGAGAAGCTATTTCAGGCAGCTGGGCAAGGTCCATGTAAGGTATACCAAGGCGTGCTTGGGAACTGTATGCTCTTCATCTGCTTTTCCATGGAGCATGTATTAAGTGTTACATAGGAAGCTTGGGCACTGAAAATTTTAAGGCGGGAAGACTTTGGGAACACGTGCCAAAATCCTTGTGTCTGT
Source organism: Nothoprocta perdicaria (assembly GCF_003342845.1). NCBI lineage: Eukaryota > Metazoa > Chordata > Aves > Tinamiformes > Tinamidae > Nothoprocta > Nothoprocta perdicaria. The sequence goes on along the minus strand of NW_020454092.1, from coordinate 15,899,899 downwards.
TAAGACAACACTGCACAGTGGGGAAAGAATGAGGCATCTGGGTCACTCAAATGTGAGTTCTTTGATCTTATGATCTTGATCTTATTCATTGACAGCAACACATCTTCACTTAACTCTCCTCTTTGCTCTCCTCCTTTCTCCTCATGCCTTTAAAAACAGATGGGAAGCTATATTCTATGTTATGATGTTTTAGAGAGCTGTTACAATTTGGGGACTGTGAGCCCTGAGGCCAGATTCCTACTGCCTTTCCCTGGATTCCTCTGGTGTAGTGGGATGGCAAGAACATTGGTACTTTCCTTCCCTTTACAGATACCTGGTGCCCAGTGCAACCAAGTCCCAAACTCACAGTAGTCCTTGAAACAGAAATCAATAAGGAATGAAGGTGATGGTTATATATTTTTTGAACAGCTACAGTTGATAAATAATATTTTTTAATGTATACTAGGAATTTACTTACAAAAAGGCATTAACCACATGACACCTGTCCTGAATTTCTTCTCAAGTAGCACATTTCTTTGCTGATGTTTGACTGCAGTGACTCATCATATGAGGTTAAATCAGCCATGTAACGTAATGCAGCATGACTGATTTAGCCAGCTCTGATGCAGCATGAGGAGAGTGACTTGGACGAAGCAACACTTCGGTTTCTTAACTTTTCTACTTGGTGTTGGAGAGAAGGAGTTTAGTATTTTGCTTAGGTGAAAAGCTTTTGTTTTGTTGACTTTCCTGTCAATGAGGGAGCCTGTCTCCAGAAATGAGCATTAAGGTCTTCAACCAAAACTGTTTTCACAATCTATATATAGCAGTCTTGCAACAAACTTTATTTGTTCAGGCACTCTCTTAATGAGTTTAAAGCATTGTCCATACTGTGTATGTATAATATATGAAATAGATATTCTTTTGCTTGCAAGACAAGAGATATAGTGACGAGAATGGGTTGGTCTTGACAACTGCCCTAAATCTGAGCAGGGAGCAGCATCTGAGCAGCTTCTGAGGCCAGAAAAATCAATTGTGAACCATTAGACCAATAGAAAGTACTGAGAAACTACATCAAGACTTAAAACATTCTAATAATACCGTGAGGTTTGGTTTCAAACAGGCATTTTCACCTTTAGAGAATTGGATAAGTACTACATTTCACAGAAAAATAAGCTCTTCCACCTTCAAGCCAAAAGGAAAATTTCTTTATAACGCATACAGATTTTTTTTGTGCCTGTTGTTGTTCTGTTAAGGTAAATCACCTTTGACACCTATTTCTGCACAACAAATGATATAATTCAATATAATTCAATAACAAAATGCTATTTGAGCTATAACTCAACTTCCTCTCTTGTGCTGTTACCCCCTATTGGTTTCCACATACTTATTGATTGTGTTTTATTATCAAGGTTTACTACACCATATCACTAAAGATTTTTTTGATATTAAGATAATAATGACTATGAACCATAGATTGTTATACAGTCTGAAGAATGTCAATACTGTGCATAACCAGAATTCTGTTCTGCTGTGTGGAAATGGCACAACACTAGCAAGATGTGTTGTGCAGTTGAACTAAGCTTACTGGATATGACAGCAAGCACAGCTAGCTTTAGCATCTTGTGGGGTGGCCAAAATTTAATTATCTTTCTGATATATGTGATATAAGTCCCATAGTGTTTGTCTCGAGTAACTAGAAAGAACTAAATGTTGGGGGTCCTGATTTTTGTCTGTGTTATGTGATTAAAGGAGCGTGACCGTGCGTAAAGCTAAGTCACGTAGTGAATGATGAGGAAGATGAGCATATTATATGTTAACTTGGAGTTGCTGTTTTTTGATCGTGCTGATTGACTTTGTGCCACAGGACTCTCTGTGGAATGGGAGCGAAACATCCAAAACTGGCTCCTCATGTTGAAGGACGAGATTCTACAACCATGTTTGTTAGTGAATGTTTCTGTGCTCAGGCTGCCAAGATGGGGCAAGAAAATAGGAGGGTGAAACCAATGCTTTGATAGTGTGATGGTGAAGACAGGATGAGCGAGAGACTGGTATGTGTTTGGGTTTCTGGTCACGTAGCTCTTTGAATACAGGATGAGAGAGCTGCTTGCTAGGGCAGGGTGGATGCTCAGGAAAAGCATAATGCAGGAAAGAAAGACTTGGGAAAACCTGCTTATTGAACAAAACAGTGTTCAAATAAGCTGCACAGATTTTTCCACTGCTTTAATAATTTGCATATTCTTCAGCCTGTATTTTTGCATCTTCTCAAATTGGTACTTTTTTACATCGCTTCTTTAAAAATCTGGTTTATCTCAGATTTTAATGTGTTATACTCTTGCATAATTTTGGAGCTTAGCAGCACTTTATTAAATGTAATTGAGTTGTCTTCATCGCCTTCCATGAGAATATTAAATATTTTTACATATTTATGTAGGACTTCTGCCAATATCTGCCTGGTATTTTCCAAACAGACTTAGTTCATGAAAAGTAATTTAAATATTAAGCACCGATTTAAGAAAAGCGGCGACTGTGCCCAAGTTAATCGGCAGTTTTGTGTGTCTCTTCCCCCCCCCCCCCCCCATGTCCTAAGCCTAATTGCCCTGCCTCAGAATTTCCTAGGCTCAGGTACCCCAAATGCCTCGTTTGTGTTTCCATCGCAGGTCCCCGAGTGCCCTGCGTGGTGGATCAGGGGTTACCAGTGGAAATTTAAGTGATTATTGAAGCAGGTTCCCCAGGGCCTGGGTTAGTGCTGGGTTGGTCTCTGTTTGAGGTCCTAGATCTGCGGCTATCCTCACCAGGAGCTGGCATCATCCCTAGGCCTGTATTTTCTGGCCAGGCACAGGCCCTGCTGGGACATGGTGGTGAGGGTCTTGAACTGAGGTCTAGTTGGTCCCACCTGGATATGGCCTCGCCCCCTCACTGGGCCCAGGGGCCTCCCTGCTGGTAGCTGCTGCAGCACCTCAGGAGCCCTGGCCCTTCTGGGTTTCATGGGGCCCTCTCTAAGGGCTCTGTGCTTCCTTGAGCACAAGAATTGACCGTTATTAAAACGTAACACTCCTAATTTTGCTGCTGTGTGTTAGAGAGCCGTGTTGCTTCCTTTTTGAGTTGCAGATCTGGTTTCTTCCTGAGCGATGAGGGAAACCTCTGGTTTTCACCTAATGTGACATTTGTAAATGGATCTTGGGCCAGGAGGTGACTCCTCCGGTGTGGGGCCTCTGTGAGGGACTGCATGTTCTGGACAGGTCCTGTGGAAGCCACTTGATGTCACCCCAGCCATGCTGGCTGCCACCACTCCCTTAATGCATGGAGCTCCCAGTGTGCTTTAACGCTGCTAACTTGCAGGTGGGAATTTATCAGTGCTCAAAAAGTAACTTGAGACCCTTGATGAATGCCACTGCGTAAGGAGGAAATATGTGGCCACACAGCAGTCTCTGCTAGGGTAGGATCATTTTCTCCGTGCCTCCTCCTGCTCCCCCCGCCTGCTTAAAGGGGAGTCGGTGGGAGAGTTTTTAAGAGAGGGGAAAGTTCTCTGTGTGGTCATTTATAACACACACAACCATGTGCATGTCTATCTTGCACGTGTGGTTGTGTAGTTTTAGCTATTTCTGCTGTTTTTCCTCTGCGAACCTGTGGAAGTGGCTAAGACCTAGCTTAGCTTGCAGTGACCCTCCTTTACAAGGCTCAATCAATAAACCCTGCGGGCAAACTGATCTTCATTTGCCTCTGGAAGCAACTGCAGGACAAGGAGGCTCCTCAGATAAAGCTGGAGCTTAGCATTCCTACCTCAGGGCAAGGGGTCAGATATTAGTGCCCAGAGAGATTGTCAATATGGCTGGATCTAACAGATGCTAAAATAAGGACAGGGTATAGCAGAAAATGATACCTCCAGGGGACAGCGTTTTAATGCATGCAATAACCGATAAGATAAGCTCCTTTATTACCAAAAGAATGAATTTAAAAACCATATATAATTTGTCTTTATGCTCAGGGGAGTGAGAAGGGAGAGGGGACTATTGGGGGAGATAAGTGGATCACTTGAATATTGTCTTAATATCATGCTGTTTGCTAAGGACGTTAGATATGTTGAAGGAGGGAGGAGAGTTGGTGGTATCCCAGGAAAAACACAGATTGGATGGATGTTTAGCATGGCTTGCTGCTTTTATGGGAAGTTTCTTTCATACCACCTTGCTTCCAAATATGAAGCTGTTAGCAATTAAATATGAAAGTTGAGGAAAATACTATAGAATAGACGGATTGATGTAAATGTCTTAAGCTTTGTAGATGGACATGCCTGCTCAGCACCGCTGGAGAAGCCATCCCACTGCTTTGTAAGTGTTGTCTTTCAGGCACATGCACTTCCTCTGTATGCTCAAGCAGGCCTGTCAGGTTAAATGATCTAACTCTGAAAAAAGATTGAGGTGCATGTTTCTGGTGAACAGAGGGTTAAAGATAGTGTTTTATGTTTAGAGATCCTACCCTTGTTGTTTCACTCCATTTCTTGCACTTCAAATTATTTTCTTTAATGTCACCTTTGTCCCTTTAAGTTGGAAAGCCTGTGTTTGTTTTTTCTGATTTAGTTTAATTTTTTTTGTTCTTTTGCATACCTGGCCTCTAGAACAACATTGAGTTCTCTGTAAAACGTACGTAAAGACCACAGTTAGCAGTTTTTCTCTTATTGCTGTTACTTTCTTTTTTTTAAATAAAAGAAAGTGATGGTGGTTATTCCTTACCCTGAGCTGAGTGTTGGCAGGGAGGAGATATTGGTTATTTGACAAAAAAGAGTGGAAGCTACAATGCAGATTTTCTGTATATGTTTCCAAAACAGTATTGGAATTTCCTGACGTGCCAAGCTTGTGTATATTTTGTGTACATTGAAGAAAAACACAAAACTTCAAGCTACAGTGTTCAGATATTAAAGCTTCTTGATGAGCTTGATGGGCTAAATGCTCCAATTTTCCCTGAAACTGCTATATGTGGTTTTGTAGAAATAGCCATTGAATACTGAGAATAACTTGTTAATGTGAGAACTTGACACAATAGAATAGATGAGTCGGTAATAATTTAATATTGTCTCTATATACTTTTGAATGTGCTGTCTGCAAATACCCCATTTGCACAGCACCTTGTTTGACTATGACAATGCTTCATTGCAATTCCCTGCCAGAAAAATCATGAGATAGAGGGTCTTCATGTAGAATTTGCTGTGTGAATAATGGAGTTCCTAAAGGAACGATGTGATTTGAAGGCCATGACTATCTTATAATAGAGTCAATATAAAAGTACTATAAATCACAGTAGGAGATGAAACAATACATTTGAATGCACTCAGTGAAAGAAAGAAACCACAGTGTAGTCAATTCTTGATTATTCACTTGCCAATTATCCACATTATTCAGAAATGATCTGATCTTAATCTTTTTTGAAAAGCTCTTTGTTGATGACCTCATTCTACATCTTAACTTGACCTTTCTAAACATGTTTTTGATACAATGAATGTTTGGTACAATTTACATATCCTTCACCTTATCAACTTTTCTGTTGAGACTTATTTCCTCTTCCCAATACCATGGATAATTGACAATCAACAATAAGCTTAACAGGGGAGATAGTGTTAATGTGTTTGATTAGATTGCAGCAACACAATTGGATAAGTTGTCCCAAAGAATGCATAATGTAAGCACAGTTGTAACCTAAAGATTGCACATAAAAGCAGAGATATATAATTGGAAATATAAATTATTCACAGCTGTTTCTCCAACAATCTGTTACCCAACCTGTTACAGCTTTTCACTTGCTGCTCTATAGCAATTTACTATTATAACCCCCTTATTTTTTTTCAGTATTTCCTTTTTACTCTCTTCTACTGTGAGCAGTTGGTCTAATGTCCAAGTAGATGATCTTGGGGTTTATTTGTGTTTATTCCAGAAATAATCTTGCAAATATGAAAGGTCTGTAAGAGGAGGCCAGATAGGAAGAATGGTTTGAGCACTAATATGGAGGCATGTATGTGTTTGAAAAAAATATTTCTAGAAGTCTTTGATTCTGAAAGTTTTTTGTGTCTATCAGTTACCTGGAGGGTGCAAATTGATTAAATTTGTGGGGTTAGATTATTAAGGGTCAATATTATTCTTTATGTCCTGTACTCAGCAAAAGGTTTTTCTAGGCTATTTTGACTATTAATACTAACTGTTTTAGAGGCTGAGTGAGCTGGGCCTGTTTTCTCTGGAGAAGAGAAGGCTCAGAGGGGATATGATTAATATGTATAAGTTCAGGAAGGGAGAATGCAGGGAGGAAGGGGACAAGCTGTTCTCACTGGTGGCCAGCGATAGGACGAGGGGTAATGGCCACAAGCTGAAGCATAAGAAGTTCCGTCTCCAGGTGAGGAGCAACTTCTTTACTGTTAGGGTGACAGAGCAGTGGAACAGGCTGCCCAGGGAGGTTGTGGAGTCTCCTACTCTGGAGGTCTTCAAAACCCGCCTGGATGCCACCCTGTGCCACATGCTGTAGGTGTGCCTGCTTGAGCAGGAAGGTTGGACTAGATGATCTGTAGAGGTCCCTTCCAACCTTAAATATTCTGTGATTCTGTGATTCATTATCTATATTCTGGATTAGCTCTAGGTTTTCTGGAGAGTGAAGGTCACTTTACTGAGACTTTGACTGCTGTTGTGCAACTTCTCAAAATGTTTTTTGAGATTCCCTTATTAGCAATAGCTAATTAGCAATAGCAATAACTGTGTATGGTGTCTTTCTTCTGCATCCAACCAGTACAATAAAGTCCCCAACAGAAATATGAAACCTAGAAGATCATGAGATCATCCAGGGTTTCTTCACTAGGCGGCTATTGCAATGTTGTAGAGTGAGAACATTGTAGTGAGCTGACACATAGCCAAAAGCCCTCTAATAATTGTAATGAGAATGTTAGTTCTTACAGACAACATCTTCTTCTTTTCATCTGTATGCAAGGGTAGTCAAAAGTAGTTCTATTGTGGTAAAAGGTGATATGGGAAGTATTTGGATAGTAGTAAAAGTCATTAGGAAACATGACTGCTTTTGTGGATTGTTAGTGGTGGTGTGTGCGGGTTTTTTTTTTTTTCGTCTTTCTGTTTTTTTCTGTTTTTGCTGTTGTTTTTAAATGGTATTATGGCTACTGTGTGTGGGTTGAGCTCTTGGAGCTGCTTTTCTTGTCTTGAAAATCCTGTGTGGGTAGAACAATCCTTCCCTCCTGAAGCTCCTCCGGGAATAAGGATTATTTTGTGACCGACTGTCGGAAGTTATTATCCAGGTTCTGCCGCTGGAGAATCAACCTCAGGAAGAGTTTACTGAGTTATAATTAGGCTTCTGTCTGAGCTTCAAACTGTACAACTTCCATGGATGTATATGGAGTGCATTTTGCCTCGTTTCAAACTCCTGCCAATTCTTGCCTCCAATTTAAGATATCTGGAGGTAGAAAGAGACAGCAGAGCATTTTACTTAGACGGGGGAAAACTTATTATAGGAGAAATATTTCTACTGTCAAAAGCTCAGCCACCAGTCATCTGTAACCAGATTCCCCTTGGTCACCACTCAACAAGGTCATCACACCTTAGTAATGGGGGATCAGCATGGAGGTATTTTTCAGTTAGTCTGTCTTATTCTCAGTGGTATTTTTTCTCATAATTTTAGCCTTTGAGTATGATAAAACAGCCAAATAAAGTGTTCAAGGGGGTTCAGTGAACTGATGCACTGTATTTTCATCCGTGGAGACCTACTTTCAAATACTAGTCTGACTTTCAGATGAAAATAAGCTTGCTACTTGCCTGCTCTGGTACTGATTTTGCACCTTCAATAAGAAATGCTGCAAATCCTGCCTTGCCTGACTCTTGGCAGGTTTACAGAAGGTGATATACTGCTATTTGGGTGGTTGTGATGATAGATTCTATACCAGTACTGTGGAACCTGTTGGTCAGGAATGAAGGGAGAAATGTCCAAATGATCTTTTTTAAGTAAAAAGTTTCTTTAACAAAACATTCTGCAGAAAGAATAACAGAGCCCCCTGATGATCAATACTCAAAAAAAGAATAGAATAGAAACCACTGAAAAGAAAAAGAATAGAAGAGTAGGAGAGATCTAGATGGTATTTTCCCTACCTTTGTCTTTTACAGCAGTGCAGATTCATGCCCAGTATGAAATGGTAACTATTCAGTTAAGGAATTTGCAAGTTTTAGATCCACTTTCTGATTTCAATGTTTTGGATTAGGTTAGTGGTCCTGAGAGAGTTGAGATGATTTGAACCTTTGCTTTTGACCTGTAGATAGAGAGGCTTCTCCTCTGGTAGAAGTCTTTTGAAGGATGGCCTCTAGCAGGTCCTGCAGACTTAGACTTGATTGCAGTTCAAAAGGAAATGGGATTTCTCGCTGGAGCTACAGGAAGGAATCATCCAGGTCTGCCTACAAAGGATGTACAGGAACATTTTTCCATTCTAACAGTTCATCACTAAACATCCACAGGCTGGAAGATACCTTCCTTCAACCTGACTTTCCTTGCTAAATCCTTGTGGCAGCATCAGGAGATGCGTGTGACTCAAGTAGAACTCTGCATAGTAGTGTATGCAGACTAGTAGTGCGTGTGGACTTTAAATTGTCAAGGTTATGTGTTGTTTGTACTGTTTCTTTGAAGCTAGAATAATCCATCTGGGATTATTTTTCAGAATAACCTGTCTGCAGAATGGACCTGCAGAAATGATGGGGTAGCTGTGTCTGTTAGACCACCAGGACACAAGAATGCCACTCTTGCTAGCGCCTGGTCACCTCATTTCTGTGAATCTGGAGTTAGATTTCAAATGCAGGTGAGATTCATGTGTTTGCTGTGCTAGTGCTTGCCCTGTTGACAGCGCTGAGTGATTCTTAAGTGTTCAGTAAATCAGAGTAATTTTCTGAACAGTGGGAAGGTTTGATGTCATTAACAAAAGATGCATGTTAACTAACAGCTGCAAATATTGGAAAAATTAGGAAAAAAATCTCTCTCTCTCTCTCTCTCTCTCTCTCTCTCTCTCTCTCTCTCTCTTTTTTTTTTTTTTTTTTTTCCTTCCCCTTAATCTTTGCTGCATACTTTTTCTGTTAGATGGCTCGGAGTCAGTCTACAGCAATGGCCAGTGCTCCAAATAGGCCATAGCATTCAGGAACTGAGTACTCCAATTTTCCAAATACTGACCTAGCCTCTATATCATGAGCTGACTGTGCTCCCAGAGTGTTATGGGTTGGAGTGTTGCCTGCCCTATGGTTTTTGTATCGTGCTTGCCTGGAGGAGTATATGAGCACCTTTCAGTTGTGCGTTAGCCAGGGTAGCCACATGCCTGTCTGATCAGGGCACTGTCTTGCCAAATAGGCTCCATTTGTGTGGAGGCTACCATCCAAAAATATGCAAATGGGATCAGGGGAAGGCAAGGCAAACAATGTTAAATGCGTAATGATGCTAATTAATGAGTAGTTGCCTCATGTTGTGGAATATAAAAAACTGTTTTGCTAACCTGCTAGAGTTGTGTTTAAACAATAAATGGCTCCTTCTATTTAAAGGAGAGTAATCTTACTTTATTTCAGTTTTGCTCTGCTCCTAGCAGTGTCAGCTTCTTTAATTATTGCTATTTAATTATGTCTTAGCATTTGAACTCTCCTCATTAACCTTCATCAGAGTGAGACACCTAAGATAATGCAATGGCAAAGCCAACATCTTGTGTAATTTTTTTTTTCTCCTCCCTCCACCCTCTTCCCAAATCTCCAGAATTCATTAATTGAATGTTAGAGCATCTGGGCCACTTAAGTATTCGAATCATGCAGCAACATGGGTAGTGTTAGCCTGCTATGGCTCAATAAACCTCTCATTCTCTTGTTCACGGTTCATTTGAATTTTGCAGAAAACTCTGGGAAGAAAAAATGAGGCATTCAAATAAAAATGGTGCAGATAATAGTAGGAGGAGATGAAGAACTCAGACAAATGTTTACTCTAAGTACCATGTGTATGTGGCACTGTCATCCCCCTAATTGGAAAAGGGAATGGACTTTAGAGCAGAAACCCATGAGCCAGGGTACCCAAGCTGTATTCCTATGTGACCTTCAGCTGTCACTACAGCTGTCCTCTCTATCTGGAAGCAGAGGTTTTATTTTATGCTGGTAAAGTAGCAGAGCCTAATTTCTTATTTGACAAGGGCTGTAAGATCCTGGGAGGAAAGGTACAATAAAAGTGCAAAATAAAACTATATGTGGCAGTATTAGTCCCGATTCTAATGGGTTTTAGAAGGATATTTAATCCTTTTATCTACCATGAATAGAAGTATTGTCTACAAAAGAAACTTTAAGATCTTTCACTCTACTATGGTGACACATTGGTAATGCAAATACATCTTAGGACTGTCTCATGACATTTGGAAATGAAAGAGCCAGGAACAACGTGTGGTAACTGTAAAGGGATGCAGCTGGGGGACACAGGCAGAACTTCTGTTGCTTCCCTGAAGCTTTTTGCTCCCCACACCACACAGACTTGTGGTTTACACAGCAACTTGTGCTGCCTGTTGTCCCACCATAGTTGTTCTGAAAGCTTGTTTTGGATTAGGCTGTTTTGGAAAAAAACATAGGCTCCGACATCTAATAGAACCTTATCTGTGTGTTGATCTGAGGTTTTATTGTTTTGGTAATATAGCCCTTAGCTATAGAACTTATATGCAAAGCAGAAGCAGGATGATGCTTTCACATCGAGAATTGTTTGCTGTGAGTGTGGATGTGCTGCATGTGGAAGGGAATGATCTTTCGTGGATGTAGAAGGTGGGAGAAACTAAACCAAAGTTTCATCTTGGCTAAATACCAGCATTCTTCTGAGCTGTGCAGGTAAGGGGCTCCAGCGTCACTCTGCAGTCAGTGAAAGGAGGTTGCAAGATACTTGATTCCACCAAAGACCTTTGTTGCCCTTGGAAGATAATGGGCTCATTGCTTAAGGCCAGGTGAGTTGAATCCTGCTTGAATGTCAGTTTTTAAGAAAGTAGTGAGGTGCCTAACTCCTAAAAACCAAAAACGACCAAAATGTTTGGTTTTGGGGTGTGTGGTTTTTGGTGTTTTTTTTTTTTTTTTTTTTTTTTTTTTTTTTTTTTTTTTTTTTTTTTTTTTAGTCTCTTCTTTGATCTCTTCTTATCGAGTCTCTCATGTAGCCCATGGACTTCTTTTGTCAGACTCCTCTGCTGCGTTTTCCTGGCATCCAGAGGAACTCCCCACTCCTCTGCCTGGGACCTACCAGAAGCCTTATCCTGTGTAACTTCTGTTGCTTTGCTGACAGAGGGGCTCTGACATGAGCTTGGCTCTGTGTTGTCTGACTGATGAAAGTGATGTACAAATGTTGCCCTTGTCAGCGTGATAAAGATACCCAAGTTTTCTGTCTGTGAAAGTCAGGCTGCATGGGAAGGGCTGATTCTCCTGTGAGTTTAGGCTGTGAGGCCCTGAGTCTGTCCTGGCTATGGCTCTGAGTTGCTCGGTCGTGCAGTGAAACATCTGCGCTTTTTCCTCTTTGGGGAACAAGAGTTAAGCTCGGCTTCCCCGTGACCGTGCCAGGTTGGTCGGGAGGAACCTCCCTGTGCGGGATGTCACTGCTCTGCTCCGACTGATGGTTATTTCTCAATGAACTTAGTGGCGCAAGGGCACATTTTGTTTCTCTCCTAGTCTTTGATAATTAGGAGTGTATATCATGCCCTTTTTGTTTGCTTCTCTATTTTGTTTAGCTACATGTAAATTCTCTGAGTAAAACCACTCCTCCAGAAACCTTCGACTTTGTCTCTATGAGGAGCTGCTGCCTTACCTTAAACAAGACAATCAGAGGACAAGTTATTTCATGGCTTTCAGTTCTTTAATAAATTATTGTATTTGTGTTTGTCTTTCCTAATGCAGCAACTGAGTTTTTTTGAGGATTCTTTTTCCCCTCTCATGTCTGAAAGTGGAAAAGAGGAATGGAAAAGCTATAAGCACTACAAAGAAAATGAGACTGCTGTGTGTCACTAACTCTGCAGAACAGGTCACCAGTCAGAGATGCTTGCCTCTTATTGCCTATGCTCAATGTTTCATACTCTTTATTTGTCTTTGCTCTTATTTATCTGATGTAGAGACTTTTTCCTTGATAGTCACCAGCCAATAATTTCACATTTGTCAAAGAGAAAATGAGATGATCGTCATGTGGCCTGGTATTACTGGAAGGGCAGATTAGATTTGCTCAAGAACGGTGGCATTTTATGGTTACTTTTATGCCCTGTAAATAGGGAGAGAGACTGATTGAAGAGATTACTTTACAAAAAAATTCCATTTCAAGTCACTAGGGAAGCAGGTAACCTTCAGATCTGAGCTTTGCATAAGAATGCGGTGGAAGAGAAGGGGTTTCTATTAACACTGCCAGCTTCTTTCAAAAAAAAAAAAAAAAAAAATACTGTGTGCTCCTCTGCATAACCTTCCTCCCTGCCTGTTTTCTTCCTTCCACCCACCCTGTCCCCTGGCAGTGCCATTAGAGATGAGCCAGTGACTCAGGGCAGTCTTTCAGCTGAGGCAAATAGTCATAGTTCCATTGGCTTCAATGGAGCGATAACAAGTGATGCTGCCTGAGAGATGGTCCCTCAAGGCTTGAGCCTGACCCTGTGTTTTTTCTACAGTACAGGGATTTCTGTTTGGTTCGCTGTAGTGACAGAGATCAGTTGTGAAGTTTTCACCTTATCCAAAGTTTGAGGCTGTCCCTGACTGGGGTGGTAATTTAAGTCTTCTTTATCTTTTTTCCTTTTTATCAGAATGGCACTGAATTAAAAGCTGAGTAAACTGGTTTCAATAGACTGTGACTCTGGCTATGATTGAAAATCTATGAATATTTTAAAGAAAAAATTCTACCTGTCAGAATCTGGGAGGAATCCCTGGGTTTGTACCATGTGTGCATCCAACTTCCTTGGGTATTCACTAGTGGCCAGTGCTGGAGACAAGGCAGGAGGCTGGGTAGACCTTTGGCTTATGCAGTTAGGTCACATTATTTTTTTGTTTGTTTGTTTTTATATTTCTGTTTTTGCTTAGATTATGGAAAACAGAAATATTCTGCCAGGTGTGCGACAGCATTTGAATGAATGTGTTTTTTTGTGCGGCACATAACCCAGTATGTGTCTTAGTGTTTTTGTAAAAAGCTAGGATGAGAACTGTACAAATATTCAATGCTAATATTGGTTACTGCACAAAAATGTTCCATTATGACTGCTAATTTGGAATCAGAGATGAATAAAATAAGGACTTCTAAATGCTTATTAATCTAAACATCAAAACTTATCTCTTGGTTTCTATTATGTCTACATTTAGGACCATACTTTTAAGGGTAATAAACAAACATAAATCATGACCAGCCATACCTGTCTATGTCCACTGCAGAAAACAAATTCAAGCAGTTAAGAAAAAATAGCTGTGTGTCAGCCTAAAACATGTACATTTTATTGCTGATGGGACATTCGCTTTTCCAAATACTTCAAATAATTGCTCATATTTCCCAGATTTGTAATATTTAACTTCTACTAAGCTTTTTAACCTTCTAAAATGAATCACCAGTTTCTCTGACACTGCTTGCATACTTGGTGCAGCAACCTGACAGAATTCTTAATCACAGTTTAGGCTTAATGTACTGCTTTGCTGGTGAGTTCTGGGAAACTAGAACTTTACCACAATCCTTTCGACTCTGTGTCCCTGCTGAGAATAGTATATAACTTGTATGGTTTGAATTGCTATTGCCAAGTGATTTGTTTGGTTGGTTTTTAAATAATGCCTTTTTTTTTTTTTAATGTATAAGAGAAATTTAACTTTGAGCAGGCTCTGAACACAGAACACCTGTTGTAATGTATGTCTAATGCAGAGCTTGTCAACCCAGTGCCTATTGAGAGACCTCCTGGTGTCAAATGCACTCTTTCCCAATATGAAGAGCAATTTGTATTTGCAATGAATATTCATATGTTTAGACATGGGAGATCCTCTAAAAGTTTTATCCCCACAAGAGCTGTACTGGGAGAACCGATGTGAAGGGACTCCTATATGGCACATTTCATCAGAGCAGCCAGTTGGTGCAGTTCTGCCCAAAGTGATGGAGTAGCTTTCACTTACCCCAGCAGTGAATTTGTTTCCTACCCAGCCAGACCTAATACTTTTTGACGTGAATGGATGGGAGGATCAGTCCATTAATGCAGAAGATTTAGTAGCTATTTGCTGAGTTTTTGCCACCTTTGACATTGCAGAATGGAGCTTAATGATGCAGCAGTTTAGCATAACCTGACTGCATGGGGACATGTCTCTTCCTTTCTGCTGCCTCCTTTCCAGACTCGGCGTTCTCGGTGTGTCTGTGGCTTGGGACAGTAGGGTCCCTGTTCAAGGGCACCTGCAGGCTCTGCCACAGCTGTTGAGCTTTCTTTGTGAAGCAGGAGTTCTGCAAGGGCACAGGTTAGGCAGTTTTTCAGAGCTTAAAATAATCCCGTTTCCCTGGTTCCTCAGAAGATGTTGTGTTTAAAAAAAATAAAAAAAAATTACACACTTTAATAGAAATACTTTTCCTTCATTAAATTAAGTCTCTAAAGCCCAATAGCATTTTCAGTGCTTATATGAAAATGCCAGTGGGGATTTGAGATTAAAAGCGGTATTTTTGTACAAGTCAATGAAGATCTCAATAGGAAAGAACACTCTTCAAATAAAAATTCCTCCAGTATCGAGGAAGACAGATTTTCTACTTAGGTCCTTGATAATACTTCTCTCAGCCTGTTATGAAATTCTGTTTTCACATATCTGATATGAGGCTGTTACACATTAGCTCTCCATTTAATGAAATCTTATTAACGGTGCCTTTTTTATTATAGAGATATGCCAAGCTACTCAGATTTAATTCATGTTTAACAGTAAACATGAGGTGTTGTGACCCATTTGTATGCAGCGTAGGTTCTATATTTCTATCCCCAAAAAAGACGTAAGTGGCATATTAGAAATAAAAGCAAAATAAATCCATCATTGGCTTATGTTGGCATCCTCTGGACATACATTGGCATGAAAGGTCACTAATATGTGTCCCACAGCCAGATGAGTAGGAGAGGAAGAGATTTAAAGAATAAAATGTTCAAGAAAGCCTTATTCACTTTTTTCCTTCCTCTGATGCCTCCTATCCATTCAAGCAAGAAAAAATTTTGACGTCTGCATTTTTGTAGATAAAATACTGAGTGATCGAGGTACAGATTTTTGGAAAGTGCCTTTCAAAGTCTTTCCTAGTGAAGAGAAGAAACACACATGGCTTTTTTTCCCTAATATATGCGTATAGCTCTGAAACTCGTTTTTAGTCGAGGATCTCAAAGCAATGTACCATCCAGGTCATCGTTTTTACTGCTTTTGAAATGGCGGTGAGGGGGACAAGTCTAGAGTTGTGAAAGCAGAGATCCAGAAAAGGAGAATGGGACTTTGAGCCCTTGTGCTGGTTGTGATGGCATTCGAGTGGCCACTTGCAGGAACCGTGTGGTCATCTGCACTGCTGGAGTTTTATGCAGTGACTCCCAAGCCAGGCCAGAGTCAGATGCAGGACAGAAGCCAACGCGAGGCACACACATAACACACCCTGAAACAGACTGAAGTTCTACTTGTGTTTAGGACTCACCATTTTCTCAACACTGAAAGATCAAGGTTCTCCTCAGACAAGCAAACCATTCTCCCCCATAGGATGGATGCATGTGAAAGAGGAACAACGCTTTTGATATAACCCCAGTAATTAAAATTTTCCAGACTATACTCTAAATCTGAGCCTCTAGAGATGACACATTTCCTGCATTTCCTGTCTGTGGATGGGAAAAGACTCATTTCTTCACTGAACCTACTTTTCTTTCTGTCATCCGAATCTAGATGTGCTGGATGAGGTGTAGAGGAAGGCCAATCACAGCCCCATAAATCTGACACTTATAGCATCAATTTTATAGCATCAATGTGAAGGAGGGGAAGCTGGATTTTGGCTTGTGTGCTTTTAAATGCTGTTTCTTGAAGGAAAATGTTGTTCACCATTTCAGCAGTGACCCAGTGACTTTGTTGCAATGGGCAACCCTTCCAAACAGGAGTAACTGGTCTTCTCTCTCTTGAGAAACAATTTTTGAAAAGATCCTGCAGCTTGGTGTGTTTAGAGTAGACTTCAAAGTAGGGTATCCTTCAGACAGAGAAGGGATTTCACTTGCTCCATTCTAGGGAAGTTTACTGAGTCTGGAAATACTGAATAAAATGAGTTGTTGCTGCTTATTTTTTACGGCTGCACTTTTGTGGTGCTCTTCCTTTAGGTGTGATTTGGAAATGGCTGCAAAAACTTGCAGGGAGGCAGAGGCCTTCTTATTTCTGGGGTACTTGCAGGGGTGAACTCTGGTTGCCCATGGATACAGACATCTCCTGATCTAGGTGACAGCTGAGTGCAGTTTTTGAAGATCTGAACTTTGGACGTAAATGGGATTTAGGCTACTTTAGCTGCTAAATCTGTTTGTGGATTTATTTTTGAGTGTCTTTTGAAAGGTTACTCATCAGTTCAGTGGAAGAGCAGCAAAAGGAACACAGGATTTCTGACTTCAATCCCCATTTTCAGACAATGCTGAATCACATGTTTGATAGAGGACAGTAGCTGGTACAGTAGCTGATGACCTTCAAAAAAGTTTTCTACCATTTTAGAAGCTTTTCCAAAATTAGGACAGTGGTTTGGGCTGAACCTTGAAAACTTCTGTAAAATCTCTCCAGGGTTCAGTCCTAAATGTCATCTGTACCATGCCTGGTTTGAGAGCTTAAATTCTACAATGGTGAGAAAAATCTGTTTGAACTTAGTGACATGGAAGCTTTATTTCCCTTCTCTGCCTTGGAAATGTGCAGGACTGAACTACAGCAACACTTTGGAAACAAAACTGGTTAAATCCACTCTGGCTTTTGTATACTGCCTGTACAGCATTGCTTGTAGAAGCTATCTTCCCATTAGCCGTAGTTATTACAATAATTGATCAGGAATGTAAAGGATAAAGTTAATTAGGAGTTGTACTGTGTTTCTGGTTTGTGTTTCTCCTAAATCAGATTTTAACCTCAGAAGGCAGCTGCCATGAGTGCTGACCCAGCTATCCATTCTAATCAAACTTCCAGGTAACTTACTGATAGTTTCTTTTGAAAAAAGCTAGCAGGGTTAGGTTTACCCATTGCTGTTTGTTTATTTATTTATCTCCACTTACCTTATCTCTAAATAAAACAACCCCCCCTACTTTTATCTCAATATCTCTGTTTTTTAGCCTGGTGGGAATGGGGGACACGTACAGAGAGGGGGCTGGACCATCTGCCTGCAGTTATGCTGAGGATTCAGCAGCCTACGAGGCTGAGCTGCTTAACCCCTCTGTGCCTCAAGTATCCATCACCAAAATGGACTTGGAATTGCTTTTCTCTTAGTGACAAAGTGCTGCTTGAAAAATACCTATGCTGTAGCATGAGAGATATTTGGGATGAGTTATCAAATCCTGTGCAATTTGGGGACACTTAGCACAAACAGGGATGTGTGTCTGGTCATGCTGTGTTCACTGATACTTATTTATTTATTAACTCTGTGAGGAACCAAGGGTTGGCTGCTCTCCCTGAAGTCTATCCTAGATAAAGTGAAGTTTTCTTGGATTCCTGCTCAGCTCAGAGTCATTAGCATTCTCCTGCTGTATTACATGCAGATTTTCTTGCCTCTCAAGAATAGCATTATATGGAGTATACCTCCTATACCAGCAAAAGGAATGCACGCATGCAGAGCTATGAAAAGGGTTTATACAACTTATTAGAAGATGAATAAACAGTTCCCTTCTCTGCCTCCCCCGTTCTTATTTCCTGCTGATGTTCCCCGTGGCTGTATTTTTCTTTCCTCACTCTTATGTCCTTTCAACAGATTGGGGTGAGAAGGGCTGTTTTTACTTTAAATAACCTCAAATCAGCAGAATGTTCTTTGATCCATCATCACCCTGCATTGGTTGACTCTTGGGTGCATTGACAGAGTGTGGGGTGACTATAAGCTCAGTCCTCAAGTCTCAGTTTAGGCATGCAAGTGTCAGATGATGAAGCTGTTTAGGTGCAGGAGAGGTGGATACAGTGGAGAAATGTCCATGCAAGATAAAGTCAAGGCTGTGGGTGGTGGAGCTTGTGAGCTGAAGGTGCTGGAAGGAACTGGAAGGTACATAGGAAGGTTGCAGAGAAAGGAAAGAGCTGCACAGATGCCATGAGGGTTGGCATGGTCGGAGATGCATTTGGGCAACGAGCTGGCTTACGGGTCATTGAAGCGCTCTTCTTGAATCTCTATCTGTTTCTATAGGTCTTTATAGGTCTTGTAGAGTTTGCATAGTACACACAGTTGTCACTTTGGATAGTGCTGGATGAATAAACATATCATAAACGAGGTGTAAGTAGTAGTGTCTAGGCTTGTGCTTCTTTTGGCATGCAGTAGCTCCTTAAGTTCAAGCCACTTAATTAAAGACCAGTGAATGATATGTCAGTGCTGATGGAAGCGACGACACCATCTCAGGCTGTGGCATCCCTCTGTGATGTCAACTGCTGTCTGAATTTCTTTCTTTTTAATTTTTTTGGTAAATATCCCCATTGTGCGTACTGACTCACACTTAGTATTAATGAGAAATGTAAGGCTTTAAAAAAACAATTGCACTGTAGCCTCATTACTATGAAAAATCCATTACTTGGAAGTCATTTGTCAAAGCCAACTGTTTAGTTGCTGTAATTTACATATTTATCAAGTTTGATTGGAATGTAATGACTTTGACTTTCTTCATTTTTTTTAACCTCTCTAACCCTCCCTCCCTGAAGAGGGCAATTTCTTTTTTATTTTCATTTATTTATTTATTTTTATCAGAAAGGGCAAAGCATAATTCAATTTACTTTCTCTAATAAATATGTGTTAAGCCTTCAAACCATTTCAATATTGCTTATGCTGGAAATGAGTTGCATTTCCATGTTCTTGCATGGGAATTGATGTGGGACTGTATGAATCCATGAAGGTTTTGCCTATGCCAAGGAACCTGGCTGGCGAAAAACAGACAGCACAACACTCTAAATGAGATAATGAGTTTCAAGATATGCAGTTAATATTGTATCTCCGTAATTCTTGTAGTTGGGGGATCAGACACGCATGGGTTTCCAGTATAATCTCATGATTTATTATGGATGATTACTTTCATTTGCATCTTATGCTGGGGAGGTTGAGACAGGGCACTAGCGAGAAGTATTATTCCCTGGAATACAGGGTTGGAGACCTAGGAATACAGGGTTGGGGACATTGCTCTACACCATGTCTTATGCCCCTGTGAGCTGTTACAAGATGGGCAGGCGGAGGTGATGAAAACCTGCTGTGGCTGATACTGGGAGCTGTTAAAGCAAAGCAGCGTGGCACGGCTTGTTTGCAGGTGACCTCAAGCAAAGAAAGCTCTTCCCCTTGCTGTGGAAAAAGCTGGAAAATAAGACACACTGGCTGCAAGTGTGACAGGTGAAGAGAAGAATGCCAGCTCTCATCAGAGCATTGAAACTTATATTCTTATGCTCGTTTTACAGATAAAGGATTGAGTGGATCTGTGGTGCATGCGTGTGGAAGGGTTCATCTAAAGGGGTCACTTAGCTCCTCTGGACCATTTTACAGCTTGAGCGAAAGCTAAAACAATGCATGCAAAACTGAGGCATTTTAAAAAATATAAACACCAAGGGAAGAGGCAAGTGAGAAATGGATTGAAATTCAGCAAAAGAAAATGCTGGCTGGATACCAAGAAAAATATCCTCAGGGTGAGACAATGGAATACTTTTCCACAGAAATTGAGTGCTGGCCAAATAAGCACGGTGCAGATGAGCTGAAAGGTCTTTGCCGGATCAAATGTGAAAGGGAATACAGATATTTTGGTGACTATCTTTGAGAGGCAGTGAATATCAAGCGGCAGGTGCCAGGCACAAATATAACCTATGTGACAAAAAATGTCTGCTACAGAAGCTGTGGCATCCAGTTTGTCAGCCCCTTTTCTGTCCTCTGCTGCTTCACAGCATCTCCCACTTGACATTCCTATCTTTGACGTGTCCCATCCTTTAAATAAATGATGACTGAGAGTGATCCCCTTGAGCTTCAACTTAGAGCGTGTTTTTATTAATTTATTTCTCGCTGTGCTAGATTTTCCCCCTCCACTTTTAAGGGCTCCTTTGACTTTAATTAAAATTCTCCATAGGCTTATTGCCTTGAGAGAAGAGTGGGCATGTGTGAGTAAACTGGTTTTAACAGTTTACTGACTAGATAGGTTTAGCAAAGCATTCGCAACCTTCCAGTGTGTGTGTATGCAGAAAATAAAATGTGTTTTCACATACACATTATGCTGTGCTGATTACTGCCCTTCTGAAATTTATTGTTAGTGAATGACGGGACCAAAAGGACAATTAATTAGAACGTGTAGACTTACATGTATGCGAAGGTAACATGCTGCTTACAGTGCTCTTAGAGAAGAATTGCATCTGTATGAAGAACTGCTCTTGGCTTGTTGTAAGGCACACGACAGATGTGGCAGGTTGCCTAGAGCTGGGGAAGGTTTTGTGTGTCCACATGGAACTTAAGCATCTGCGTGATGGGTCTTTTGTGCCCCCACAACAAGAGAAGTCTTAGGTAGTATCTGAATCAGCAAGTCAACGTGCTTGATTCTTGGTTCCTAACGAAGAATTAAAGCATCCTACCTCTGGGCAGTCATTTCACTTTTTCCCTTTGAAGGAAAGGGCAAGGCTGTGACAGGACTTTTTCCAGCCAGACTGCAGTGTATATGATCAAAATCTCTTAGGATGCTCCTGTCCAGGTTGTCTCCATGATACTGGCTGAGCTGGAGTTAGTCCAAAGTGAGGTGGATGTACACACTTAAACCAGACTGGTTTAGGGCTGTTGAAACTCTTTAACTGTGATAGAAAGCTGCAGACCTCTTGACAGCATGTCCTTGTAACAAAGAACTGGGAAAAATTGATAGGTAAATCTGGGACCTGGTAGTGAGAACTGTCAACTTCTTTTGTGGAAAAGGGAGATTTTTTCCAATGCTGCTTTGCCATGATTGCAATAGAAAGAGGCTGTTTCTTCTAATTAAAAAAATAAACCAAAGAACCCAGTGTCTAACGCTACAGTAATAAAAGATCTGCTTCTGGTCTGTATTAGGGACATGTGAGTGTTTCAGTCCTGTGGTGAGCTGAGGGCAGTCTGTTTCCCTCACCTTGCTGAGATATTTCAAAGTTTGAATTTGGTGTGTAGGACCCTCCACTGAGCTTCTGAATTTCTGGCTCTGAATTTTCATTTTGAGCAAGCTGTAAAAATAAAGAGAAACTATTCACTCACGTTGTCTTCTTTCAGGATGAAAATACACAGTCATAGTTCAGTAAAGGCCAAAGCCTTTTGCAGGACACCTGGCACTGCCTTCGAACCAGCTCTTGTTTGTCCAAGGCTTTATTCGACTTAACCCTGCCAGTACTTCCTCACAAGGAAGGGCACACAGTATGTGTGCAAAAAAAAAAACCCAAAAAACAGTTGTGTCTTGTATAATTGAGCATGGGATGTCACTACTCCTTCATAATCAGGGGTTTGGGAAGAATAAGAAAGGTGTTCAAGGTATTTGTGTCACTGTCAAGAAGTAGGAATAGAGAAGCTAAAGGAGTGACAGTGTCCTTTGCATTGCGGGGTACAGAGAGGGCTGTGCTCGCTACTGCTCTGGGTTTGAGCCTTTGGTGCAGCTGGCTGAGGCAGGAAACCTCAATTGCTTTTCAATTCTTTGCTTTCTGGAATGATATGCTACCTTAGTTAGAGCAGCCCAAGGGAAAACCTGTGTTTTTCCTCTCCATTTCTCTCCTGTTCCTGCTCCTTTTGTGCTTTTGGCTGTTTCTTACAAGATGAGGTGTAGCTCCAATGGGTGATGGTTTCTCCGTTACAGATTCCCAGAAACCTCTTTCATGATTCCTAGATGATATTTTGCAGCTTGTTCCTTCCCCATTATTTTATCTGTTGGCCTTAGGAGGTCAGAGGGAGTTTGGGACTTACCGGGTTTGGAATCACAGTCTCATGGCAGCTGTGGATGTCTTTCTTCCCACTGCCTTGTTTGGCAGGATCCATGAGTGCAAGGATGTGGCCCTGCATCTTGGAGAAACAGAAGAGTTTTTAGTACAGCTCTGCATGGACTCATAGTCCTTTTTTGAAGTGCATATGGTTATATTCAATTTTATGTACGGAAATCTAAGCACTGAAGTTAGAACAGGCAAAATCCTTGGCAAAATCAGGAAGAACAGAACAACAATGTCCTGTCTTCTCCCGTAAACACTGAACTACTCTGTAGGTTGCTGGTAATTCCCTCTTTATTTCGGCTGAACCGTTTCTGGCATAAATTATTTTCTTCAGCACATGAACGCAAGTAGCAAACCAGCACAGCCTTAAGCTCTCCTCAGTGGAGAGAGCTAATAGAGAATTGCGTTAAAACAGGCGCCTCCACTATCTTTTTTAATTTTTTGAGTTTTAAGACACTGAAAAGACACACATGTGTAACTGTAGTATCATAGGTCAGCCTGTCAGGTGTCTGATTATTATATTCCTGTCCTCTGTGTAATGAGAAAGCTGTTGGGATGGCAGGTTATTTTGGGGGGATGATAGCTCTGAAAAGAGGGGACAAGATAAGTAATGGTTATTGTGGGGACCTTCCCCAGTGCCGAGGGCCACATCCTTTGCAGCTGCAGGCAAGTCCTTAATGTTTTTACCTTACATGCTCTGACGTTTAAGGAAGTGTCCAGAATGGCTGAAGATTTTCATAATGTTACTGGTGTTAAATGAAGACCTGTGGCCTTCTAAGCTGCTATGTTTCTATCCCGCGTAAAAAAAAAAATCAGAAAAGGAAAGCAAGTAGGGTATGATTTGGATCAGTTGGAAACGTAACGTTACCTTTGCAAGAAAAGAAAGGGGATGAGTATGTTAGATCAGAGTTCGTGTATGAAATACAGAGCATGACTTTTAAATATAAAGAGGTTAAGAAAGAGCACCCAATGTTTAGGAAGCACTCTAATAAAAAGGTGGCTTTTTGCAGAGCATGCCTAGAATGTTTTTTCTGCAGGTAAACTTTACTTTCTTGTTCTCTAGCAGCTGAAGGACACATGCATTTTCTGGGATTTTGGGAATGGGTTCTGGGGTTCTGGGATTAGACATCAAATTTAACAAGATGATATATGGCTTTGAGGAGACACATTTGATGTACCACTTAGCCTTCCCATAATTTACTGCCTGCCTCTGGTCTCTAGAGGGCAAGGGGTTTATCTACGCTCCAACTTGACTTTATAAATAGCAAAGCAGGAGAGGGAAAAATAAAGCAGGCTGGGGACCTGTCTGCTAAACTGCTATGATGTGACGGCGATGCAGGTAGGTGACATTAAATGCTACTGTCTGCATCCTTAATTGTGAGTTGTCATCACCTTGGCCGTTTGAGGACGATAATGTGCTGCTCATATTCCAGGTTTCTTTTCCCGATCTTTTCTTATTCATAGAATTGTATATTCTAAATTTCAAATGAGTATGTATAATTTAAAAACAAAACCTTGAGTTTGGGGGAGTTTATTAGAGAAAGAGGGAGGAAAGAAGATGCAAAGTGGTTTGGAATTAGTTTAATTTTCCTTCCTCAATAATGCAGCAAGCTGAGTGTCAGAAAGAAAGTAGCCTTACAGAGTGCCTTACAGAGAAGTAGCTGGTTCCAAAACTTTCTGAATATTAAAAAAAAAAAAAAAAAAAAGGGGGGGGGTGGGATTTGAGAGGTGAGGGAGATCCTGCTCTACAGTCCATTGCCATTTGTGCAAATAGCTCTGCAGGGTGTTCGATCTCTGCTTCATCATAATTTTACCAGGAGATATTTCTGACCTTCTGCATTTCAGCCAGATTCCTTTGTGGGGCTATTAAGTTGAAAATGCAGTCAAGTATTAACACTGAACCCGTTTATGTAACCTCACACTACGTGGTAGCCCTCCAAACACCCCACTCTTGAGGAAGCAAAGGGGAAGGAAGAGCTGGAGTCAGCTCTGAAATTTAAATACATCAAGCCATTTTAGTGGGTGGGTGTTGGGGTGTTGATTAGGACTCATCTAATTAACCTGTCAGCAAGGACCCCTTAGCTGCATTCCTTTGGAGATGGTTTACTCTCAGTAGGGCTGTGAAAGGTGTTGCAAAATAGGGAGGAGGAACAAAGCAGCAGCAAGGCAAGGAGTGATTCAAGTGCTACACTTCTGCATTCCTGGTGGCCCTGAAATGTGTTTCAAGCTATTTTAACATCTCCCTTCAGAACAAATTTTGAGTCCCACTTTCTTTCCTGCCCCGTCTTTGTCCCTGTAGGATGCTTGCATATAAGTCTCAATGTTCCTTTTTTCTTTTTTTTTCTTTTTCTTTTCTTTTTTTTTTTTTTTTTTTTTTTTTTTTTTTTTTTTTTTTTTTTTTTTTGGCTAGAACATATTTCATTTGCTTTGAACAACAGCAACCCCAAATCCCAGGGCCTCTGAGTAAGGGGGAGTTGCAGAATAGGAACACAATGAATGTGTTAATCCTGTGTCACCCTGTCTTTGAGACACTGTGCTACATTAAATTGATTTTGCAAAAGAAAGCTAAAAGCTAAGCAAAAGCCACCAATCTATTTTGCCTAAAAATGATTTTAGTGTTCCTTATGTTCCCCTAAATGACAAACCAATTTGTTACCTGCCTACATAAACATTTGCCTATATTAGCACCAGAAATGTTTTATTTTTATTAGCACAAACTTTATCTTTTTATGAAGACACACAGGCCCAATAAAATTAGTGTGCAAATATAATACCCAATTTGCATTTTGCTGTGGTCAGCAGAAAAGCTGAGCAAAATCAATTTGATATTAGGTCAGCATATACATCAATAAAGCATACGCGCACACACAGGACTGTTGTAATGGTCCCTGTAATTTCTATGCTGCCAGGGTAAAGAGATTAAATAATATTAAATGCTCCAAAATAGCTTTGCTTTTAAGAGGAATGTAAAGAAAGAGAGAGAGATTTTTGGCATAAAATGGCCAATAAAGGATAATAGTTGCACAGCCTCTAGCTTTAAACCATTGTGACAATGATCTCAGGGGCTGGCATCCTGCTAAAAGGTCCCAATTCAGCAAGAGTCTTGTGACAAAACTTATTTCTAAACCTGATCGAAATCCATCTAAATCTTGTGTTTAAGCACTTGATACAGACAGGCCCATAGTCTGAATGAATATCCAGGCCATGCTCCTCCTGGTTTCCCATGCATCCCATAGGGAGCCGGGAGCCCTTTCCATCCTGACTCTGGGGTGACGGAGCCCATCTGGGAGTAGGAGACAGGGAAGCTGTCATGAGGAAATGGAAGAGCCCTTATAAAGGTCTACAAAGCAGCAGAAAAAGGGCTGCTTTTCCATTTCATGGAAGAAAATATACTTTATATATTCCCTTCTCGGTGTGGCTGGCAGTCAGCAATGCCTTCCTGTGCTCTTTACTGGAGCAGTGTCTCGTGTGTCAACTCAGTGGGTCAAAATAAGAACCTATTTCTCCCAGGGCAGAAAAAGTATTTAAGGATGTGTGCCTGACTTTCAGAAAAGTACAGGATTTGCTCAGCTCTGTGGTGCAAATGGCACAGAAGGTAAAAATGATGCTACTTTTCTTTGCGCTGCTCACATGAGGCTTAGGAGGGAGGAGGAGGATGGGAAGTGACCTGCAAACCAGCTGCAAATGGTGAGGAAAACTCGTGTTTCTTTGCCCCTGCCAAGTCCCCTGTGACCTGGTAGTGGCCAAAACGGTGCAATGCGTGTCCCTGAGATGTGCAATCTTACCTGGAATGATGTTTGTGACCAGAAGTAACAAAAAGAAATGTAATTAAGTGTTAATCTGGTCCCTCAGGAAAAATATGGAGTGTGGCAAATGCTGTCAGGATTTGATTTGCTGAAGTAGTTTAATGGGGTGGGAACTGGTAGTCAGAACAGTGACAACATCAGTTTTAGATTTTGACACAGATGTTGCATTTCTGCTGGGTCCAGGCAGGCTAAGACAGCACAGAATAGTGTAATGTAATAGAGATCTTGTTGTTTCCTCTGTGGAATCTTTAACTTTCAGGCTTTTGAGTACAAAACAGCCCACCTCATATTTCGAAGTACCTCAGGAAGAAAGGCAAAGTGGAGCTTGCTTGCTTTGCCAATGAGTATACGTATTTCATGAAAGTGATAGGTGGGTGGTTTTATCTCAAATGATAACTCAATGATAACTCAAAACCAGAGTTTTCTGGTCTTCTCTGGTTGGGGTGAAATTTGGGTGGGAAGAGGGGAAGTTTAGATAGTTCTCTGCATTTCCAGAATTGGAGAAGCCACGTCTAAATGCCACATGCTTTTCTATACTTTTGCTCAAGGGCTTGTGGCATCTACTTCTAATCTTTTTTTTTTTTTTTTTTTTTTAATTTTGATTGATCTTTTCAATACTGAAGTAGAGAATAAGACGCTTTTGAAATCTAAGATTTAAATGAAAATGTGAGATGGTGTCTTGTTGCTGTATCCAACAAGAATACCCTGAGTAAAGAAATGTGAAGGATCATTTGTTTTACCCTAACTATTGTAGCCCCATGGTAGCTACCCTGGTCTGTGTGTCTGTGGTTTTTAGGCTGTACACAACTACTGAGAGGACAAAACTGATCCTGTTTGGACTAGAGAGAATGTTTACTGTGTGTATGTGTATATTATCTTTATTACAGGATACTGTAGAGAGTAATACATATGCGAGGCTGAATATATTTTTTTTTAAAAAAAGTTACATGTCTGGATAGATTGGTGATAATGTGACAATTTTGGGTGTAGGTTTGGGCTACGGACATAATCCCTTAATAAGGCATGCCCTATACAAGCTGGAAGTAAACTTTTAATCTCAACTTCTTAGCTGTTATGCTAATAAATACGAATTAAACTGTGGTGCAGTTGCTGCTCTTTGCTCCTTGGCGGCTTGGATGGTGGAAGGCAATCGGTAAACCTGGTCCAACGTGTTGGCTGATGGAGATCCATACATCACGTGTCCCCTATTTAGCAGTGTTACTAGAATACGCAGGTTACGATAGAGTTAGACCAGTTGACAGTGACTGTGTGAGTGCCAATTTAGCTCCCATGTGCTTGCAGAGCCTCGTGGGTGAAACTAAACCTTGATGGATCTAAGAAATGTTTAGGCGGGGACTTTTACTTCCCGAAACAACGTTTACCATATTTATTCACATTTGAAATACACTGCTGAGTCTTTTAGGCCTTCCATGTTCTATTCACAATATGTGTTTTCTCAAAATTTTAAAAGGAGCATTTACAAAAATTTTTTTGTTGTTGATGTGGATATTGTGATATTTGAACACTGAAAATAATTGTTTAAAATTGTTTTTGTAAACAAAAAATTGTTTTTAAAAAAATAGAGCTTACTATTTCTTCCAGCCCAAATACCAGAAAGCAAGATAGTACTTAAAGAAAAAATACTTATAGATGTACTCTTTGACTTGATAAACTGGGAGAAAACCTGTCTGCTACATGAGGTTGGACAACCGTCTATCCGCGTGTTCATTCTCCATCGAGGAGCCTGGATGGACATCCAATGTCCATCGAGGAGCCTGGATGGACATCCAATCTCCATCGAGGAGCCTGGGTACCAGGGAGCTCTGCTCGGGACACGGTTGCAGCTGATGCTCTGTAGGGAGGGCCCTGGAGTGGAGGGTGAAGCCTGGGGAGCTTTAGGCCAAGGAAAATGGCATTATTGGTGCTGTGCGCAGGGTGGCAACGTGATGCTCCTCGTTCCCCAAAGGAGGCATTTGGGGAAGATCCCAGTTTGCACCCACTGCCGCATCCTCTACCGATTTGGAGAAGCTGAGCACTGGACTGAGCTTAGTCTATACAGACCAAGTGTTACAGCTCCAGAGGAAGATGAGCTGCCTAGTGATTTTAATAACTCTTACAAAGCGTAAAGCATAAGTAACAAAAGTGTCATAATAAATAAAAGCTTATCCTTCCTCTAGAAGATTTCCAAGCCAGTTCCAGGTCCAAATGGTGGCCTTCAAGTTGCCAAGTACTCTTTTCATGCTGAACCTCCGTCCCTTAGTGGTAACTATTTTTCCAAGAAAGAAGAAAATTCTTTTCCTGTTGCAGCAGTTATCCCTGGTTTCTCTTGCTCATTAATCCTGATTTGCCAATTTATCTTCTTCCTCCCACATTACGTAATGTTAATGCAGATGATGTGGAGGGGCATCGATATCTAGCTGACAGTGCTGTACTCCTTTCTGCTGCCTCTCGCTTTGCTTTTGCAGGCAGAATTGACCCCACCAGCTGCTGGGTTTGTCAGGGACATTCTTTCTTGCATTTCTTTGCCTCTGGGGCTAAGAAACACCGGAGAGGCCTTCGGTGAGCCTCTGAAAGAGCAAATAAATGGCTGAGTTACAGGGTGAGCAGCTGTAGGACATTTATAGAGGCTAAGGAAATTAATAATAATAATAATAATAAAACAAAAAAAAGATTTGCTGAAATCCTGTTGCTTCCTGAGAAGAACCAAGTGAATTGATAATTACTCTGCTGCTGCTGGGTGTGATTTGCCACTGGGGATGCTGAGCATTTTTAAGAGTCGGGATATCAAGAATAATAATAACCTGGGTATAGACTTGGGGACCCAAAATAACTTTGAAAATAAAAATCTTTGTTAGGATATGTATGTAATGCATGCATCTAATCTAACAACAACAACGAAAAAGCTTAGATTTAGTTTCCAGCCATCTTTCAGTATAAAGCTTTCTATTTCCCAGCAAAGACTTAAGCTCTGTCTGGCTGTTGGGTCCTGCTGTGTTTAGTATTGCCCCTGCTGTGTGTGTTCAGATCTAGATAAGATGTCTAACTGAGGGCCTGACCTCATGCAGTCTTTGTAATTCCCAGGACTCATGCTGAAAGGGCATAATTTTTTATTTCCTCTTTGTTAAATACTGTCATTGCACAAATAGAGAAAACATCCTGCTTGGCCCATGTAGCTTACAGTGATTTAGAGAAAAGGCAAGAGGGCAGAGCAGTGTGGTTTGAATATGAGAGCATTAACCCATGTTAAATGCAGAGCAGTCTGAGGAACTGAGTCTACCTTCCAACTATCTGTAGTTTGAGATGAATCCAGCACATTTTTGGCTGCTGCCAGGAAAAGGCTGCCCAGTGCTCTCTTAGCCTCTTCCACGCTGTACCACTGAGCTCTTTGTCTTTTAATTTAGCAGGAAAAGTCATTTCCATAGCATGGTCCATGCATTTGTTACCTCATATTCAATCCTGATCACTTTTCCCTACTTTTGACTATCTCAGCCAGGGTAGATTCAGTCCCAAATAATAAGTAGAAAACAAGAAGAACCCCCTACATAGGCCCCAGAGCAAAGCCTGCGCTAATAAATGTCATTTGTCAGAGCTTTACCTTTACGTGGCCCTGCTAGGGCTTGCATCAAGTGCAATGCAGGGTGCAATTGGCTTTAGGAGGCGAGCAGCCCCCCACTGCTCTTGCTTTTGCCCCGGGGGGACATTTATCACAAGTGAGAGAGCAATTACAGTGCAGTTAAACTCACTGCAGTAAATCTTGGTTTTTTTAAAGAGAGCTAACTTTGTGGTCGCAGTTTGGGCCATGTGTTGTTAGTTTTGCTGCTCTTGCACCGCTTGCTGTATGGCTTGGTATGGAGACCCAGTGACGCTGCCGCCTTTAATTATGGATTATGCTTATTTATAATGTATGACCAATTTTAATAAAAGGATATGCTTTAATATTAATGGCCCTTTGTGTCCTACATATGGGACCCAGTTTAAGGATCTCTCTTTTCTTTTTTTTCCTCTGTCCCTCACCCTTTCCTGCAGCGAACCTGCGTCCAGGTGCTGAACAGAGAGTGGTCTTCATCACTGCACGTGTCCATCCTGGGGAAACACCGTCCTCCTTTGTGTGCCAAGGTGAGTGCATCAACCCAGTGGCTTTGCAACAAGGTGGAAGTGGCAGATGTGGTGAGATTTGTTTTCCTATGGATCTGTGTGTTGGGACTGCAGAACTTCGAAGGCTGTGCTCACCTTTGAATGAGGACATTAGTAGAATTTAACCCATCTACCCAGCTGTGTGTCTTCATGAAGGCAGTAGGAATAAATTATCTTTGAGTCTTCTGAATATTTTTTTTAAATTTGGTCAAAAATGAACAATGGGCTCTGAAGTTACTGAGGAAGAACTGACAATCTAACATAAACATGTACAATGTGATCACATAAGGCTCCTTTCCTTAGGAGAACAGGCTGGAAAAGCTCTGGAAGTAAGTACAGCAAGTAGAATAAGTACTTCCCTTTAGCATCCTTTTCCCTGCAAAGCAATGCCCCTAGTTATCCAGTTTAATTCTCTGTTTCTCTGAAGATGCTGTTCTGAGGGACGCAGATCCAGTGTCTGACAGCTGTTCTCTGCATAAAGCATTCCTGCTAAAAATAGAAAGCAAATTGCCCAGCTCACATTTATAGAGAGTTTTAAATCTCCAGCTTGTGGGTACAAATAAATAAATAATCCTGGCATGTGTTCATATAACTTCATTGTATAGGACTGAAATATTGTACTTATGGTATGTGGCTTTCTGCGGTGGTAAATTGTTGGTGGTGTAAATCAACATAACTTCCCTGAAGCCAAGGGAATGCGCTAATTTACTACATCAGCTCGGATCTGGCCCTGCAAAGCCAATGAGCTGCATCAATCACGGCTTATGCGGGGCTTATTACGCTGGCGGCTTGTGATGCCACAGATTGATTTGTGACTGGCCCTGGTGGTACCTAAAGACCTCGTCCTGGCAAAGTCTTGTGCCCAGCATGTCCCCAAAGCAGAAGTTTGGCATCGAAACTTCAAGGGCTCTGGGGCCACGAGCATCTTCATGCAGACCCGTGGAGGAGGAATGCTAAAAACCCATCCTTTTATTAAACAACCTCTTTGTGTGCAAAAGAACTCAGTGAGTTTCCCGTCTCCTATGGTGGCTTAGTCGATGTGGGGCATTATAGTACACATGGTGTTTGTTAATGAATATGGATTTTTAATTGAATGCTTTGATCCTGTGCATGCTGCTGGCATAGCCCCGTGTAATGAGGGCTGAAGCACACTGCTGAGCCGGTACTCTGTAAAAGACTGTGGGTTTTCTTTTTCTCTTTTTGTATATTTTTATAAATATATATATATGTATACCCTTTTATATATATATATGTAGAATGAAAAGTTTCTTCAAAAGAGGAAGAGGGAAAAAGGGAAAAAAAAATGTGAAAAAGTGGGTGGCACATTTACCTTGACCAAAGGACTGGATAGAAATCTGGTTGTCTCTGAGAAACTTTGTGGTTTGTAAAAGAAATTAAAACAAAAAGGAAAGGCAAAATCAAGAAAAGAGAAAAGAAGAAGGAAGGGTCAGTCTTGAAAAATGATGAGAGAAACCTGCTGTGAGGGCAGTTGCAGTGCACGCTTGACTTGCTTGGAAGTGCACTGCTCCGTCGGCAGAGCCCTCTCTGCTGTGCACTGGGCAATTCTGCCGCGTGCAGATGAAGCTGCCTTGTGTGTGCAATTAGTGTCAAGACATGTAGAAATGGCACGCGTTTCAAGGCCACTTCTGTGCTGCTTCTAGCACTGCCAAATGTGAAATTTGGATCTTGTTCTGTCTTTGGAAACTTTTGTGGAGGAGGGTCAAAAGGAGGGATGAAAAGGACTGCTTTGGCAGGAAAGTGAGGTCGCAAGAAGGAGTTTTATTTGAGGAGTCTTGGGAAGCATTTTGGCAGAGTTAGGTGATGCAGATTTAGTATTCAAAGGCTCAATGAGTATGAAACATGTCAGTATTTTTTGGTACGAGTGTGTGGTCAAGCAATTTCTTCTGGATTGTTTGAAGTGATTATGCTCACCACCTGAAGCCTTAAGATAGGGAAGCTAATCCCAAAGATTCCCGTGGTGCAAGCAGCATCTCATATGGAAGAGCAGAACTGTGACCGCCTAGCCGAGGAGAACTGGCCAACTGAGGATTCAGTCAGGAGCTATGAGCTTGCTTTTTTGCTCATTTTTGTTTTGTTGCTTTCTTTTTATTTCTCAATGGATTTTGTATTTCATTCAGTTTAGGGTTTGTTTTCAGTTTTTACCTGTTTTTACTAACTCTTACTTTACTTTTTGATCTGGTTTTGGGTTAACCAAATTTCTCTCTGCCATCTTTGTCCTACTTTCTGCTAAGGCTCTCTATTGTGTCTTCCATTTTGATTAAGATAGATACTCTTAGTGGGGGGAAAAAAAGGTTAGCCTTGATCCATGAATACATATTTGGTTCTGACCATTCATTCTGTGTCTTACAGGTAAGGTTTAATCAAGGATCTTTACCTTCCTTTCCCAGAGATTGGGAAACCTTTCCCCACTCGGAGTTGCATGGTTGTCCTTAATCATATTACACTGTAAAGAGCTCACTCATCACCGAGTTTTGGATATGTGCAAGTATTGTAGGCCTGGATGCACACCTCTGTTTCTTTAGTGCTGTGAAGTGCCTGCAACAGTAGCCAGACATCACTAGACTCATTAGGTACCTCATCCAGCAGTTAAAAACAAGTGCTGTAATATTTCACATTTGGTGCAGCTGCTGAGCTGTAGCTGCCTTCTTTAAAAGGCAGACAAAACCTCAAAGGGCATCTTCATAGAAAGATGAATGAAGAACCTTTTGTTTTTGCTTTGGACTCCTAAGTATTATTACAATGCTTCAGGTTAGGTTTTTTAGGAAGTTGTTTTTTGCTGGTTTTGAACTGCTTGTTGTGAAGTTCAGTGTCAGAGATGGAGAGTTAGTCACAAGGAAGTTTATTTGTATGAATACTCTTGATATCCAAAGGCAGGATGAGACTCTACTCCTTGGGCTGTGAGGGTCATCATTAGCATTGACGCTTGTGTTGTGTTCAGGAATGACTCAGTCAAAGGAGAGTCTGGGATGTAGGTGGCTGTTGTTTCTCGTTTGCTCCTTCAGACCATCTTCTGGCAGTGACTGGTGCTGCTCCTGAAGGTTTTTTTTTTTTTTTGTGAGAATTAATCTTGCAATTCGGATTCATTTCTCATGTGCTACTTACACAAGAATTACACATTTCGAAGTGGACTTTCTGAACTTATGCTTTTTATTTTGGTTTTCCTTTTTAGACATATTTTACTCCCTTAGAAAATTTTATTTAAGAAAATGTGTGGTATTTTCTGTCTTTTCTCCCACATTGTGCTAAGGCAAATAACTTATAAATAGGGTTAGATATCAGATAATGCACATGTATGTATGTACTTATATGTATGTATGCATATATACGCATGTGTGAGTAAACCAGAATCTGCCTACAAGTTCTTACCCTCTAAAAACTGATATTTAGCCAAGCTGGCTAAGGCTTCCTTAGCCTTAGGCTTGGATTTCATCTTATTGCACAGTTCAGTCAATTAGAAAAAGCCTTCTATAAAAGTGTGTATTTTCCAGGATTGTTAGCCTTATTTACCTGCCTTTGGTTACTAATGATAATTTTGTTTTGTTGATGATGGTGTTTTTGGGAAGGGGGATGTTTTTTGTTTGTGCTTTGGGTTGTTTTGCTTTGTGAGAGATGGCAAATGCTCTTGCACTATTTTCATGCATGTGAAGTGTTGTAGAAGACATCTGGTGACCAGCATGTTTAACTTTCTCCTGCATGCTTTTGATTTTCCCTGTAGTCAGCAATTGCAATCTATAGCATGTCGAGATGTCCTTATGCACGTATTTTTCTCATAGACTTTGCATGTTCTGTTAGTAGGCATTCATTGGACTTTTGGGGTTTTTTTGTAGCACATTTGCCAGCATGACATCTACCCACATCATCTAAATCCAAAAATACAAATTTGTACCCTAAGTATTCTGCTTTAATGTGCTCTGCCAGGCTGGGAGCCCAGAATGGAAACAAGAGGGAAGGTGAAGGATCCCCCAGCTGTGTTTGCAGATGCAGAGCATCTTGTGCTAAGTGCAATTTGACCTGAAGCTGACCTTGGAGCTTATGGGCTGAATAGGGAGCAGCCATTAAGCCAAAAATATAAGGAAAACAGACACCTGGGACTCTTATCCATAAGAATTGGAGCAAAAATGATTTTTCAATCAATCTCTTTTCATTACATCTGTTTAAATGAATGCCCCCTCTTGCTTTGCTTTAAATCAAGTTATATGAAATGAAAACCCAAGCTACTCAGGGTAATGTCTTTTTGTTTTCCATTAATGGTCTGTGTTAACCCACACACCTCTTGCCAATGGAGGGCAGAAAAGTTTTGGTACAAATTTTCATGATAAATAATGAGGCGCAAGTTTCCTGCCAGCTGTTTCATGAGCATCGTGGCTATACAGCTCCTCACTGTGCAGGTGGATAACTGAGCATGCTCTTCATGTGACTTAAGGTGCTCTCTTTCCCTCCAAGTGCTGTGGAGGATTTTACTCCTGGAGAAATTTCGTGGTGGCATCTTTAAGGTGACGGTGGTTCTCTGGTTCACTTCTAGAGAGGGTGCCTTCAAATTAGCTCTGTAGGAGCCCCAGAGGAAATCAGTAAGAGATGAAATTTGCTATAAGCAGGCTTTTTTTCATCTTTTTCCAATGGAAAACAAAACACTGCTCTTGATCAAAATAAGGAGCTAAATCTTTATAGAAAACGAATGGTATTCCCATGCACAAATGAAATGCTCTGGGGCAGGAGAGGATGGGAACGCTCATTTGGTTCGTTTAGCCACAGCTTTGCACTTGAAGGCAGAGCAGGAACACAGTGAATGGAAGCTGTGGTTTATGGTCCCTTTTATGGGGGTTCAGGAAACCAAATGATGAGAAGGAGACAAAGACAACAGAATTCAACAGGCCAACCATAAAATGAGCTGCAGGGCTTTCTTAAAGTTGTTAGCAAGAAGGATGAATGCAGTCTAAGTTTTTTTTGTTTTTTTTTTTTTTCTTTTTCTTTAAGTGCACAGCTTCTCAGCTTTAATACAAAAGGAAACACACTCTCCTCAATTCCTAAAGGAGAATGAAAAACACTATTGTCTGTCCCTTGTAAATCTCCTGGATGGGATTTCAGTGTGAAGTATCCCATGAGAGAGAGAGGTTGTTCTGAGAATATAATGCCATCCATATTGGAGTAATGGAAATAAAAGCTCCTCTTAAAACTGTGTTGATGTAAATAGACCATTAGAAGAATTTCTGTTACCCAAAGCGACATGAGCTGTTGCGAGACATCACTCGTTTCCAGTCGTATCTCTGTGGTGTCAGGCAGGTACAAGAAGCTACAGGACTTGTCTCCTGAGCTGGAGGTAATTTTTAATGAGGTTAAATCTCTCTGGCTATGTAATAATGCATTTTGCTCTCCCATCAGGTACACTTAGTGGATATACTAAGGAAGTTCTGCACGGAAAAGCAGGAGCACTAAGGCCAGCTTTAGTGACTACTTAATGTGTGGTAAAACCCCTAAATTGCCAGGCTGCCTCAGAAGGAGAAGGAGCTGGGGAGTGTGGGCAGAGGAACATTGTGTGGTTTGGGAGATGAGATCTGAACCTCCTTTCTCCCACCAGCAGAAATTGCTGTTTTACTTTTTCTACCCCTTGGTAGAACAGGAGACGGGAGACTCACCTGACCTCTCATGTCGAGCCTAGCCCCACATGCCAGCTTTGAGTCCTCTGTTGAAGGATGGATCAGTTCCAGCTCCTCATCCACAGCATGACAACATCAGCTTTGCGTACACAGCTAAGAAATGTCAAGTGTCTTTGGTTCAGTTTTTCCCTTTGCCCAGGGCAGGCCCTTGACTACCTCTGCTTAACTAATCCCCTTTGCAATAATTGGAGAGCTAAAGCCCTTGGTTTTCAAAAGAATTGAAAAAAAAAAGCCTCTCTGTACAATATGAGGCAAGTTTGTTCTGTTCCTTGGGCGGGAGGATTGCCCAGTTATTCTCCAAAACATATAGACAGAAATCTTGAGGTCTTGTCCCACTGGAGTTGGACTAGAGCAAAAATATGATCAAGGCTGTGAAGGTCACAGGAAGTTAGGGGGTGACATTAGATCTCACTGTATCACTCTGTTTTTAAGGAAAAACGAAGTAAGTGACCACCACTAATTCTGGGGACCCCAAGGGGTGAGCTGAAGCACTTTCTGCAGATGTGAGATTCACCCTGATCAAGCTGCAGATGTTGCAGTGATGTGCTTCACAATTAGGAACCTCTTCGAGTTTTTATACTTTTCTTTCAAGCCTTTTTTGATTCTCCTTCAATAGAGTCCCAGCTCTTCTTCACAACTGATATTAATCTTGCTGGTCTATTGTTTACGGCTTTGTCTTCTGACCCTTTGTTCCTTGCCCGCCCTGCCACGGTTCAGCTGAATTGATTTTCTTGTTTTCATTTTGTTTTCGGTTCCTTTGTCTCCGAGGTGCCCTGCTCTTGCCTTCCTGCTCCTGTTGCGCTGCTGTCGCTGCCACTCTCGGGAGCCAGCGCTCGTGTGCGACTAGGACTTGGCTGCTGGAAACTTTCCTTTGGCACAAGGGCACCTGGGTGCAGTCCCTGCCCTGCCCGGGTTGCTCTTGTACTCCGTGTCTGCCTCGTGCCAGGTGTTGTGCACGAGTTTGTGGAAGGCTCTGTGACTTCTTTGTCTGGCAGAGGGAAGGGCAAGAGGAGGAGACCTGAGATGAAAGAAAACGTCAGCCTTGAAGAGCAGCCCTTCAGGGATTCTTTCAACACTCTCCTGCTTCTTTGGACTCGGGATGGAGAGGAGGGTAACGGGACACGTGCCGTTGTCAAAGAAAGACATGTGCTTTCACCAGTCCTGCTTAATTTTAGCTTGCAAGACATGCAGGCACAAATTGCTTTGCTTTGACCCTAGTGCTTGAGCAGACTTTTATTAAACACCTTGTGGACGGGAAGTAGAGCATGGATCTGGGACACTGTTGTGCAATGACAAGGCTGCCTTAGAAAGCCGCCCTCCCCAGGAAGGTTTAGTCTGTAGAGTGACAAATGTGGCCCTGAAGTGACACTCCCAAGACATGCCCTGAAGTGCCCAGCTCAGGGGTCAGGTACCTTACTACTTATACAGCGAATGATGCTGCGTTCCTGGTGCCTGTGCTCTCATTTGATGGTTACAGTCTTAGTCTGTGCTGCTGCTAAGCATAGAAGATAATTTTTTAACCATCTCTATTATTTCCTGTTTTTAAATGCCACAGTTCTTCAAAGAGAATGCTTTATTTACTTGAAATATTTTACAATCCCACTTCTGTTCTTTGTTCTTTTTCCCTTCCTCTTTTTCCTTTTATTTTTCTCTTTTTCCCCACTTTTTTGTCACTGTACCACTGAGGAATCAGAGGGGGGTGAAAAAAGGAGGAAACTCTAAGATCAATATCTATATCAGTGCTTAGAGTTGAAAACAGAAGGAAGAAAATGTTTGTGGGACTTCGTACAATAAGAAGCTCCCACTTCAAAAATTTCCTGGCCATGGTGCAGCCTGTAGTTAAATTACTACAAAGCTAGACCTTAACTTTGTCCAACATAAAATAGGTCTTCGGCTGATTAAAGACCAGAGGTATTATAAGCAACAACAGGCAGGACAGGTTCTCATTTTCCTTGGCTTCCACCCACCCAAAAGGAGCCATCATCAGCAATGAAAAATGTGGGTCCTTGTGATTATTAAACCTCTGCCTGGTGCCACGACACCAGCATGAGACTGGGAGGATGCTAATTCCCTGGCCTGGGACAAGCCATTCGGCGTCATCTGAGCTTTAACCACCATCCACAAAATGAGGGAATCTGCGGCAGGATCAGCAGTGGAGCTGGGAAGTGCCGTGTGCCAGCCTCCTCCCAGGTACAGTGTTTTCTAAGTGGGATCTGTCTTTTCTCTGTATTTTCCTGGGTCAGAGCTAGCGGGCTGCAGGCAGTTCACCCACCTTCCCTTGGGGACAGCATCAGCAAAGTGACCGTCACCATCCTGAGCCGAGAGCCCTGCCCCGGGCTTGAGCTCGCGCGCTCTGCGTGTCAGCCTGGCATCGTGGGACCTGGTGTGCCCAGGAAAATGCTTCCCTTTGCCATCCCTGCTGAGATCTGTACCTTTCATGCAGCAAAAAGGGCTGCTTATTAAAGTTAGATATCTCCTTGTGGTAAAGATGTTAAAATTCACTCTGACTCTTCAAGGTGGGAGTTAGACAGTCTTGGCTTGTGGTTATACATGAACTTTGATTCTTTTTCTTTTTTCATTGCCTCCTGGCCATGCTCCTAATGGCCAAGGATACAAGGGAAATAGCACCCTGACATTAGCTGGTATGGTCAGGGTGCTGCCAGCGTTGAAACCCGTTGCTGCAGAGTGCTCGGGGAGAGCTGCTCCCTGCGGGCTCGCCTGCACTGGGGACTTCATTTGCATTAGAGGCAGGCTGCGAATGCAGAGTGCAGCACATTGCTTCTTGAGCAATTCCTAGTCTGGAACAAGAGCACCTTATTCCTGCTTAGCTTAATATGCTTCAGAACAGATTCTGCAATAAGACTGTCTCCAAACAGAATTACTTTATTTCTTCTTCTCCTCTTCTGAAACAGCGACAAACCCACCTCTGTGCTTAGAGGATCCCTGGAAGTTATATCCCGCTAACTTCCTCTCCTGTGCTTTTTAGATGGAGACATGTACTTTATACCCTCCTGGAGAATTTTACCTCTTTGCAAGCAGAGATGTCAGTTGCTTGTGGCTGCCCTGCTCTTGTGAGAACTCTTTGCTCACTTGATATCCTTCTTCAGTGCTAATTACCATCACCTTTAGGATCTCTAGTGCAGCTCCATTTTCACAGTAAGGTTTTTCTCTAGAGGGGAGGTGGAGGATTACAAGATACTCTGCTGCTCAGCAGCCTGGAGCACATCTTTTAGTGGCCCTAATTTATTTCTGTAGAGCATATTCTTGTTGGGATGTGTGTGTTGTATAAAAAAAAAAAAAAAAAAAAAAGTCCATCTCCACTTGTGAGGGGCAGAGCTGAGCATTGCAGTGTTTTCCCTTTCTTCTCACTCATGTAGAGACATGGTCTTTTTTTTTATGCTTTTTTTCTGTTTTGTTTTGTTTCTTTCCTCTGTTGGAACCCCGTAGAAACAGCTACCTGACAAGTCTCCTCCAGCAGCACTGGAAGCAACTTCCAGATACACAACTTTCATCTCACATTCAAGGGGAGAAAATTCAGATGCAGCCAGCATTTTCTTGGCTATTGCATCTTCCCAGAGGATTAGTTTTTTTGTTTAATGAATCTTTCCTCCTCTTTCTTATCCAGCCTGGTCAGCTCATGAGTCACCCAGAAGTAGTCCAGGTGTTGCATCTAGTCCCTGCTTTCATTGTCTTCCAAAGCCGAATCTCTGACTTTGCTGTGCAAATGGACTTCTGTGTTTTATTTTGGTTTTCACTGCTCTTTGAGGATGATCAGAGCCACTCAGCTTCCACCAGCAACTCGTATCTAGGGAAAACAGATGCAGAGTTACTTTTCTCTCAAATGCTACTGGTTTTGCTTGTGGTGATTTTGGATGTCTTGTGGAGTTGCAAACCCAGAGCAGGCAGAGAGCTCAGCCCATCTTCAGAGAGAAGGTGGTCACGTTTAGGGTAGAACAAGGCAGGTGACAGCTGAGGTCACCTCTCATAGTAGCTGGCAGAGAAGACTAAATCAGCTCTCTGAATTAACAAGACTTTTATTTTTTCAGGTTTTGGCATATGATGGCTGCCAGTTCTAGAAGTGTCACTTTAACAGGTGACACCAGCGTTGCATGTGGGCTCTGCTGTGCACCACTCCACTCCAGGAGGTTTATAAGTGACTTTGAGTGGGAACAGGTGAGATGGGCTGCCTCACACCTATTTAGTTGATTTGAATGGAAGGCTACAAAAAATCCTATAAAAGTGAAGCAATATAAACTGCAAACCTAGTAAAGTGGAAATCAATGAAGCAGTCAAAAGGTGCCATTATAGGTGGCTCAGTGTAAGTTTTCACATATCGACAGTAGCAGAAAGCGACTACTTTGCTTGTCCCCATCGGGGGAATGAGGATGAGTCACTGTGTGAGTTTCCTATGCAGCAGGCTGTCAGGAGCCGTGGTGAGGAGCTGGGGTAGATATGTGTGCAGCAGCAATGTGCATGAGTGGCAAAGCACCAGCTCCTGGTGTCCTGCAGCACCGATGAGCACCCTTCTGAGCAGTGCATGGGTGTAGGTGGCAGCTTCTCTTATGAGGGTCTCAGAGCATTTTAATGTTGAAGGGCAAATGAGACCACCTTCTTCCCTGTGTGCTCTTTGCTGTTTCCCCTGCATACATGTCAATCTGGAGCCCCTCTGGATGAAGTCAAACAGTGTGTACATGGTTAGGCACGGGATTCTGGACCAGTTGGTCTTGCCTAGTAGACACCTCTGATAGTGGCCGATAACAAGTGGCTGTCATTAAAGATCAAGGCAAGGAAGTGGAGATGCTCCCCAAAATACTCTTGCAGCGTGGTATGCTATGGCTGAAGAAGGCTGAAAAGGCTCAAATTTGAATGGCTAACCTTCTGCAGTGCAGTTTTTGCATCACATGGCTTTGTGTGTCTGCCTGGTTCATATATTGCTCCTGGGTCTCTGCTTGACTGAGCAATACATTTGCAGATGCTGGAAACCTTTTTTAGAATGTGTTTAAAAATACATATTTTTCATTTCTTTCCTGGCATTATTTATGCAATGCTTTTTTTCTTTTTCATTGTATATTAGATTTTCATATGTAAATGTATCCTTTGTCTCCTCCAGAGAAATCCACCTTTTGCTTTCTTGGTTTATAGAACATATTTTGCTTTGACTGATCCACCATTTTCAGGCTTTCAGTAGCTTGCTGCTCCTGCAGTTAATGCTGGAAGATTCAAAGAGCACAGTGTGGCTGCTTGTTTGTGCTTAGTGAATATGCAAAATTGCACTAAATGACAAGCCCCAGAGGGAGGTTTTAGGTGAAATTAGCCTGTCCTTCCATTTCTACTGCCCATCTTTGCTTAAAGAAAAAAAGCACATGGAGACCCCAAAAGATTCCTGGTCCTGGGAGAAAGGCACTGCTGCCGAACATGGAAAAATCAACTTTGGACATTTAGAGAGCTCAGAGCTCCAGGTGAGATGATTCAGCAAAAGGTGTGAAGGAGCATCACTGTCTCTAGCTCTTCCTTGCAGTCCAACAAATTGTAGTGGTTTCCCAACAGAAAAAATCTGCCCAGTGCAGACTCTGTCCAATCCATCTCTGAAAGGAGAGGGTTTCTCCCCATACTTTATACCATTTTTAAATCTCTGCTGAGAGTCTTTTTTCTGCTGCAGGCATTTCCCTTGCACCTTTCTGCTCCTGGAAGCGTCTCTGGCCTCCACGTGCCCAGCTGTACGGAGGGGCAGAAAACAGTGGCCTTTTGCCCCGTGGTGCACTTGGTCTGATCCCAGATACAGCAGCAGTACGAGGGTAACCCGGATTCTTTCTTCCTGCAAGACTCTCATCTTTAAATAGAAAACTGGGGAGTGATTTGTCATTTTCTTCCTCTTTGCTAGTGCTGGGCAAGTGGTTGGTGCAGAGTTGAAACTCCCATTAAGGACCACGATAGAAAGACTGATTTTTTTGTTGGTTAATAAATATAGTAGGAAACAATGCAAGGATGCCCGAGTTAATTCCGACAAAGAACATGCCTGCTTAATTCCGATTCATGTACTTGGGATCTTTCTGCTTGCATGCATGTGTTTTTTCTTTCCCTTGTCATCAAGGCACATTTCTGGGTTGTGACCCTCTTGTCTTACACATTGAGGGAGGCCAGATGATCTGCTGCATATTTGCGTTCAATTCTAAGACTTAAATTTTAGCTGTATTTAACATGAGTTCTCTAAAAATCGAGGGCCATAACCCAGCTTTTCTTTTTTCTTCTTTTTTTCCTTTCTGTCTGGAGGACTCGCACTCGTGGGAAAGACAGAGTTTGAATAATAATGACTAAACACGTCATCTTCTGAAGCAATATCCTTAGAATGATTCTGATAAATCCCAAGTAATTCATTAATAGAGGGAAATGATCTGATCCTTGCAGTGTTTCCCCAGGAGCCTTTTTGTTTTTCTCCCAGGAGGGAGAGGCAGACATCATCCAGGGGCTGTCGGTAGAGTCATTTGGATGCGGAGAGAACTCCAAGCTCCTTACAGCATATTAGGAAAATTAAAGAAAACAAAGCCAACCAACAAAGCCGCCCACTCGGTGTGTGCTGTGCGCTGAATTTATGAACCCTTCGAGCAATCCTGCAGCAGCCGCTTGCTGCTGCCAATAGGGCCTTTCCTTGACAGCCTCACATGTTCACTCAAGTCAATTCCGCAGCTCTTTGCAGTGGCGCCAGGTCTGCAGGAGAATTTTATGACTGCCCCCAGGGCATGGGGGAGATTAGTTAGTAGTTAAGCAAACCCCATCAGAATCAGGGTAGTTAGGTGGCTGAGGTATGGGCTCCTTGCTGCAGAGGTCACAAAGCAATCCCTGTGTTCAGTCCTGCACTTTATACCAGACAGGGCAGCCCTGGACTCCCTCTACCCTCCTACCCCACTCTAATTTTTTTTGAATTAGCGGGAATCCCATTGCTGTAAGGAAAATAAGTGTTATGTACCATGAAATGATGGGAGAGATTAACCCAAGGTGCCACCTGTGCTCCCTGCTGCTGGGGAAAGCAGAGAGCTCCTGTGTGCACAGGGCTGTGGTGGGATGAGGTGAATGGTACCAAGGACATCCTGCCACTTCTCTAATCAAGAGTGCCTGCAGCTTGCTACTACCACAAACCCTTAAGTTTGTAGGTGTTGAGAATGAGATTTTTTTTCCTGGTTCTATTTCTAAAGTCTGAAAAGACCCACGACCCAAAATAAATTGCATCTAAGTGGTCCCTGAGGCCATAATTTGCTGATTCAAACAAATGAGTTAAAGATTCAAGCTATTAAGCTCCAGGATCTCTGTTTAAAAACCTGCCAAAGCATCAGAAGACAAATCTTGGGGTATGATAGAAGTCTGTTTAATCAGAACAACGTTGCATAAATACCTCTGTCTGGAAAGGTGATGGAGCAGGTCATTCTAGAGACTATCTCTAGGCATGTCAAGGAGAAGGAGGTGATCAGGAGTAGTCAGTATGGATTCACCAAAGGGAAGTCATGTTTGACAAACCTGGTAGCCTTCTGTGATGGGATAACTGGCTGGATGGATGATGGGAAAGCAGTGGATGTTGTCTGCCTTGACTTCAGCAAGGCTTTTGACACCGTTTTCTGTAACATTTTAATGGGGAAGCTCAGGAAATGTGGGTTGGATGAGTGGACAGTGAGGTGGATTGAGAACTGGCTGGATGGCAGAGCTCAGAGGATGCTAATAAAATGTGGTGTTCGGAGAACTTGCAAAGTGGGGAACTAAACTTGCTCTACCAAAGTGCTTAATTGGTTCTTTTGTGGTTGAAAATTTCATTAGATAAAATTTAAAAGATACCTTTTATCAATCTGGGGTGACTGTGTGAGTCGCTGAGCACATCCTACAGTTTGTGCTGCTTGTTTTTTTTTTCCATTTCCATTTCCTATTTTTTCTCTTCCTTTTTTTTTTTTTTTTTTTTTTTTTTTTTTTTTTTTTTTTTTTTTTTTTTTTNTTTTTTTTTTTTTTTTTTTTTTTCTTTTTGACATTAGAAGCATAGAGTCCTCAAGACTGCAGTTCTGAATTAGCCTGGCCAGCAATTCTGATTGACTCGAAGATTTTCCATCTTAGGTCTGCAGAGACCAGTTTTTATGAAATCCCCCGAATCTTTGGGATAGGGAGGTAGGGAAAGGACAGTCAATGGTATAGCCCTCCTCTAGTAGTAACTGGGTAAGATTAGAAAAGTTTCAGAGTTTGCTCAATACCTAGCAAGCCTTTTCGCTTTTCCTGCCACATTTTCTAGTGCAGCCAGCACCAGTGGGCTTGAAGAGTTTGTTTGAAAAATCCATCTGCTGGTTTTGGCCCTAATGATGCTAGTTTTGCTGCCCGGCAAACCTGGCTGCTGCTATCTCAAGTTGAATGCGTTAAAACAGCAGACTCTTGTAGTGACCTGCCAGAAACCAGCAGAGCTAGAGACCAAGATCAGGCACTCTGGCTCATGATCCCTTATACTGGACACTGGAAATGCCAAGTTTAATTGCATCTTACTAGCAATATATATGTATATGCATCTTTTCACTGCTAAATCAGGATATTGGTCTTCATCACAAGAGCAGCAGTCAGTCGCGTATCCTTCCAAAGCAGATGTGAATTTGCTTACAAGGGAGAAGCCACAGCTCATAAAAATACAT
This sequence comes from Nothoprocta perdicaria, assembly GCF_003342845.1. Classification (NCBI taxonomy): domain Eukaryota; kingdom Metazoa; phylum Chordata; class Aves; order Tinamiformes; family Tinamidae; genus Nothoprocta; species Nothoprocta perdicaria. The sequence continues at coordinate 15,855,560 of NW_020454092.1, read as the reverse complement.
AGGAAATCCCAAACACTCATCACTTATCAACTTTTTACACTGAATAGATTCTGTGTTGCTATTGCCAATTTGTGGCTGGCTCAGTTCCACCCATCTCCCTTTCTCCACATGGTCTTGCTGCTTCAAATGCTTCCAGAGCACGAAGCTTTGGGATGTGGCTGGATCGATGCGATGTCTGCATGGCCTAAATGTAGGTAACCAGCAAAAAGAGTGAGTCTATATACAAAATATAAAAATAAATAAAAGGGTGTTTCCCATTCTGGTGCATGTCTTCTGCCCTTAATCAACAGGATCCCTACTGAAGTGGGCAAGAAGGTCTGGCTAGTGGCATGGTATGGCTCATCATGCTACCCGGTGGTCCCAGATGTTTCACTATGGCAGATTGTCTCCAAATCTGCCTTGAACTTACAATCTTCTTGTTGTATGGTGCTGCAATGGCAAAAACATCTTCTGCATCCATCCAGCGCTCTCTTCCTTCAGATGCTTTAGTGCTTCAGCCACGCTGAATATTACTGTTTGTGGGACACTGTGCTAAGCGAGAGGGAGGGAGAGGAACAATAATTTCTTTAACATTCCTTAAATCAATTATTGCTGGTTATTGCTGGTGCTTGTTAAGCACATTAAAGCTCAGGTTAAAACCCACGGTGCCTTACTCTGCCGTTTTAAGCATTTGTTGCTGGTCGTGGCCAATGCTGGTGCACGCGGCCCGAGCAGCCCCGGGGTTCATTCCGGAGCTGACCCGAGCACAGTTTCCCTGGGCTGGCGGAATGCAGCATTCCCAGGGAGACCGGCTCTTTTCCATTTATTTCACTGCTCTGGAAACGGGCCTAGCTGTAATGGCCTAGCGTATCTTAAAACAGGGAAATTACTAATTCAAGTCACTGAGCGTATTTTCATTTTAAAGGAGTAACAAATTAAATAAACTCCCTGCATTCTGCATTTGAGACCTCAGTGTTTCATCTGCTGTAATCTAATTCGCCTGTTCATTTCCTGCACATTCATTTTATCCCATTATTTGAGATTTCCTTTGCTTTTTTTAATCCTGTGTTTTGAAGAGACATAGAGTTACAACAGAGAATAGATGAGAGAGAAATGGTAAATAAAAGGAAAAGAAAATGCTGCAATACTGATGTTTTCCTCATCAATCTGCTTATCACAGCTGAATCCTTGAAGCAGCTCTTTTGTTTCTTGTTGATTAAAATTTCTTTAAAAAATGTGACGTGGGGCCAAATGTACAAGTCTATCAGGGACTTTGTTTTTATAGGCTTTACCGTAGCACTGATGGTTGCTGCTAGAAATCAACTTCTCAGATGATCCCAGTCATCCCTCACTTCTTGGTGTGCTTTTAACCAGCTGCACTTACTTAAGTCTGATCTTACTTAAGCCTGAAGTATTTACTTGTCTAGTAGGGAACAAACTTCAACAATGAAATAAAAACCCATCATCCTAGGAGGATTAATTAACCATTCTCAGAGTTAGATCAACCCTAATCAAGAGTGTATCTGATTTATCTGGTCTAACAAGTACTTCGTAACACCCATCTCATGTGTGTGCAGGTTGGCTCCTGCCCTGCCATGGGTAATTATATATGCATGTTTTTTTTCAGTGGATCATCTCTCTTGAGAGTGCTATGCCCATTGGGTGACATTGATAACTTTTCTGTATTTTCTAATGTTTTTCATCATGTGGCCCCCTCAGGTCTGTGCAGGCCTCTCTCAACTAGTCTTGGGGGAGGTTTTGAGCACCAGCCTGCAGAAAGCATGAGGCCCTGGGACCACACTCAAAGGTAGATTCTGACAATTGCTTACTAGTATCTTGGTGCATCATATTTCACCCCCCTCTGCAGAAAAGTTTCTCTTGCACCTGTGCATGTTGAAAATGGCTCTAGATGGAGATAATGAGAAATACCTTGTGTGCTAGATCATCCCACCCTTGTTTAAATGCAGTAACTGCTCAGAGATATATGCATGCACATATATACCAGGACTCAAACCAGAAACTCAAAACAGTTAACTGAAGTACCTGGGGCAATGAATTCCCCTTCACATAACACTGGAACAAGCCTATCCGCTTGTTCCTGTTGCAAGTGCGTTGACAAAAGTTACTCTAGAATAAATTGGGCCTGATCTCATTTGAGTCTATACCGTTTAGTAATAACATAAAGAATGTAGGCTTTCCCTCACTTCATACTTGCAACACTGTGTAGCTTGTTTTCTTTGGGGAAAAATAGATAATTTTGCATCAGTCCTGTTAATCCATGTCAGTTTCAGAATGTGATGAAATTACTTTCCCATGGATCCAAGGCACTTCTGGGAAGACGAGGCAACTAACAAAACATTCTCTTCCATATCAATATCTGTATAGGGTCCTCCTATACAGATATTAAAATGACTGCTTCCTCCCTTGCCCCCACCCCAAAGCAAACAAAGAAAAAAAAAAACAAAAAAAAATTCCAGAAAGCATAAGTTGAGTTTGGAGTTGAATTTTAGGGATTAAGAGTAGTACCCTTGGGAGGAGTGGGGCCTCTGCAGCAACCCTGTGCTTATGGATAACTCCATGTGATGATCCTTTGCAGGGATAATTTCAGGGACAGCAGGATGCTAGATCATGTCGATAGCCCTGCTGTGAGTCAGCTCTGCTCATTTATCACCATTTGCTTTATTTTTTTTTTCTTCCCTTCTCTTGGCTGCTGTGGGATATTGGAAACACTTCAGAATGAGGCATGATTGGATCGTTTCTGTCTGTTGGCCTGTGCTGGAGGCCGTGCTGAGACCGCAGGTACGTGGTCTGTGAGGACCACGCTCCTATGGAGCTGCTGTGACCCGTGGTGAGCAAGGATCAGCTTGAGTGTGACGCCTTCCCCACCGCAGAGGGAGGGATGTGTTCTTCACCTGCCAGATTTGATCCTGCAAGCCCAAGAAAAAGACCAACGGCTGAAAAGGGCCCCTTTGATCGAAGGGAGATGCTTTTCTTTTTGACTATGCAGTGGTACAACAGTGTCTTGCTGCAGCCCAACACTATAATTTTTTGCTTTCTCCTTTTCAGCAGTAAGTATACTGTCTGAGTGATTTTCTTGTGTCCTTTAATAGGACTTTTCAGAAGTTTTCTACAGACTTGAGTATTTGGGACTCCATCTGTATTTTTTTTCCAAAAAAATACCACTTCTTCCTAGCTAATATTTAACCTACAGGTTATGGTAAGCTTGGTGCAGGAGACCTGCAGCTATTTTGTATTACAAAATGGCTTTGAAAATATAAATCACTTCTTTCTTGGCTTAGACTAGACACAGTCCAGGATATGTTTGCATTAGCAGTTGCCATATTGCATTAGGATCTGCGGTGATTAGATTTTCACTACTAGGAACAAGGAAGATGTATTATATAGTTATATAATTAAACATACTGTCAGGCTTGGAGTGAAAGGATGTGGTGATGGAAACAGGCTTTGCTTTGGAACCAAATGTGGCCACCAGTCATCTCAGAGATGGCAGGAAGTTTGAACCGAGTTTAAAGGTGTTTATTTGGAAAACAGCCACAGCAGAGGAAATCATGTGAGTGGAGATGCTTGGGCGTGTTATAGAAGAAGAAATGATCAATTTCTGCAGAAGGCAAGAGAAATTGGTGTTTTTAGCCTCAAGAGAGCAACAGTAGAGAAGTGGTTCTGAGTAGCTGAGATTTGGTCCTGATTTAGCAGAGTCTTAGTGAAGCTCTGTTCACCAAGAAGGACTGCTAAAACAGCAACAGATGAAGTTTTGGATCCATTATTCTGTGTATCCAACTGCCTGCTGTTGTCAGCATCGTTTTCCCTTTTTCATCTTTTCAGTTCTTTTTTTTCCTTTCCCTAGCAACAGTGAAGAGAAGCTCCTTGAACCTAGTATAAAGACTCCAGTTGACTTTTAGCGGACTAGGGATAAGTCTCTCCCTATGTCATGGCTGAATGCTGATTTCTGAGCTGCTCTGGTTTCAGGCAGTATCTGCAATTGCATGTTATTATTTGAAAAATAATGTTTTTAATTACTTTCTAGAGAGGGCAATACCCAAAATAATCTATATTGTTTTGCTGCTTTTAATTGGGAAAATTTTCCACACTGTAATGTGTCTGAGTAGGCCCATTTCATTGTGTTCCCTCTTTTATTTCAGTTAGTTGGAGAGCCAACACTTCATCCAATATTTTCCTTGTCCTTTATCCATAGGGATTTTCTCAAAATAATATTTGACGTATTTTTCATAGCTGATGTACTTGATTCGTATTGGATTATTTCATTTGACCCAAAATGGGGCTGCGGTTTGAAGACCCAACCAATCTGTGGGCAGCCTTTTTTTCCTTTAATAGCAGACTAATTGGCAGACCAATTAATCTGCTCATCTGTGAAAAGAAAATTTATAGCAATAAGTAGTTCTATTTCCAGAAGTCATTCTCTAAAGTAACATTACAGTGGCCTTGTTTACTTCATGCCCTGCAACACGATCCGGTGCCTCAACGGTAGCACAGGTCAATTAGTGGACAAATTAAGCAATTATTAGCCACTAACAAGGGTGACTGGCATCATTACCCTTCCTGTTTACCAGCAAACTGTTATTTTAATGCAAAGATCAACAAATAAATTAGGGCATCTGTTGTATTGCCATGTCTGCCTTGAAGTAAATGATATTAAATGGGCTTTGGTTGCTGCCAAATTCTTAACCCCAGCCTAATGAGATACACTGATATGTCTCTTGCTGATTATAGAAGCTGTAAAATTTAGTTTGTATTGATTTATTAACAGGAGGACCAAGTTCCCTGGGATGGTATTTTTTAATAGTCTGATATCCATCTTTTTATTTTAAATGTTATTGATCCAGAGACCATTGAGCTCCTCTGAAAGACAAAATTGTATACTAATTCTATTGATTATTTTGATGCTTACAATAATTTTACGGTGAGGCATGTTTGTGTCGATATACATTTTTGTTTGATGCTTCTATTGTGCTCTACAGAGCTGCTTTTACTTCCAAGTCAGACTTAATTATTTTAACCTTTGCTTGGTATATTCATCATTGGGTGAGACCTTCTCTGATTTAAGCAGTTTATTTCTCCTAAATAAGAAAATAAAGTAAACTGGTTAGGTCTGGGTGGACTCGACTGCAGTACCTTCTAGTAGCTCAAGGTATGTTAAAAGGTGCTGTCTGTGTTTTGCTATTAAGTTAATGGCTGTCCAAGATCAGTCCCACCATTTCAGTCTGGTGCAAGGGTGAATGGTGCAGGGCAGACACTTGCCCAGTGCACATTTTGCCTTGCACATTACGGCACGTTCTTGGTTGATGAATGATAATTCCCTGTGTGAAACTGGGAACTGTTTCTAGTTGATAGGATGCCTTTGCCAAGCTCTGTGAACGAGGCTGTGTTGACACCAGGAGCAAATCAAGCAGCACCTTTGCAAGCCTCTTCCCCAGCATTGCCGCTGCGGAACAAAACTCTGATGCATCAGACTCTCGTGCTATGTTCTGCATGAAAAGCTGTCAAGTTACCCCAAATGCTGGTGGACTTCCCTGCTGCAGGTACCTGCTTGTGGGTGCTGGCAGGTCTCCTGGCAGCCCTCTTCCATCAAGGTCTGTTTCTATCCTTTCAAATTATCAGGACGCTCACTGCAATGCGTTGTGGCTGCTGGGTGGGTCTGCGTGCTCTGGGATGAAGTATGTGCTGGACCAAGTTGGCTGTTTTGCATCTTCTAGGAAACTTGAACTGCTGTGATGTTTTGAGTCTTAAACCCCTAAGTTCCTTAATACCAAAAGCAGTGTGCTGCCTTGGGGAGCTGCAACCTCGGAGCAGGATTGCACTGCTTGGAGCAGTTGTGTGCCCTCCAGGTGTGCTTGCTGGGGATTATGTTTTAGATACTGCCAGAAAGCAGTGAGAGCAGCAGTTTAACATAGCTAAGCCTTTCATGTTTGCATACAGCTAGGAAACCTGGTTATTCGGGATCCAACTGTGTCCCTGCCGTTTCTGCTTGTTCTTGCTGTTGTGTAATGAAAAAAAGACACCACCAGCCAAAAAGCAGATCGATGTTTGACTGCCTTCGTTGTGAGGAGGTAATTGCAGAACCATTTCCCAAGAAATATAATTATGTGTATGCTAATTTGCCTCTGAGATTCAGGTTCAGTCTCTTCAAGTGGAAGACCTAGTTACAGAAAGGGACTTACTCCTCTGCAGGATTAGTCACTAATAGATGAAAAAAATTGCTGATGTTTAGAGTCAATTATACCTTGATCATTTTAGACATTTTAAAAGCCTTATTTTTTTCCCTGTGTGCCTCGGCAAATTCAGTCCAGCAGTAGCATAGGTTCAAATTTATTAGTATTTGAAATACAAAATTGGGCCTTAGGAAATAGGGCAAATGGAGGAGCTGTGCAGAGATTCTGGGCCTGTCTTTAATGTGTCTTTCAGTCAAGCTAAAATCCAGTGTGCTTAACCTGGCATGTACCTGGTTTTTAGTTTGTTTGTTTTAAAATATTTTGATTATATTGTTAAAAAAAAAAAAAAATCAGTTTTGAAGTCAGTTCTTTAGACTGTGCTGTCTTTTCTGTGCTGAGTTATTGCTTGTTTTATATATATATATATGTGTGTGTATACATACGCACATGTATGTATGTACATATATATATGTATGTATGTATTCCCTGGGGCTTTGCCCTGTCCAGCATTAAATGTTCCTGATGACGGGATTCCACTCCTCCTGGAGAGACAATTCCACAGTCTAATAGAGCTTACCATTAGTGAAATTTTACTGATGATCAGCCTTATTTTTTCTCTGCTTAATTTTATCCTGTTACTGAAGCGTAGTGATTGATTTATTCTGGGGAAATTCAGTAAATGGTTCCTGCTTCACAGGATGGACCTTACAATAAATAGCAAATTGTCATGACCTATCTGTGGGTGTCCTGAGATTACACAGGAACTCAATTTATCTTGACATTCATTCCCTGGGAGCTATTTCTGTCAGTGTCAGCTCAGTGGAGGAAGGAGCGGTGGCTCTAGCTGCCTCCTGCCCCAGCAGCAGCCTTGGAGCAAGGAGATGTTCAGGAGCTCCCTGAGCGCCAAGGCCAGAGGCAGGTCTTGGGGCTCTGGTGCTGGTGTGACCTGAGGAAAGGCACTTAGGGATCTGCCTTTTCTGTCTTTTGTCTTTTTTCCCGTTAAGGGAGCTGCACTGAGGGAAGTGGAGCAACTCTTGAGGTTTATGGGTGTACAGCAAGGGAGGAGGCTCATCTGATCCATTCTGGATAAGCTCTTATGCTGTGCCTCATTCAGAATTGGTGACACCCTCCCTGTTAGAGGGGCTGCTTATACATATCCACATTTGTGGGTGATCTGATTTCTCAACTCGGATGTTCAAGGGAGTCTCAGGTACCTGCTGAAATGCAATTGAGGAGCCTCAGCTTGCCAAATCACTACTTGTGTGCCCGTGGGCTTGAAATGTAATGTTTGAGGTTGAAGTTAATATGTTTTTCTTTAACATTGGGCTAGTTCAAAGGAAACATGGTTTGCTGAGGTTCAGCTAATGAGCAATAACTTGTTCTTTTGTGGTGACTTGACTGGACTTGATAATGTGGCAATACTTCTCTTGTGTTACCAGAGTAGACCAAAGTCATTTATCCTTAATGTTGTTATTTGTGGAGTTTTCAGAAGGTGACTAATGCTGTGTGATTGAAAATTGTTGGAAGCAGGAGCATGAGCCAAGAGGAACGATCATTTAATCTTCCATATGTGAAACTTCAAAGATACCTGGGGATTGTTGGCACTGTAAGCTACCCTCTTCACATTTTTTATTTTGTTTCTTTCAGGCATAATTGATTTCCTTGTGAGCCAGCATCCCATTGCGAAAGTACTGAGAGATCATTTGGTCTTCAAGATTGCACCCATGCTCAATCCTGATGGTGTATACCTAGGAAACTACAGGTATGGTGTGGAATGCTGAATGTGCAGCAAGCCTCACATCATTTGTTTTGATTAAATCCTAAACTGGAGGTTCTTTGGCTGTAAATACCTCAAATTTCAATTGTGCAAGTGGACTAAATGATGCTCCCCGAGTTAGAGAGCAACTCTTCTGATATACCAGGATAGCTGCTGTGCAGGCCTCCGTAGGTGTTGGAGCTTAAGTTAGACTTTAGTTATGTTTTATAAATACATTCATTATGCTGTTCATCAGCCACTATGTAAATGTGTCAGTCGATCACAGTTCCCTTCAGCTACCCAGATCGTCCATTAAAGTCACAGATTTCAGTCTATTATTGTACTGTAATAGATAGTGATACATGGAATGGAATAATTGTGTTACCCTATGCTAATTTTGCTTCCTTTTAGTGTTTGAATTACTACTTTACCTCCTCCTCTGCTGTGAATGTATTCAGATAATCTTTTGTTTTCCCTAAAATTGTTTGCTCTTAATGCATTTATTTACAAAATAGATGCACTGCTGGAGGTGATAATGAAAAGCAGTTGATTAGTTGATGATTTGTTTGTGGGGGCAATTACATCTATCACGTAGTTGTGTGGGAAAGCCCCTGAGAAATGTAATATACTGTATGTGATTTTGCTTACAGCGCAGGACTAAATAACACAATACACTCTGTAGCCAGGCTATCTTGAGCTTAGATCTAATTAAATATTGCATTGCTAAGCAGAACAGGACCAGGCTATTGTGTGGTTGGGGAGATGGCTGAGGAAGAAGCTAGAAGTTGCAGAAAATGGTGCTGCTAACCCTGTTATATATTTGGATGTATATTTCTAGGCCCTCCTATGCTATGCTGCTCCCTAAACTCAAGTGTTAGGGAGTTGTCTGGGTGAATTCAGTGATAATATGAGTGATTTTGTATGTGAAACTTCCAAGGACACATGGTCTCTCTCCAGCTATGCTGCCACTTTCTCCATTCTTGGCTGATGTATATGTAGAGCAGTATTGCAGTAGTGGAATTTGGCATCACTAGGAATTTACCATAATGGTTATGTCACCTTCCAGTAACAGAGCCCTAAAAATGGCTGTTACAAGGAATCTGCATTTCTTCTGTAACAAGAACTCTGCATTTAGGGAACTCAGATTGTAATTAAGGAGATTTCTCTTCTTTCCATAAATTCAGCTGCCCTGGGCGTTTTTTACCTGGGCTATTATATATGCCCTTTGAGATGCATACTGCTTTACAGACATGCATATGGGTCATAATTTGAAAAGCACTTTGGGAACTCAGGTATTATGAAAAGGCATGGGAATTCCATTAGGAGTTGCTGAGCTTGATGGTATATTATTGTTTTAGCCTTTCATGATATGCAGAATTTTCAACTCTCTTCAACTAAAAGGACATTTAATGAGGTAGTGGGAAAAACATTTGATTTGTTTGCAATTCTTCACTTTATTTACAAAAGGCCTAATGTAACTAATAGCTTAAAAATGAGGGTAATAAGCAAAATGCTACCTATTATCTAGAGAAGAATATTAAAAAGCCTGGTAATGTGCTGGCATTGTAGTTAACTAGTGCTGAGTGAATAATTTACAGCAAACACTTTATTTCCTGCTCATCGAAAATACACAAGCACATCACAATTTATTTGCTTGAATTTGCTGGAGGAATTTAAAGAAAAATCTCCAAGGACCAGTTGCTAGTATTTGAAATTTTAGCTTTAATGCATTGCTGTGATTGGCTAGATACATCTATCTCATCTCTTCGTTCTTTGTTCAGATTAGCACACAACGAGGATTTTCAGGAGCTGTTTCCGTGCATTGTGATATAATACAGGTCCACTGCCTGGGGATAATTCTGCTAAATCACAAAAATAAATAAATAAAATAAAATAAATAAAAAGGCTTGTGGTGTGTTGTACAGCAAAAGCAGTTTTAGTCATTTGAACTTTTTTTTACCTCCTCCCTTCTCAAGGTAATAGCTAGCAGCTCTCTGGTTCATTGAAGGGTTCACATTCAGAGCTGTGCAAGCCAAGATAATGAAATGGATAATTAAACCTCATGCATCAGTTTGTAAATTGATCTCGTGACAGAGTGAGAAAGAGAATTTTTTCATTATTTTTTCCTTTTTTTTTTTTTTCTTCTCCTTACACCTGTGCAGTACACAGCTTTGTGTATTGGCCATGCCTACTATGGGATGCACTTTGCTGTCCTCCAAAATCCCAGGTACAGTGTTCCCTATTTAAAGGCCATATATGTCAGCAGATTCCATTGAAAGGATGGGCTATACTAGTAGTTCTGTCCTCAAAATGGGAACTAAGCACTCATTTCACTGATGGGATTTTCTTCACCATTATTTTGGGGGATTCAGGACCTGGGGAGGCTGCAATTCCTATGGTCTTTTCCAAAATCTTTATCCCTTTGTTCTCAGTGCTTATGTACTGAGGTTTAGGAGCTTAAGCCAAAACTGAGACAGTAATGCCAAGAATTGTCTGTTATCTATAAACTGTTGCTCATTCTCAAAGGAACAGAGTGAATGGGTTGTGACTCTACAGGGACTTTCATGTGGTGAAATGTTCATAACCAGCTACAAGTTAGTTTAATATCACAGCTATGAAGCAGGGGTGCTCGCGGCACAGAAACATCTGTGGGGAGGATTCTTTATATGTTATGTGTGTTTAGGCAGTTCAGAAACAAAGGTCATGGGGAAAAACATCACTGCCCAGTGAATCAGGATGCTGAAGTTACTTGATACATTCAAGTATATGGAAGAGCTTGAAAGCAGTATTTGTGGACCCATACAGTTGAGGTTAAAAAATGGTATCTCTTATGTCACTAAAGTGATGTTTAAACATTTGCTCTAGGGTAGAATGCTTGAGAGGTCTATCTACAATTTTAAAAGTTTATTTTTCAAATAAATTGATAAATCTGGTGATTTTCATGTAATTTTAGTGCATAAATCTTTTAATAGAAAGTGAGCTGATGTGCTTCAGTCTCTTATTAGCTATGGCTTATGTACATAAACTGATAAGAGTTGGTGAAACTACCTTTACCAGACTTGACTAGCGGTGAGGTTTCTGACCAGCTATTCCGAAACAGGAACATTTGAATTTTGCTTTACCCATCTTCCTGAAAAGAGATGAGAAATGAAAATTCTGGAGCCTAATGCATTACAGCAGATCAGAGTGGGCTGATACAAGTGTCTGAGAGGTTAGATGCAGAGAAGTGGAGCTCTCAGAGCGCAGAGTTTCACCTGCGTTCAATTTCTGACCAGCTAATTGGGGTGGCTCCCACTTGGAGCACTGGCGGTTTGCCCCTGTGAGCATCGAGCCCTTCTGTGAGTGCATTTACACTCTTTCTTCTTGCGCTTAAAGCCTCTGCTCCTGTTCTTGCCACGTGACTCTCTCCAGCTCCTCCGAACATCCAGGATAACGACAGAGACTTGCTGTTTGCTGTGCTCAGGGATATAGGATATTTTCCAAGACAGGAATACAGGCTTGGCTGATACCTCCACTTCTTTAGCCCCTGATATCCTTGTATGTATAACTCTACGGCTAGAGTGTGTAGAAAATGCTGCCTCACACAGGCCAGTGAATTAAATCATACGGAATTGTGCCATCAGTTGCCTTAGCTGAAATGGTGGCTCTTCAGGCTGATCTGTCTTCTGCTGTGGCTGGGAGCCCCTCCTCAGCTCTCAGCTGGGTGGAAAGGCTCTTCTATAGGAATTTGGTATGATTTGATTTTTTTATTTAACTTTTTTTTTTCCTTTCATAACAGAATATGGCAGAATTGAACATATTTGTGAATTCTTCCATAACACTAATCCCACCTTCTTTGATGGATTAGACTGGGAAACAGTTTTAGAAAATAAAGGAAAAGCAGTGCTGGGAAGGCAGATTTCTTGCCTTCTTTCTCCTCCCCTCTCTCCCTCTGTTTATGGTACAGCATTATCATCTTCTGAATCTATTGCCATCCCAAGGGAGGCAGGTTAGACCAAAGGGAAAAAAAAGAAAAAGTGATCTTGATTTAAAAGTCGTGCATCCCCAGGCTTGGCCTGAACTTTTCTTTATCGAGAGCCTGTTCTTAAGCTGGCATTCTGCGAGCTGAATGCTGAAATGTGTCCCTGCAGGCAAGATGACTGTACCAAACCGGCTTAGATTAGTTCCAATTTGTCAGCCTCACCTTCCGGAGATGAAACCCCATACTGGCACCAAAAAGGATGTGTTTCTCAGTCCGGGCAGCTCTTCAGGGAGGTATCCCAGAAGTGCCATGACAAGGCAGTCACATATCCAGACTGTTTTGCAAAGATTTTGCTGCATGAGCCACCAAGGCTCCCTGGCACTTCTGTGTTGCCTTCACATGCATGGGAGTAGCAAGGTCTGGTGAAAAATGGGAACTGGGAAGGGTTGAAAAACTTTGAAAAAAATATTAATTCAACCATTAAGTTTAGCTTTTTAAAAGGAAAACCTTCATTATTTTTGTTTGTTCATGGTGTTACTTTATTTTTCTGAAACACTTCAGGGAAGAGTCTGAAATACAGACAGAAAACTTGGCTTCGGATTGAGTGAGATGTTTCTGGTTGATCTGGAGTAGGTTTTTATGGGCTTTACTTTTGTGACCCTAGGAGTGGGGCATCCGTGTTTCCATGTAATGTACAAGGGATCTGCTGGCAGGAAAAACATATGTGATTTTTGCCGAAATTTGGGCTAGAAATCAGAACTGTAAATTGCAATATTTGGGAGAGCTGCTTGGGGGTTTAGTCTTTGTTAAGGCTGCTTTGGGGGAGATGCCTGTACAGTGTATGTGTACATAGGAATGTACAAACGTGCGCAGTGCCTGGATGTGCTGCGTGGCTCTTGCTGCCAGCTGCGGTGCTGTGAGACGTGGCTACTCAGAGGCATAATGTCATTTACATAATATCCCTCCTGATTATTTTTCACCTAGTTTTCTGGTGCAAAGTTTTTTTCCTTAGCTTCATTTCATGCATGTGAAATTCCTGCACTGCACTGAATTGGAAAACAGAGGATCCATCTCAGATGACAAGATGAAGCTCTCGATGGAGTTTATTTTTCCTAATTAGGCGTTTGTCATTGTGTATTCTATATAACAATGTATAAGTAAACAATCATAGGCCTTTTGAATAAATTTATTGGTTTTATTTATGTTACTGGGCATAAAAAATCTATAATTACCAGGTACAGCCGCAATATAACTGGTATTTAATGACAATTACTTTTTGTTGCCATAGAAATGAGTCCAAAGTAGTTACCTATAATTTCTCATTCCCAAACCTCACACATGTTGTATTGCAGTATTACCATAGTAATTGCCTATTAGTCATCATAAAATAAGCAGTTACCCAGAAGATATCCGGATAGTGTGAAATTTCTCATCTCCTTCAAAACTTGCAGCACATGCTGCTTCTCGTCTTCCTTCAGTGGGATTTTTGCCTGAGTGATGAAAATGTCGGTGGTACATTAACCCAAGGGAAGAAGGGATGTGATTGAGAGAGAATTATATTCTAAAACTACACCAAGTCACGGAAAGAACATTCCTTCCCCTGAAAATATAAAAACTGCATCTTATTATTGAAAAGTAAGGATTTTTCAATCCCACAGAATGGAGATTTGTTTCTTGCCATGGCTTTCCTATTTTTTCCTCCTATTCTTCAATGTTTAGAAAATGAGAGCAAAGCTCTCTGCTGGCTTTGTGTCCTGCTCTGCAGCGGCCCCTCTTGCACCTGGTTTATCTTGCTGATCTGGACAGCAGGTTTTGGGGGGCAGTTGGCCTCTCGCTCCCTGTCCAGCTGACCATGGTTATCAGGCGGGCACAGCGGCTCTTTTGGAGGCTGGTGATGTTTGACCTCCAGTCTGGGATTGCCGAGAGGAAGGTGACAGGCAGTGACTGTGTGATCGCACCCACTGGAGCAGGGATGTTCCTGGAGTTCGCTCCCTTTTCCTCCCTGCCCTTTCCCTTTTTCCCAGTTGGCAAGGTTTTTTGGATGACCTGTTTGGTCAAAAACACAACTGTGGCCAAGAGAACATTGACAACAAGGGAGAGAGAAACCAGGAGGCAAGGCTGGAAGGCTGGAGATTCCCTTGTACCCCCATCTCTTGCATTGCAGCAAGGGGGTCGGATGGGACAGGGCTAGGGCTCTGCTCCCCCAGCTCTTACTTGGCACTGAGGACAGTTGAGGAGTTTTATTTGTGTGTCCTCTGTTGCAAATTTTCCAGCTCATGCAGTGGGCAGGTTGGGGCCCTTGTAAGACAGGTGCAGGTTGCATTTATATTTGCAACGCTCAGGGACAGGGGCACGGAGGCAAGAGAGCAGCAGTGATTTCCTCTGGCCTTGACTTGTCCTCTCACTTGTGGCACAGCTGTTCCTTTGCTGCTTGGATCTTTTCTTTCCACTGATGCTTTTATTGCCCCTTGAATTCTGTGATCTTAAGACATTTACAGTGGTTGCTCTTTTGCTCACCATTACTTAAAAAAAGCTTCCTTGTTTAAAAAGGAAAAAAAAAAAAAAGTTGTCATCCTTTATCTTAAAACAAATACTAGGCTTGCAAAAGGGTTCCTATCTACCGCCATTGAAAATGCTCTTTATATTGATGTGGTAACTGCTCATTTAAACCATATTACAGCTCCTGAGTATTTTTCAGTTGCTATTGATGTGACAAATTCTCTTGCACAGAGGACTGCACCAATCAATAGAGTCAGTATATGTGCTTTAACAACAAAGCCACATGCCTTGGGGTTCCAGTTGAATCTGAACCTTTTAGTAGCATTAAATAAAGCTATATTTATTTTGCTTTTGGTGCAAGGAAAAAAAAAAACTCCAAGCACAACCTAATTTAATACAGCTTGTTGGAAGGGTTTGAAGGCAGCATTATGGGGCCATTTTCACATGTGATGAATACATAACTAGTGTCAGAGCTGCTATTTTGTTGTTGTAAGCGAGCTCTTTCAGTTAGATTGATCTGGAACTACAGAGTGGCTTTTTATTTTTAGACGTGCAAGGAGAGAAGTCATAATGAGAAATATTGAAATCATAGCTTTTTATTTTTATATTTGGTATTACTCCACCAAGAACGAGACATGATGTCCTTAAAGAGACAGGGCTCTTTATTTTCCATTTAAATAGCACCATTCCTGGTTATTACCTTTGAGATGTTAGGAAGCCAATAAGCCCCCAGCTCGTGAACCCAGCCAAGTGAATTGAAGATTTGTATTTAAGGGCTGTTTGGGTCTGTGTGTTGCTGTAGGAGCCTGTTCTTGACCTTCACTGGCTTAGTGTTTTTTCATGGGTTTTATGTCTTTTAGAGTGTATTTGTAAATAAGAGGGTATTAATGATGGCCTGGTTGAAACGTTTGCTTTCTTTCTTCTCCTCCTGAGTGGCTGTTCCTAGGTCAGAATAATCCCATTTGGATTTCTTAGCTTTACTTTCAGTCAAGTAACCAGTTTCTCTTTCTCTCTTTTTAAGTCCAGCTTGTGTCTGTGAATGGTGATTTGATTTGAGCCCTTGTTCATAGCAGCAAACAAAGGAGCAATGTCTCCTCCAGCGTTATGGGTTTTTTTCTTTTTCTCACCTTATTTATTTTTAAATTCTGCAAATGACTCTCAGTTCACTTGAGTCAAATTTGCTGTAGATTTTCATGTTTTGGTTTCCTTATCTGCAATTTGTGAATAATTAGGTCTCATATATAAAATCAGCTGTGGCACTACGCTTGTTTATGCACATAAAGGGTGTTGCATTCCTTGGCTTCGAGGCATTACATAGGTACTAAGCCGCAATATGGTCAAATAAAACGATATTTTTAAATATACCCGTGAAATCGGAGCAGTGTTCTATTGTTAGTTATGCTGATGGTGGAAGGAAGAAACACACTGCATTGAACATGTCTCGTGTCGGAGCGGGCCTTGTGCCCTGTGGCCACCAGGCCGCAGCCGATGGCTTTTAAGAGCTGATACAAAAGCCTCAAGGCTGCTCCGAAGGGCTTTTTGCCAGGCTGGGGAATTATGGCCATGGCACAACCCAAGGAATACGCTGTGTGTTTGCAAGTGCCACCTGCTGGTACCATTTCTTGAGAGGCAGGTGTTGAGTGAACCTGTAAGGGGCTTTGTGGTGTCCTACAGGCCTGCTTACATGGCACGTGCGTCACCTGCTGACGTGCATCACACCAATGCACCAAAGTGGTCCTCCCGCCTTGGCTTTTGCCATGAGGATGCTGCGCAAAAGTGTCTGGAGGGTGGGATGAGAGGTGGGGTGTGGGGCTGTTCCCGATAGGAGGTGGGCTGTTCAAAGTGCGTGTGTAGCTGTTGTTCATGGCCAGATGATCTGGCTGCTTTGTGCCCAGGCTTTCTCACCTCCTTTCCCCCAGGGAAATTCCTGCTGCTCCTCTACGGGAGATCTGCTTCAGGCAAGTGCTCAGGAGCGTCTTCTGCTACAAGAGCTGTGACTTGGGAGCACCTGTGCCTCTCCATGGGCTCCTTCCCACACTGTGGAAGGTTCTCCTCCTTGTCACAAGTACTAGTCCAAGTGAAGTGGTGCTTCCCAGTAGAAATAAGGAGCCAGAGGCAAAGCCCTGTGAGAGCTGTGCTGTCTGTATTAGAGGGCCTGCAAACCCTGAGCTGCTGTGCACCCCCATAGGAAGGCAAAGCCCTGGGAGGCTTGACTTGGCTCCAGCCCTCCCTGCTCGGTCCCAGCAGGCCAGGAGAGCTGGGCGCTCTGGGTGCCCAGAGAGCAGGGACTGCACACAAGGCTTCCAGCTGTCCTTGAGCTCTCGTGCCCACAGCGCTGGGCTGCTCCCTATCTTGCCTATTTGAGCTCAACTTCTGCTTTAGTGAGAATGATGCTGGTTTCTTCTGGGTGAACAACCTGGAGAGGCAAGGAACGAGGAGGTTGCCTTTCCTGCTGCCCATGAGCTCAGGAAGACCTGATGCGTGCTTATCTCTGTTTTGGATTGTTCTGCCCCAAGTAGCATCTCCCAGTGATTTTCCACCGTAACTGCCATTCTTTACTTTTCCCCACATTTAAGCAACATCTGCTCACCTTGACCTACGGATTCACCATCTGCCTAGGAAGGCTGCTGAGGGACTTGCTTGTTATGGTAAGCTTTGTGGACAAAGATCCTGGGATTTTCTGAGGTTGCACCCATTTGCACAAGATCCTGAGCAGCCAATGATCTATCCCATGGTCTCGGCAAGAGCAGTGTTGCCTGCAGCCAGATTTTATCATGCTGAGCAGGTGGGGAGTTTGACAGTCATCTGCAGTCCATTGGGGAAGGATTTACCTCCTCTCAGTGGAAAAGTCCTGCCTTCCTTCTCAACCACTGATGTGTGTGTGGGGAGAGGGAAATCCCATCCAAGTCATCAGGAAAACAATAGCAGCCTAAGGGATGTTTGTTTAGGTTTCTTTTTTGTTGCTTGCTTTTTCTGGGTGACAGCTGTTCTTTGTTTTATTATTATTATTTTAAAAACTGCAGCACTTAAAATGATGGCAGCTTGCCATCAATAATTTATAATATTAGTCCTAAGGGCAGTGTCATGTAACATGAAATCTATCTTGAGACGAATCTAAATAATAAGTATCCGTTATCTTAAACAATATTGTATTAATAAACTAACATTAAATAATTGGAGGAGGTTTATCACTTCTGGGGAGCAGTAAGGCTGTCACTTACACAAGGTTTCCACTTGCATGTTATGGTCAGCGCATTGGTCCCCTGGCACGCCCGACAGATCCTTATTTGTACCCGGACCAGAAAGAGATCTCCAAGTGTTTCAGAGCTGTTGCAATGTCTCCTCTGATGTGTCTGAAGGTACCTTTTTGCCTGGCTAATTTCCACAGATGAAGTCTCCTGTAAGAAGCAGGCCTAAGTGCCAGGTCTCAGAAGGAGTTTGCAAGGTATTGAGCTCCTGAAAGCAAATACTGGTGCTTATCAGGAAAGCTGCAAAAAGTTCCAAGGGAACCTTGTGCTTATCTGCCAGCACATGAGTCAGTGTGGGAGCTTGTGAGGCTGTGCAGCAACCAGGTCGGAGACGGAGACTGGGCCTGCACAAAATTAACCTGAAAAAGGGGAAAACGTGCACGGCTCTCTGTGCAGCAAAGAATGCAGGAGAGGGGAATGAGCAGAAAGGATGCTCTTTTACTGGTACCTTCTGTGAGATGGACTGAAAGCAATTCTGAAGCCTGGGATCCAGGTAGCTGCTGTGCAGTTATTCCAGGGGTAGTGGAAAAGGAGGACAGTGGTGACTGCTGATTCCCTGGGTGGTGGTTGTTTTAAATGCAGCCTCACCTATACAGTTCTTTTCCTAGGACTGTTGTTTCTTAAGGGCAGCAAATGGTTATTTTCATAGTAGCAAGGTGAGTGGGCCAACCTGTGCATTCAGGGAAAGGGGAGCTTTATGGTGCTAGAGGTTGGAGAAGAGCTGTTCCCATGTAGCTTGCTGTGCCCCTTGGCGTATAGGTGAGAAAAGCAAAGGAGAGACTGTCCCCTAGGCCTGGGAATGGGAGGGGGGATGCTCCACAAAACGGGGGGATTGTGGATCAGAAGGACGGGGCTTTTTAGGACACACGGAACCACAAAGGCATTAGCCCTCTCTGCCAGTATGAGCAGGACAGCTGTGCTGCCTCCTCTTCCCCTTCCAGGCTGGAAAGGATGTATATTAATAGAAGTGTATGTGACTTAACGTGCAGCTACTCGGTGTTAACCCACGTCCCCAGGGGAGAGAAGTGCTTATTTCAGGTTGTGCAGATCATAAACCTGCTGTCTTGTGCGGCGCGTGTGCTCTGAATACCAATGCTCCCTTTCCCTTTTCTTGCCTGACACAGCCGTTGGGCTGATGAATTGTATAGATTATACAGCGATAATGGATGGGGAAGGGGAATTTCATCTGTCTCTTTATCCAAAATATGAACAGTAAATCCTGCCTGTTTGCAGAGAACAGCTGGATTTCTAGTAGCACGGGAACGCAGTTGGGGCTGGGTGGGTTTAGCTGCTCCCTCCCTTTCAGCGCTGCCACTCAGATGTCCAGATGCTTCCAAGGGGACAGGACCTTTCCAGCCTCCCGAGGCCAGGCAGCCTGTCAGAAAACACTGCTTGGACCAGGAAAAGACTGACCCCTCCGTGGTGCCCCTTCACGATGCCCTTGGGAATAAGGGAGGCTGGGGCCACTGCACCTGGCTCTCCAAATAACAGCTGGGTGAGGGAATGGGGTCTCCTTGTAAACATGAACAATCCCTAAATATGGTGCCGGCTGATCTGTGGTCTGATGCTGTGCAAGGAAGCAGTGAGATGCATTATGAAGGGGCTATAATAATGTGTGAATCCTCTAGAATCTCAGAAGCTGCAAGAAGGATGTTACAGAAGTACGTCCAGGCTTCTAGACTGACTGTTTTATAATGCCAGTAATCAATATTGTAGATTAATTTGAACTGCAATAGCCGATCAAGACAGCCTGGATGTTTGAGTGACTGATGTGCACTGGCACTGCGACACGGACCACGAGCCACGGTCCTGCTCTGGTAGGTGCTGTGCAAGTACATTGTAAATGGTTCTCTCTTTCCCAAGGCACTTGCAGAGCCAGAAGAAGGTGGCACAGCAGGTGGACAAGGCAATTGAGCAAGCAGGGAAAGATAGAGTGTTAAATATGATGGGAGAAATAGATTCTTTTTTGGGGGGTGGGTTCTTTTTCAGCACTTGATTGAAGGAGACACAATAGTTAATTATGGGGTAGCCTGAGTAACCCTTGTGTGTCATCTGATGCTAGGACTAGGACATTCTGTGACTACTCCAGATTTAGTGAACCTCAGGAAAGAGATTTCAGTGACCAGATACATTTGTCAAAAAAGTCGGACCCCAATAGGTTTTCTCCTCTTCTTCTGTTTTTCTCCTCTTCTTCTGTGCCTTATTGCTCAGGCACACCAGTGGAGCTCTATTCAGTTCTTGGTGAAAGTGTAATTTGTTTTAGTTACAGGATTGGATTATTCTGTTGTATTTGAGCAGTATTATTGTTCTGCACGTTGTTTTGCATCTGGGTTGAATTGTCATTTGTGTAGCTGGAGATAAGTTTGTTCAGTAACTTTCAAAAATCCACAGTTGTTCAAGACAGTCAATCATCTGGCAATGTCCACTAGTGAGGCAGCAATGTGGTGAGAACATCCATTCAATGCAAGCAGTCTCAGCAAGTTTTGTACCTCAGCAGTTGACCTTGGATGCATCTTCTCTGTGTTTTTCCAAGACTGAAAAGAATCAATTGACAATCTGCCAATCTATCTCCTTTACTTCCTACTATGCCTTTGTTAATCTTTTCTATGTTTTCAGCTGCTAAAATGTTTCATTTTCTGTCATTCATTCTTTCAGCAGAGTTTACTTCTGCTCCTGCTGCCGACATGCAAAGGGGAAGGGATGTGGGGGGTAGGCTTGTTCCTGACCTCTCCATCTTGATGATGCTGTGTTAAGTAGTATAGAAGCTAGATGGGCTGTATCTAGGAGCTGTGCTGTTATTGGTGTAGGTGATAGTCAAGCACAGTCCGGGCAAACTGTTCTTGTTCCTTACACTGGTCACCCTTTCAATTACAGATCTGATCTGCTAAAGTCTTGTCAGTCTCATTCTGGTTTCTGTTAATGAAATGCATTTAACTGTCAGCTCTTGTTAACAGTAACAACGCAGCTGAGAATTCATAAATTCCCATGGAAGTCAAATGACTGCTACCTTAGAGGAACTCAGTCAAGTTCTTTTTCATTTTGAAGCTGGAGAAGGAAACAAACACGCAACTGTCTGGGTCTAGACAACCGTGATATTTTGAGCAATGAATCTCTCTGACTTCTTTATTCAGTTCCTGTCTCTGAAAAAGACCAGATGAATATTACATTTTCTGAGAATTCTGTGATTTTGGGTCCATGTCATCACCCAGGTATGCTCTTTGTATCTTGGCTTCATCTCAATTTATTGCCTGTTGCAGTGAATATATAGAAATCTAATTTTTCCAAAAACAGGCAAGTGCAATCATGAGTGTGTAAGTAGTTGCCTAGCACACTTTTGACCTATTCTGAGGAACCACAAGAAAGAACAGAATTAGCAAACTTTTACTTTTTGGCAAAAGTCCCAGTGTTTAATTTGATTGAATTCCCCTGTACTTGGCACTGGTGAGGTCGCACCTCAAATACTGTGTTCAGTTTTGGTCCACTCACTGCAAGAAGGATATGGAGGTGCTGGAGTGTGTCCAAAGGAGGACAATGAAGCTGCTGAAGGGGCTGGAGCACAGACTTTATGAGGAGCAGCTGAGGGAGCTGGGATTATTTAACCTTATTTAATAAGAGAAGAGCAGACTCAGGGGAGACCTTATTGCTCTCTACAACTACCTGAAAGGAGGTTGTTGAGTCAGGGGCCGATCTTCTCCAGAATAAGTATCAATAGGACAAGAAGAAATGGCCTCAAGTTGTGCCGGGGCAGGTTCAGGTTAGACGTTAGGAAGAATTTCTACATGGTGGTGGAGCCTTGGAACAGGCTGCCCAGGGAAGAAGTGGAGTCACCGTCTCTGGCAGTGCTCAAGGAATGTGTCAATGAAGCACTTGGGGACATGCTTTAGCAGGCACGGTGGTGACGGGTTTACTGTGGGACTCGATCTTAAAGGTCTTTTCCAACCATTATGATTCTATGAATTAACAGGTAGATGACAATGGCATGATCTGCATGTGTATGTGGGGGCATAGAAGGTAGGGAATGATCTGAGCATGGAAGGTAGGGATATGCTAACATGAAAGTTACTTTTCAGTATAGTGGGAAAGAGTCTAGGAAGATGGAGACTGATGCTTAAGAAATGAAGGCTCAAGTCCTCGAGAAGATGGTTAAAGACTACCGTGTATTTTTGTGTTTGTCTTTAAGGTTCATATGGGAGTTGCTTCAAGGGAGATCTTTACATGTGCGTAGTAGATGGAAGATCAGGAAAGGTGATCACAGTAGCAACTTTCTAGCTTTCAAATGTATGATTCTTTTTTTTTTTTTTTTCAAAGTATTTTTCACTGAAGACTGGCTTTTGTTCAGTTTGTTTTAGACTTTTTCCTTCAAGAAGCCTATATGGTTGATGATCTCTTGGTCTTTCTTGCTATTTATAGGTGTGTCTGACTGGAAAAATTGGACACATCGAGTATATACTTAAATCATTTAATCTAATTGAAGTATTCTACAAGTTCTGGAGATGATTCCTAGCTTTCATACGACAACTTCCATTAGAGTCGATGAGAGCTAGAGGCATTTTCTTTCAACTATCCAACGCAGAGGGCTTTAAAGTTTCCTATCTTGTGAGCTTAATAGTGTAAAGAGAAGATTTAAAAAAAATAAAAAGGAAAAAAGAGAACACAGTACAAAAGAAAACTTTATAATCTTTAAAAAAAAAAAAAAAAGAAAGAGCTAACTTTTGTTGATGTATCCGTGAACACTTGTTTTAAACAGAAGTTGTTGGGTTGGAGCTGTTTGCTCATTTTCCCTGTAGTTGTTGCAGGTCTGCAGAAGCAGGAGGAAAGCTGCCTGTGACAATGTGATTGCTGTTGGCCTGATTATAAATAGTTTGTACCTGAATTTCAGTTCAGTTCATTATAGGCATGAAGCTTTGTTTTAATAGTCAAAATGGTGGGAGGATGGAATCTCCTTTTCGTTGAAAAGATAAAATCTCCAAACTGTAGACATAAAAGGTCAGAATGTGAAACTGAGAACAACTAATTAAGTTGGAAGAAGGCCACAATTAAGTACCGGCATGAACAAGGGAAATACTGTGGCCATATTCCTTATAAATGGATCTCTTATACTCCAAATCATTCTTACCTGGTTCTGAAAATAAATACTGTATTTCTGTAATTCTGAGATAGAAGTTGTATTAACTTGTGAACTCCTTAAATGGTCCTAACTGGTCAAAGTGCAAACCAGTGCTTGTTTAGTCTTGTCAAGAACTGAATATTTTGTCTTTGGATGTTTATGTTAATTAAAATCATCACCTAAATATCTCCCTGTATATACATTCATTGTTGCCATTTAATGACCTGAAGAAGTG
This sequence comes from Nothoprocta perdicaria, assembly GCF_003342845.1. Taxonomy (NCBI): domain Eukaryota; kingdom Metazoa; phylum Chordata; class Aves; order Tinamiformes; family Tinamidae; genus Nothoprocta; species Nothoprocta perdicaria. The sequence goes on along the minus strand of NW_020454092.1, from coordinate 15,832,587 downwards.
GTTTTTTGTTTGTTTGCATTTTTTTTTCCTCCAGGTTAAATTACTGCCAACAAGAAATTGATAAAATACAGTAGAAATGTCACGTGGCCCTTTCCATAATTTGGAAATGCTTTGATAAAAATTTCGATATTCAATACTTTGTCTTGTGACACTCCCTATTCCTTAACACTTGAAGAAAACTGCAAGGGAGATGAAGCCTAGACAGCAGTCCTGGCCTTTTCACGTATCCTTGTGCTTTCTCCACTACGTTGTGTGAGAGCAGTATAATTTTGTGTGTTGAACAAGAGGGAGATGGATTTTCAGATTATGGAGGTTTCCCTTTTGGCTCCTCTTTTATTGCTTGTTCCCGTTTAGATGCACGTATGTCGGTGGTTTGTGTGTCACTTGTCATCTGCCCCAGGCCAGACACCCAGTTCTGTCCCACAAGTGAACGTAACCACTGGCTGCTCTTCTCTTCTGCAAGACAGCCCAAAAGCCCAGGCAAGCCTAACCAGCTGCAGGTATAATTTCCTGAGGGGCTGCCTGCAGGCATAAGCATCCCAGCGTTGGGACTGGAGCAGCTGCCTTTGTCCTGTGGGTGAAGGATCCATTTCAGGAGGAGGATGGGGCATCTTGGGACACATAGCATGCGAGGAGAGGAGTTTGTAGGACAGATCTCAGCTGCAGGACAGAAGTATGCCAAGTTGTGCTCTCTTTTTTTCCTGTTGTTGCCCTCCCTCCTCTTGAGCCTGTTCAACTCTTCCTGAGGACAGCCTGGAATCCTGCGCTTATGTGTTGATTTCTTCAAAAAGTGAAGAAACTGCCTTTTTTTTTTTTCAAAGGGAGGCAGGGGGGGGCAGAAAGAGCTGATAAAGGAGAAGGGGTTTTCTATAATTCTGTAGTTTTGACTAGTCATAATGTACATGAATGGATATAATTTTACATAAATATTTATTTTTATCTTTCCTATTATTTTTATCTTTCCTATAGTAAAATCTTGATTGCATCTACAAGAAATTACTAGATCTGCAAGTGGTGAAAAATGATTTTTTTCACCTTCATGTTTTATGGCACATCTGAGTACTTCGGCAGTTGTAGTTTAAAAAAAAATCAGAAAAAAGTATCAGAATTCCTTTCTGTGTGGGGAGATATACTTGCCTTTATGACTATGGGATGTTGCAATTTCAATCTTTCAACCCCTTGAAAAACGTGGAGAAACAGGCCTTTAGTCAGCACCCTTCAATAGAAGGGAATGGGAATTCACCTGCTTTTCCTAAGTACCAAATTTGCAGTCCAGGGGAGATGAGGCCTAGCTTCAGTGTTGTTCCTAAATGAATTAGGAGCTTAAGCGCAGTCCTGAGAGATGGCTTTGTGTGAACTCTCGAATTGACTTTGTCACTTAAATCAGCTTTCAGCCAATGATATTTTCTTTGTTTTAAGTGTCTGGACGGTAACTACTCCAGGATATATTTTTAAAGGCAATCTGTGCCTAATTCCCATCAATTCCAGTAACGTTATGCAGCAGAATCTGGTAACAAGAAATTAAGAATTACCTACCTAAAACAGTCTAACCCTGTTGCAGACAAGAAGATGACCAGATGATGCACCAATCAGCACCGGTAGGTGATGGCAGAAGATTGCCATTAGTGAGAATTTTTGTGTCAGCCTGTGACTCGAGAGGAGACAGAGTTTGGGAATGGCCATGAGTGCTCAGTGCCATGCTGGCCAGGACTTCCTTGTGCAAGTAACACATGCAATCAAAACAGAAGAATTACAGAGAGAATCATATGAAATTTCAGTTGCAAAGATTATAGTCACTCACATTAGAACTCTTTTATAACAGAAATAATAATGAAACAACATTTACTTTATCCCTTTATAGGGGCCAATAAAGTATAATGTGACCATATTCAAAAAGAATCTTATTTTACGTTTTCTACATTGCCTTCCTTAACATTTTTCTCATTTCTTATTTTATAACCCATTTAATTGAGGTAGGGAAGAATGTGAGGGACACATTTTGGACGAACAACAAAGAAAAGTTTCTTCATAACTATTATTGGTTCCACTACAACATCAAGAATGCTCCTATTCTCTATTGTAACTCTTTGGATTAGAGATTTCATTAAAATCTTTTGTGAAAGGTTTTTTTTTTTTTTCACATTCCTTTTTTCTCCTTGTAAGTCCCATTTCATCCAATTAACTTTTCTGTACCTTTGAAGTTCAACCAAGATCAGTGAGACAGCAACTGCTTCTTCCTGGGAGCCCACAGAGGGTAGCGCAGAAGCCACATGGGTTAACAAGGCTCACTTCATTGCTGTAGAAGAGGCAGAGAGGATTTGAGGGCCCTGGAGAGCTTTGCTATTCTTGAGGTCCATTGATAAGAACGCTGGTGGTAGGGGACTAGCAATTAGGGTATTTTTTCGGTGGTCTTTTGTTGTGCACGTGAATTTAATTGCCAGAACTTTGCAACTGTTGATGTTCTCTTGTTCACTCTGCAGTTGTGCTGTGTGCATTCATGTTTTTAAGAGGGATGAACGTGTCCTTATGCACAAATTCCTTGCTGTAAAACAGCATCCAATAGAAAACGGGATTCAAGCAAGATAGAGTGGGCCCAAAGCTCTCCCTGCCTCTCCCAAAGGGTCGGTGCCCAAGAGCTGATCTAATTACGAGGCCATTCAGGCCATGGGGTTAAAAGCTGTTCTGGAGGCACCAGGGACCTCCTTTAAGATCTGAGGTTAGGTTTTAGGGGCAGTTCTGTGAGGGAATATGCAGGAAAATTGCTATGCATGTGTGTGCATGTACGTATGTGTATGGAATTCAGAACAAAGGGTTTAGATGCAGCAGCACAGGCAAGGATGGAAATAGGTCAGTCGTTGAAGTGCTCTCTACGTGTTCCTTCTCTGTGACAGCTCTGAGTAGCACTTGGAAGACAGCCTGGGATTGCATTTAGAAGCGTGAGCTAAAAGAAAAAAAAGAAAAAGGAGGGGGTCATTTTGCTTGTTTTGATGCCCGTGTGTCCCATTTTCAAATATCCCTCTCATCCATTCTCCCTGGGATGCAGTGAGATGCCTACAAATGAGCCATGAGAGAATTTCAAAAGGTTTGCCTGCTCCATTTGGGAAACTCCATGAAAAACGTGCATTTCTTTGGATTGCGAAGCTTGTCTTGAAACTGCTCGAGGACAGAGTTTTCCTTGGGGTTTTTAGTACTTTTAAAAACCTGCAAGATTTTGTGTAGTCAATTAACGGATTACTAACTTCATATTGTCAGGTACTGCTTTGCTCTACAGATTCTGGACTTTACATAGTAACACTTTCACTTGAAATATCTTTTTGAATAAAAATTTTGTGAAAGAATGATACGAGGTTTATGCTTTCCTTCTGTTAGCAACTAGTTCACAAAATTTAGGCTAAAATTGAGACCAAAGAGTTAGATAACTATTGTTTATCACTTAGTCATCTAAAAGTTAGTCATCTATTTAATGGCTTAGAGTGCAGTCCATGGGACACTCCTAGAAAACTATTTGTCTTATCCCATAATAAACGGGCTAAGCTACTATCTGGAGAGATATCTCTTTTTTGTTTACCATTGGGGCAGTGAAAGGGGAAGGTTAGAGAGATTTGTCTTCCCTTTCTTAAGCTGTTTAGTATGAGTCCAGGGGTCTTACCTCTAACTTACACCACTGAAATGCATAAAGAGTTACCAGCAAAGTTGTACTAACTTAAACTGAGCAGAGATCTACAGATCTGGATTTCTTTTTTATTTTTTTTTTCTTCCTGATGTTTAATTGTACCAGATGTTGCTAGCACCAGCCTCCAGCTCTGGCTCAGTTACTATACATGGATGGTCAGTCTGATTCCTTATTAGCACTGAAGTGTTTCTAAGAACATGAGAATTGCTACAGAATAAACCAGTGGTCGATTTGCTTAAGTGTCTTGTTTGTGATGAGAGCTACTGCCATATGCTGACTTCGATCCACTGGTCTCAGCAATGAACAAGTATTTTGTTTCTGCTTTCTTATTTTTTTTCTATAGATTCCTTCTCTTTCTTATTTGCTTTTAATTTTAAGATGCATCCAAACACAATTTTCTATATTCATAAGCTCTCTTAGAGCAATGGGAAATTTCTCCAGGAGTTATGTTGAACATAGATGAAGATAGAAAAATAACTTCATTCATGGAAAAAAAAAAAAAAAAAGGTCATCAATGAGCTCATTTAGAAAAATAAATAAAGAAGATTTAAAAAAAAAAAAATAAAAAAAGAAGGCCCATTTAGAAAATTAATGTCTAGTGAAAAAAAATGTTGCTTGCTCACGTGCACCAAGGCACTAGGGAGTTGCAGGGTAAATGCATTTTTGGCCAGTGCTTAGTAACCAAGTTGCATTCAGGTAGGTGACCTGGTAAAAAATGAAGTTCTTCTGCAAGATATCTCGATGATTTGGAAAACTACAAACAAATAAAAAGAAAATCAATTCTATATTGAGTTTACGAACTCTATAAATTGCAAAACCACTAAGTTTTGTAAAAAGATGTAGGAAGAGTGAAGAGAAACATTCACTGTGAGTGTAAAGCTGCAGAATGCATGTGTTTTGTTTGTTTGTTTGCTTTTTCTTCAGACATTTGGAAGCCTATACAGACTTAACCATGCTGGTTAATGCTGGTTTGCTGAGCGCTATAGCCAGGAGACTGCAGCAGGCAAACTCTGCAGTGATGATGGACGTTGTTTTATCAATTCTTTGTTTTGCAACTACCAGAGCATACTTGGTGGCTGTGTTGAGAATGCAGGTGTTACCAAATTGAAGGCTTGACTTATAATTCCAAGGGTGGAGGAGATCAGAAGAATGATGAACAGGAAATTTGGAGAGAGATGTTTTTGTTTTCTTTGAGAATTGTCCCAATTATTGTGCTGATTGCCTCAGGTAAGCCACCTTTCAGTTTTCAGTGATATGCTGTGTATTATTTGTTACTGGGAAGCAGCTTCAAATATTTCTGAAGGAGAAAAAAGTTGGTAATTGGCCTTTTTCTGCTTTACATCTATCTCTGAACCTCCATCTGATAGTCATCTTGTCAAAAGTGTCAAGAGAAGTAAAAAGCAAACAGCCTTTTTAGCCCAAATAATATACTATATGTTTTTCAGTCAGACTTGAATATTGCATTTCTGGGAATAGGGATGGATCTGCAGCAGTTTGGTTGAGTAAAGCAGCTTGAGGAGTGTCTGTGTGTGGGTTTTTCTTTTATTATTATATTTTTTAACTTTTCCTTGGTTTAACTATTTTGCTACACTGACAAGAGAAATATCAACACTAGTATGTCTGTAGCTTGACCAAAGTCTTTGGCAAGTTGCTTTTTCATGTCTGAAGATAATTTTGCTCACCTGGCCTATTCAGCTATGCAGTTGTCCACTTGGAGAATGTCACTTACTGCTGCTTCTCATGTTACTCATTAGCCATGAGTAAATTTGGAGCTGGGGTTCTCTTCGGATAAGTAGGACTTATTGAGATAGCTCAAAACCTTATACTATTGTCTTGGATCTTACACATTTAAAATGGCATTCCTGTGAGGATGTGTGGTTATGACAGATTTGTTACTTATGGCTTAAGATCTGCGTGGATTTTCTGTGGGAATGACCTTGCTCGGAACAGCGGTATGTCCTTTCTTGGCTGTAACCTAGATGTATGGAAGGATGCACATAGTTAACCAATATCTTGTCACTTATTCCACTGGGGAGGGAGGGAAGTGATTTATCTGGTTTTGCAGAGTGCTGATTTCTGAGTTTGGCAAATAAGTCCAACGTGATCTTGGACAATTCACTTGATCTCTCTATTCTTCATCCCTCTCAGTTATAAAATGAGACTAATACTCTGTGCCTGCCTCGCTGGAGCGTGGTAGGACACTTCATTAGCTTGTGGTACGCTCCAAGGACTTCAATGACAAGCAAAGTATAAATGTCTGAGTTGTTAAGGGTCTTTGCTTAAGCTCTTGAAATACAAAGTCTTTGGTTCTGGAAACTGAGAAAACGGTAGAATTGTGGCACCTGAATGCAAAATCTGCACCCCTAATTACAGGTTATTTGGAATTGTTGATAGCTGGAGCTGAGCTTCACTCTATTAATGCTGAGTGCCAAGAACTGAACCAAATAGCCATGTCACACAGTGAAACTGTCTGCTTTGATAAGGTTATTGTGTTCTTGTGACCTAGGGGGAACACAACACATCAGTAGACCTGTAAATAATGTGTGGATCTCTGTGAAGCAGGGAAAATTGAGAAAGTAAACTGCTGAGTATGTTTGTAATGGCCAGCATGGTGAGGATGCTGTGCATTTATGCTCTCTGCCTGACTGGCATTTGATCCAGTATGAACCCCTCTTAAGATGGGCTTTCCTTGATGCACTTAACTTCTTTTTTCTTCTCCTCCTACAGAAAAAAAAAAAAAACGTTGTTGTTATGTGTACTTTGTTAGAAAGGGCTGTTTTCTTGCTCAGATACTACCATATGGATTTTCTGTCTGTGTGATGAACAGTATAGAAGTTTACTTTGGAATTTTTGTTCACCTGTTGCTCAAAGATCCTCAGCTTTAAATTGCACCCTTTAGGCCTCTACTGTGATGATGTTAAAAAAAAAAAAAAAAAAAAAAAGTAGAAATTCAGCATGGGAGCTGCATAATTTCAAGTGGCTGTCCAGATATCAGATCTTTTTTTGTGGATTTTTCTATCACTGTGCATTGTGCTAAACAATAATACTAATCCATTCAATCACCTTGAATATTTTGCTAATCTGTACTTATCCTCTGAAGTTATCTTCAGTATTTAGATAGGAAATTCAAGCTGAGACCAGGGAAATACAAAGTGATTGTGATATTCTTTTTCTTTGGAAGGAAGAATGTCATCTCTCTCAAATGCACATGCTTTCCAATTTGGTCTTATGTTATCTATAATCACGGACTATTTCTGTGCCATGCTGCTGTTTAGAGAGGAAGCCCGTGCACCTATCTTTCTTTGTTGTGTGGCAATGACATTAGCATGTTACTTTTTTGTATTTTACCTACTTTGTTAGGTGTTTTGCTCAGAATGGGATATCCTATGGATTTTACTGTGGTGTGATTTATCTTGCTTTGTGTATCTTTTATTCTATTAGTAGAGTATGTCCAGTGAGCTTTTGAAAACAGATGGAGTAAATGGAGGAGACACTTGAGTCTTTCATTTGAACAAAATGTAGCTTTGTATAGCAACTTAGAGATTGTGCAGAAACTTAGCCTAATTTAAAAAGTACATTTTGAAAAAAAAATATATACATGCTACCTTTTTCCACCTGGATTTTCATCTTCCTTCTCATCATTTCTAATCCTGTTGCCAAAAATGCTTTTCCAACTTGAAAGTCGTTCTGGAATTAAGTGGTTTCTGGATCTTGACAATGCAACATTTTGATGCATGTGTTTGTCACATCCTGATTAGATTGGTATAAGTTCTGCTCTCTGAGGTCTCCCTCAAAACTCAATTCATAAACCAGAGTTTCATACAAGATGCTACCACTAGGGTGATGAAACAGAGAAATTCAATCATACCACGCATAGGTTATCCATTTTCCAGAGGCTGATGGGAGAGATTGGATTTTCCGAGCCCTTCTGGGTTGTTTTGTTTTGTTTCTTCTTGGCCTCTTTTCTTGTCTTCAAGCTTCAATAAATTTTCTTTCAAAGTGGAGAAAGTCATTTTCCTCTGCTCTTTTCCTGTTCAGGAAACTCTTCTCTCCTTGAGTTTCCATTACAGTGAGATACTTAATTTTGTAAGCTTTAAATTTGTTTGCGTCCGCTTTCTTTCAAGCACGTGCATACTCACGGTGACCAATCTCAGTGCCATCAAAGTTTGGTTTATTTGATTAATTCTGCTCTGTGATTTTGAACATGAGTTTCAGGTAGGAGTACCGCAATGCTCTTGGCAGACAGTCTAGTCAAGCTAGTATAGAGGAATGGTTTGATTTTGAAGCTTCAGATTACTCTCTTGTCTACATATATTCAGTAATCCCATTTCTAAGATCTTAATATTGTCTT